>NC_135499.1:201938972-202238972 GCF_052857255.1 Amblyomma americanum | reverse complement strand
CCAGCTAAAGGAGGAAGTACTTGAAAAAATGCCGAGAAGCGGAGAAAACGTTGTCATGGCCCTCGACATCAAAGGAGCCTTTGACAACGTAAGCCACGCCGCCATCATGGAAGGCATAAACGACACGAACTGCGGAAGGAGAGCCCATAACTACATCAGGGCCTTCCTAAGCAACCGAACAGCGACCGTAGGGCTAGCCGAGCTGCGAAGTGACGTCTTCGCCACACCCTGCAAAGGAACACCCCAAGGCTCAGTCATATCGCCGGTGCTCTTCAACATGTCAATGCTAAGACTGGCAAGAAAGCTCAAAGAGATCCCGGGTATCAAACACGCCATGTACGCCGACGACATAACCGTGTGGATCACCCAAGGATCGCTAGGAGAAAAACAAGACCGACTACAGGAAGCCGCCACCTGCGTAGAAGACTACGTGAAGGAGAGGGGCCTGAAATGCTCGACCGAAAAATCGGAGCTCATCAGAATAGGGAGACACCCTACCCAAGCCCCGCTGGACGTCGTCCTCGAGGGACAACCGATCCCGGAGAAAAACATAATCCGCATTCTGGGCATGTGGCTACAGAGTAGCCGCAAATGCAGCCACACCATCACCCTGCTCAGGAAAGCCACGGAACAAGTAGGAAGAATGATCAGCCGAGTATCCCAAAGAAGATACGGAATGAAGGAAGACGACACCCTAAGACTCGTAAACAGCCTAATCGTCAGCAGGGTCACATACTCGCTGCCCTACCACGCAACAACAAAAGCGGAAAGAGAGCAAGCCGACTGTATACTAAGGAAGGCCTACAAGATCGCTCTGCACCTACCCAGGAACACGTCAAATGAAAAATTACTCCAGCTCGGAGTCAGCAACACCTTTGACGAGCTAGCAGAGGCTCAAATGGGTGCGCAATTGACGAGGCTCAGGGGCTCCCCCACAGGAAGGGCGCTCCTAAAAAGGCTAGGTCGGAACGCAAGTGGTCTGGCTGACAGATACACAGAAGTTCCAGACGACCTCAGAAGAACTTTCAACGTGGGACCCTTACCTAAAAATATGGATCCCAACCTACACGAAGAAAGGCGGAGAGCCAGGGCCGAACAGATAAACAGAAGGCTAGGCCAATCCGAAAGCACACTATACACAGACGCTTCTATGTACGCAAGAGCAGAGAAACGCACAGCCGCGGTAGCGGTGGTCAACGGTACAGGGGAAACTATCACCTGCGCTTCAGTAGGGGTGTCAGGGATAGCAGAGGCCGAAGAAATTGCCGTCGCGCTAGCGATAGCCGAAGGCTACAGAAAAGGTCGCTCCCTAAATATCCTAACGGACTCGAAAGAAACATGCAGAAACTATACGAAGGGCAATATCAGCGGCACTGCCCTCAGAATAATCAGCGAGGCGGCAGCCTCATCTGAAAGAATACCCATACAACATATAATCTGGGTGCCAGCCCACGCAGGCGTAGCAGGAAACGAAAGGGCGGACAGTCTAGCTCGAGGGCTCACTTACCGAGCAGGCTTATCGATCGTCTCGGAGTCACGGCTACTCATATGCGAGGGGGGCTACACAGAGACCCTACAACTATATAGGGGAATCAGAAAGAGATATCCATCACCACACAAAGCACTAAATAGGGAAGAGGCTGTAGGATGGCGTAGGCTACAGACGAACACCTTCCCTAACCTACACACATACAACAAGATATCACCAACGCAATTCAGACCAGACTGCCCCTGGTGCGGCAGTACGCCCACACTCTATCACATCACCTGGGAATGCAAGAGAAACATAGCATTCCACAATCAACAAACACCGAGTGCGGAGCAATGGGAGAGCTGTCTCTTCAGCAGCGAGCTTGAGGTCCAGAGGGCCTTGGTAAAGCACGCAACTGAAGCGGCACAACTCAGTGGAGCCCTGGACTGAGGGCCCACTCTTGCTTGAAGACTCAAGTCGCCAGCACCCAAGCAAGACGACCAGGAAGTCTTCATCCCCGCGAACCTCTTGGAAAGAAATAAAAGTTTTCTCTCTCTCTTCCTTTTTCTCTTTCACTCCCTCCTTTATCACTTTCAGCCGCGGTGGCTCAGTGGTTAGGGCGCTCGACTACTGATCCGGAGTTCCCGGGTTCGAACCCGACTGCGGCGGCTGCGTTTTTATGGAGGAAAAACGCTAAGGCGCCCGTGTGCTGTGCGATGTCAGTGCACATTAAAGATCCCCAGGTGGTCGAAATTATTTCGGAGCCCTCCACTACGGCACCTGTTTCTTCCTTTCGCTCGGTGGCCACCGAGCGATCGTCCCGATCGGTGGCAAAGAGACGCGCGAAGTCGTTACAGGCTTAAGGGGATGGTTGGACTGGAACGAGAACGAGGTGATGTGCTGGCCGCCACGATGAATGAGATGGCTGAATGATTTCTGTTTCACGAAGCTTCCGGGCCGCAGGTCGCCAAGAGCCGACGGTCGAGGCCCCAGGACGCGCCGAGCGGCCTGGGCAGGGGAACGGTGTTTTCAGATGTAAGAGGCGTCTCGGGTCGGTAGGCTCGATAGGTCAGGTCCTTGCGTAGGGTTCAATTCGTCGTGTTGAGTGGTCGGGCGGAAGACTGGGCGGGGGACTGGGCGGGGGGACAACGGCGAGGTCGGATCGGGTCTGAAAGGCTAGGGCACGGCCGAGCGACGCAGGCCAAGAACTCATGGCCGACGGCCACGGCTGACGCACGACGCCGAAGCTCCCCGGACGAGGATGTCCATGATGCCCCGCAAGCTCCACCAAATGTTACGTGGCGGCCAGCCGAAGAGACACGATGATCGATGGCAATGAGATGATTGAATGGCTGCTGGCCTATAGCGCGAGCGCTCCTGCCCGCGCCACTGCACAGTTCGTCGTCTTCTTCGTCACAATATGAAATGACGCTGATAGTAAAGTATGAACGGTGTCCATTCTTTTCGAACGCAAAGGAGCTGAAAGTCTACAAAACTGAGTATATATAAAAAAAGTAAGGCCTGCAAGTGGTCTTCGTAACTTTCGCAAGTGTTTTAAACGAGAACGCTCTAAAGATGACGCTTATGATGCCTGAACGGGACAGGAAAAGGCATATGTTCCTTACACTTTAGTATATTGCGAATATGTATGCACCCAGTGCTCGAGCACAATGTTCTTAGCGCGCTTTTCAGTCCGTTTGCATAGTAGTGCTGTGCTGCTATATACGCAGGAAATACAATACGCTCAAGAGCTCAAGGCACAGGGAGGCGGTTTGTCGCGAGCTTATTACAGACACCATAATATTATGGGTTCGTTCGCGACAGCGCTAACGCTATAGACGGTAGCTAGGACTGCGGTGAACAGTGCTTGAAGCTGCTATGAAGGGAACAGGCTACGGCGGTGGCAACTCACCGGTAACCCTGAGCCAGAAGAAGCGCTGGAACTCCTTGACAGCATCGACGAGCGCCTCTTGGGAACGCATAGCCGCTGTGCCGTCCTTGGTGGGCGCGATGTACCCGAACTTCTCCAGGTAGTTCTGCTTGTGGAGAGAAAAGCGGGAGACGATTGGTTATATCGGCGACAATCCCTAGTTTTCGAGTGCCTCGTGTTGCTTGTTTGATATTTTTTTCTTTTCTTTTTGCGAGTACACGTGTAGAGACGCTATTGATTCACGCGTGGATAGAGCAACGCAGCGGTACGCGAGCAAGAAAAAAAAAACCGGCATGCACTCGATTCTCGGAAACCATCGATCGACATTGCTCCATTCGCAATGTGGCTTCCAGCCGACTCATATCAGTTGCGCAATGAGTACACATTCGCTAACGTCGTTATATACACAAGGTCGCTGTGTCAGGCACGTCGTAGGAGCGGGACAAAAACAAACTGCGTCATAATTCCGCACGTGACCTAAACCACAGGTCCGGGAATACCTCTCGCGGCTAGCGATTAAGCTTAATCATGTGACATAAACCGGGCAACCCGTGTTCTAAATCGATTCACCCCAAAGCACGGTGACTCGCTAAGGCCTTCTGCTGCTGAGAGAGAATTCGCGGGTTTGAAGACGTTTCAGGCGAAATATTGCAAAAACGCCCGATTACTGATATTTCGGCGATAGTTATCTACGAAAAGGGTTATTAGGTTGAATCTTATCCAGAAGCTGTCATTGAAGCAAGTCTCATAGTCCATTTTGAAACATTATATATATATATATATATATATATATATATATATATTAAGGAAGCCAACAGTCACCGATACCAAGATGCATAGGGGAATTTTTTAATTTTTTTTAATTTGTAGTGCCTGCTTTACAATCACGTATATATATATATATATATATATAAATATATATATATATATATATATATATATATATATATATATATATATATATATATATATATATATATATATATATATATATATATATATATATATATATATACGTGATTGTAAAGCAGGCACTAAAAGGAGCATTATTACTCCTTGATGATGAAAACATTTACTCCAAAAAGAACCCCTGTCCAACGAAGACTAAAGTTTACACTCCTTTTAACACGAAAGATACCTCTCCGTATGTCAGAGTAAAGTACTACTTGACCAGAACATTTAATCAAAAAAGAACTCCCGTCCTGAGAACAGAAGTAAAAGTTTTACTCCTCCGGCAACACCAAAAGTACTTCTACGTACGTAAGAGTATAGCAAATACTTCTGTCTTGAGGGGAAAGTGAAACACCTTTTTGGGAGTGCGGTAGACGATCAGCCATTCACTCCTTTCTGGGTGATTTCCGTTGGCAGTGTGGTCTGTTTCCGCGATAAAGACCGTCGCTTTTTGGAGAACGGACTTGGTCTGGCGAACAAAGTGTGAGGGAAGGCTTCATTGAACGCCCCGGACGAGCACATGCAGTTATTTTGGGCGCGACACTTCAAGCTGGAAAGGAGATTAGAGAACGCTGAAAGCGAGAACCGGTTGAGAAAAGACATCTGACGTGATTCCCAGACCACGGGAGTACCTAAATGCACGCGTTAGTCCCATACGGGATGTGCGACTCCGCATGCTCGAACAGAGTGATCTCGCATCAGAAGGCGCCAACGAAAGGCGCCTGCTCAGCCTCCGACATTGGCAATATAGGGCTCACTATATAAGCTAGGTGTGCCCAAATTTGAGCTTTTAACATATTACAGACTTGAAAATACCACTTATAAAAGGAAAGCTTGATAAAAATGTACAGCAGAATGATGACGTGGCTAGTGGCATATGTATGAATAAGTGAAGAAAAAGGTCATCAAGTTGGTGCGTTTTGAAAGCCTCGAAGAATCCACCAACCCACTCAGCCCCAGCGACAGGGACAAATAGGTCCGTTATAGAGTAGGTAAACACTGTTCTACGGGCACCGATATCTCCGAAAGGAGAGAGAGAGAGAAAAGAAGGTTTGGTTTGGTTTATGGGAGTTTAACGTCCCAAAGCGACTCAGGCCATGAGAGACGGCGTAGTGAAGGGCTCCAGCAATTTCGACCACCTGAGGTTCTTTACCGTGCACTGACATCGCACAGTACACGGGCCTCTAGAATTTCGCCTCCATCGAAATTCGACCACCGCGGCCGGGATCGAACCCGCGTCTTTCGGGTGTGCAGCCGAGCGCCGTAACCACTCAGCCACCGCAGCGGCTGAAAAAGGACTGCGCGTATGATCAACATTAAGCTTTCCGACCTCTCTCGCTCGCCCGTCCAAAACGCTGTCCATGCGCGCATCTGAGTTCTTATTTGTTAAGAAAAATGGAGTCGGTCGCCGCCTGGCCCCGTGGTTCATCTGGGACGCCCATTTGGCTGCCGTCCGGGGTGTGGACAATACACGAGGCGCACACGGGACACATGCGCGCTTCGACTGGAACGGCTTTGTCCACTAACGACCAACGTCGGCTCTTTGCTTATACGAACCGCGACGGGCTCTCCAAAAGCGCGTCGCGCCGACGGCGCGGCAGCCCTGCACTGCAAGCTCTACCCCGCATGGTTGGGTGCCTACCAAGGTAGAGACGCGCAGGGCACGCGGAAGACGAATAAACAAAAATGGCGGCGACTCCCCAAGGGAGCGAATGCCTTTATCGCTGTCCAGCCCAAGTTGATGGACGGTCGGACAACGCGTGTTATACGACGCAGAGGCCGAGACAGCTGCTGCAGATCTTCAATGAGTAGCTGATTAAAGAGTCGTTCGCAAAAGAAGTGGTGTAATTCTTGCAACTGGCTCTGTCTAAAGACCCATATCCAAGCCACGAGTTTCAAGCTGAGATTAAGTGACTGGATGGCGTAGACCTGTGTGGTTTTGAAAGCCATGCGATGCGTGAATCTGCGACGAGAAAAAGGTGAGCAATGAAGGCTCACATTTAGCGGAAGAACATAGTAAAATCAAGGCGATATGGCCGGCACTATATAGTAGAAACACAAACCGTCAGTGATGAAGGAGGTTGCGTGAATGTATTAAACGTTAGGAGGCAGACTTGTTATGTCTTCCACATGTAAGCATGCTGCTTCAGCGCATCAAGACCATGGAGGAATGGCCCCGTTTACAACCATGCTAGCGGAGTATATGTCGAGCTAGGTTTGTTCGCGAGTCGTGCAGCACTCGCGTGCTGTCAAGCACTGCTGCCACAGGAGATATGAGATGGACGACTTTCTCGCATGCTTAAAACAAGTCAGCCACCTCCGTAGCCCTCCCTCTGTTGCATCCAGCCTGCTGAATCTCAGCGCCTGCGTCCGCCGAAGCCAGACGTCATCCCTGCTTCACTTTTCCCGCCATGATTAGAAGGGGCAAGGCAAGGAACCACCCAGCATCCATTATAGGGCGGGAGCTGGAGGTAAACACTTGCGTCGCATCAAGCAACGTGGCACAGTGGGCGCCGCAGGAGGATAGTATGAAACAACTGCCACGCTACGCGCATAGGGAACGTTACAGCGTTGCCAACATAATCAAGGCATGCCGGAGAAAATGTAGCTTCTGTCCACAGCGACGGACGAGCAGACAGGTTGAGGGAAGGAGAGATAAAAGCAATAGAGAGAGGAAAGTTAAGCGATGCCAACTACAAGATCCGTCGGAATGAGCCCTCCTGGTGAATCGCCTCCTCGGGCACCTTCCGGTAATGCCGGAGCAAGCTTGTCCGGAGCGACCAGCGAGAAAGGGGGGGGGGGGGGGGTATTTCTGCACAGAAAAAAAAAAGGGGGCCGACCTTGAACCCACCACCAGCGGCAGCAGCCTCGCATGCTGCCTTCTCGGCACCTTCTCGGAGGAGCATTGGCCAATGTTGACAAACACCGCCGAGAGAAACCGCCGCCGCGCGATTCTCACCTTGGCGGCTCGTCAAGCGAAGCTGCATGGCCAGAGGCGCGAAGTGCGAGTGCCGCCAACATTCATCATGCTCGACCGTGTGCTGGCCGCTTTCCCCTCGAGAGAAAAATGCCTCGGAAAGGAAAATGAAAGTGGCGTAGAGGAGAACGAAGGATGTGCCTTGCTTGCACTTTGCGGAAGAACTGTGAGGTGGTAAGACCTTTCATTACGGCTTGAAAGTTAATTGCTAGAACTTAGTCGAAATGATTACGTTATCTGGATCACCAGCTGCTAATGAACTAGGAAAGACAGGCCCTGCCAAAAGAGAGGCATATTAGGGAAGAAAAGGTGGACATCTATCTGAACGAGTAAAAACGCAATTTACTTGATTTCCCGCAGTTCCTTGTCGAAGCAACCATTGTTAAGAAAACGATGCCTGGTGTGGGCCGTAGAACAATACCTGTCCCGCTTGCCGCCTGCATTTTAGGTGTGCCAGAAAGGGCTCGAGGCACAGTTGAAGCAGAGCGAGACGCCACGGACGAAGCGGCGAAGACGCAGATCGCGAGCGCGCCTTTCACCGGGAGCGCTGGTCGATAATGAGGGCACCCAAAGGAAGGCCAAGGGCACGCGGCCGAAGCACGGTCAAGACCCTTCGCCTCGGCTCTGCGGGCAGAAACAACACAGCGACGGGCACACGGGTCTCCGGGCAAACCTGGGTGCCGGGCTCAGAGGCTGCGTCGTTGGGCTGTTTCTGTCGGGGCCTAGACGTCGGCCGTGCAGCGGCAAGCGGGCCGGACACTGAGGATGGGGCAACAACTTCGCAGACACGACGCCGGTGGCCGCGGCAGTGGTTCGAACGAGCGTCCTTGCTCCCTTTCTTTTGTCGAAGCAATGGGGCCTCGAGGCCACTCACCATGGCCATGTCGCCGGGGTCCGAGGCGGCACCGGCGAGCAGGGGCGACGACGCCACGATAAGCACGAGTGCAAGCAGCAGCGGCATCGCGGACAGGAGGAGCCGACACGCATCGACGGCGACGAGTTCCCGTGCGTGCGCCGGCGCTCTTGTGAACGGCCTCCTTTCCCACGGCTCCGCGTGAGGGAAACAACGCCAGGGGCGGGCTCGGGCCGCCCATTGGCGGCTCTCCGGGACGGCCAACACCACCTTGACTCATGGAGGAAGGAAAGGAACTGCATGACCTTTAACGTGACCTTGACTAGACCATGACCGGTGTGGAGAGGAGTGCGCGCTCTTTCGTACGGCCTCCGCACTGAGCGCGTGGACGATGGGTTCTCCTCTATGCGAGTCGCGCTCTCCGCCGCCGCTAGGGGCGGGGTGACCCTACCGTTGTTGTTTGAGGTGAGGACTGGGAGTTTTGCGGACTAAGACATATAGAGTCAGGTACCACGAGATAGACACGTTTTGGGTAGCGTGCGGAGAGGAGGAGGAAACGGCTGAACACTTGATACTCTTCTGTAAAGGGTTTCACCCTACTGTGGGGAAAGCAGCGGGGGGCTGATTTATCCAAGGCATTGGGGTTTAGGGACAGTGAAGGGGAAGTAGATTTTCAAGCGGGTAGAAGTAACCAAGCGAAGGTTATCTGATTGGTGGCTAAAATCAAGAGAAGAGTAAAATTTCATGTCATGGCTAGGTGGTTTGAGCCACCGCCAGATTGAAAGGGTTCAGCCGTATCCATCCATCCATCCATCCATCCATCCATCCATCCATCCATCCATCCATCCATCCATCCATCCATCCATCCATCCATCCATCCATCCATCCATCCATCCATCCATCCATCCATCCATCCATTAATACCTTATCCTTTCCCAATATTCACATTTTTTTAAAGAATCTTGGAAATTGATATTCGTGAAAAGTGTTAAAGTACATTCCAGGAAGGAAGCACAGGTGTGGGATGTGAAACTGATTCCAGCTACATGCCTCAATGCATTTTTTCTGTAACACAAATAATTTGTTCAGATTTTTTCTATGCGGCTCCCAGAACCAGATGGCAGTAATTTAATTAGTAAATAAGTAGGAATGCAATCTTAGGGGTTAAGAAGAAGTGAAATAAACGGTTAGTTAAGCTAAGGTTGTTGAAATGCAGGTGAAGTTACAACACTTGGGAAGGAGTATTTGTTCCATCTCGGAGTCTCTAAGCCACTGTATGATAATATAGATAATTAGCTTCTTGAGTTGTGCTCATGGTTGCGTCTCACCAGTCTCAACCTGCCAGAGTTAGTTGTCAAACGGGCACCCTTGGGCACCCTTGAGCATTTTTTGATGCATAAAACATAGCCACCGATATGCGACGGGGCAACAGTCTTTTGAAATTACTTTGGATAAAAATAATAAAGCACAAGCGAGCAACTTGCACACTGTTCCTTTCTTGGCCGAGCCAGAGCGAAATCACTGTGCGCTATAACCTCACGGATCGAAATTTTGTGAATGAGGTCAGCAAATCAGACCTCAACATCACGCATGACTTTGATGTTGAGTGAGGTCGAAATTTTGAGGTCGAGACTTTTTGCAGTTGCCACGTGTTACTCCGCCGAGTACCGCTTCCGAAGCGGAGTTGCAGCGCATCACCGCAGTGTTCATGCAATGACGCTTGGTGTTCGGTTTTCCCTGTTTGGACAACCGGATGCCACAGTTCCCTCTTAGCTTCCGGTGCTGCGCTGTAATGTCCGTTCAGCCCGAGTCTAAAGGAAGACGCACCCCTCTGGTCTTCCCGGAAGGAGTGTTACTGTCACAGCACGCCACTCTCCCTCCCCCTTGCACCGCAGGCTTAGCACCCGGCTGCCTGCCGGTCGGCTCAAACTCCTGGGAGCTTGCAAAGCACGTAACTCACGTTGACCCGCGGTAGCTTTGTTTGATGCCACAAACAAATACGTTCACTCCAACAAGCACGCAATAAATTCGTCTCAGCGCGGATGGCCCCAAGCTAGACTGTTTCGTGTTCATGCTAGTTGCCGGCGCGGACGTCACGGCTCTTGCCTTGCAGTCGAATAAAGGGGATCCTGCTGTACTTTACAAGCCGACTTAACAGAAACTGGAGCTGTCGACATAGGCGAAAGAACGTGATTCAGGCGGTTCCTAACAAGGACACCTGCTGTTTTGATTAAAAAAAAAGCGCGAAGCCCGGAAAACCTGTATAACACCGTCGAAGCTTTTGATCGGTTACTTCTCCTTTCGAATCTCACACTATACTTCTGAATACTCCCGTTCCGTAATGCAAACAGATGCAAACATAGTTTCACTTTTATATCCTTCCGAATAACCTCTCTTTGGTCTCCGGTTCCATCTTCCTTCTCCGAATTTCACTTATTATGCCGAAACACCGCAACACGAGTGGAACGTGCCAGCATAGCGGTGTTGCAGCGGCGAAAAAATGCAAAACTATAATGAATATATGAGGGTGTGGTAGCTGATTCCTTTCCCTGTTTTTTTTTTAATGAAGATGAGTGAATAGAACTGATTAAGTGCTGGCGCTGTGCTGCTGGATCTCTGTTTCAAACCTTCTAGTATGACGTTTAGTGAGGCACACTATTCGTTTCTGTTTTTAGTCTGCGATTTTTGTTTGTATGTTTGTAACCATTCTATTTTACTTTTCTTTTCTCGTATGGGATCAGTTAGGTTGATGGCGTACCTTGCAGACGACCAGACACTACCCGTTTTCTTTCCTTTAACTACTGTGCAGAGTGCTCGAGCGGTGCTCGTGGGTAAAAAACGTCGAGGATGCTGGCGTACCATTGATTAGTTCAGTTTTGAAGGAAATTAAACAAGTGATCGACTTAAAGCAGCTTGTCTCAGACTGGTTGACGAAATGGCACCCAGAATTCTGTTGAGGCGTATGAGTACTTAGGCGTTTTTTTTTTCCCCTGGGGGAGGGGCTCGGAAAACGATTTCGGTGCGGAGAAGTTTGAGCTGAGAGCCATGGTGCTCTTTACAGAGAGAGCGGTTCACGCTGCCCACTCTAGGCCAGTTGTTTTGACCCGTGTGATTTTAATAGTTGGCACAGTGTTCGAAGATGTAATCTTGCCCTTTCTTTCAAAATGCCGCGGGTTCACCGAGTCATCGGAGAATTCCCAGGATTTCGAAACTACCATCGCCACCTGGAGGGAAGTGGCGGAAACGGGGGAGAATCTTGACCTCCCAGGACCATCAGCATCATCATCCTTAATTATTAGCTGCAGATATTCCTATTTTCCCCCACAATAATTGTGTCCTGTTGCTGGGTAATTTACAATAGTTAATCAATATTCTGGCAACCTTTAATTTGGTAGTGGTATATCAGACTTCCCCGGGCTCATAAGGATACACTGTTAGCCTCATAATAATCATCATCATCGTCGCCATCATATCGAGAGTCAAAGGCATATCTCGTTGCATGATCTTTGCAGTATGTCATACATGAGAACTGGCGCTTTTACGTGCTGGACAATCCGAATGTCATTAATGTGGACCGGGTTGCGGGCACTCTTTGTAATGCGTCATGTGCGCATGTGTAGTTATGTGGGATCCATATGTATCTTGAAAAGGGGGTGGATGGGGGCCTGGTATGACGGGAAATTACATCGTTGTCTCGTGAGTAGGTGTGATGTTATATTAAAGCGTCATCAAGTGACTAGGTTTGATGGCACATTACATCACTGTCACGTGACCTGGTATGACGCCTCACTCACATGATGTCATCACTAATTATACTAACTTTCTTAGTGTTGCCTGATTATATTAATTAGCTATAATTCATTATGTGACGTCATCCTCTTCGTTGCGTGACTCGTCTGCTCGTGACGTCGCATGGCGCCATTTTTTTTTGTGGACACTTTTTAGCGAATATGACTGTGAAAGTGAGCCATCTAATGCTTTCGCATTAATAAAAGAATCCGCTCGCTTCCGAGTACACAGACATAAATACAACTTGCTTCTGTTGGTGTACTAAAGTCGCAGCTTGTTAAGTGTTTTCGAAGGCAACATACAGAGGAATGAAAAGAGCATTCTCGCTATGCCGGATGCAGCTAGAAAATCGAAATATTCTGATATGCGTCTGCATAACCGTCTCAATGGAAAGTACATCGACGACCAGTTTCTTTATATTCGGTAACTATTCTCAAACCTGAAAAGAGTATCATGAATTCCCCCCCCCCCCCCCCTTCCTGTTGTCGGTTCGTGCGTGAATGAGCGATAGACTTCCAATACGAACAAGTATCCGCGAAGCAGATTGCCAAATATTGACGGATATGAAGTACTCACTGACGTACTGGTGGTAACCGCGTATGGGACACCCTGCCCGCAGGCCATATACTCTCTGAGGGTTCATCCCAGATTATAAGCTTCTCTTATTGTGTGCTCATAAATAGTGTCTGTACACACCTGATTAAATAATACCATAACCATTTTGGCTTTCCTGTCTCACAGAATTCTCAAAAATGTTTTTAACTGGAAAACTTCTTACTGGTTTTTGTTTTGTTTTTCGTTTGTTTCCTGAGGTCGAACAGCCGACCTCAACCTCACAATTTGATGTTGAGGTGAGGCTGAGTGAGGTCAGCAGTGGCCTCGGCAAAAGTTAGGTGAGGGCGTCTAAGGAGCTCTCAACCTCAACTGATGAGGTTGAGGTTGATTGAGGTCGGTAAATTGTTTTTTAAGGTTGAGGTGAGGTCCAGATTTTGGAGGTCAAATGCCCACCTCTGGCCAGCAGTACACGGCGTTCAGCTTAACTAAAACAAGGATTTAAAAATCACAGAGTTTACGAGAAACCAATATCTTAGGGCTTGGAATTGGGCTTTCCTGTTAGTTTTCTCGACGAATATTATTTACTGTGTAAGAATTACCAGTCTTTCACCCCTGTGTGCTCGCAAGTCCACGAATAGTTCATCTTGCCTGGTTTGTTATTAGCAGCAGTTTATGTACAAGTAATTAATGCACAAATAGTCTAGTAGTAGACTATTGTAGTAGTAGGTCTAGTGGTGGTTGCAATATGGAACACTTTTGTCATAAAAGAAAAGAAATAGCCTGGGAGATGTGCGATCTGACAGTAAGAGAAAAACTTAAACGGTGGCAGTCCATTTCTGAAATCTGGGTTGCGCAAAGGATTAAATAAACAATAAAAACAAGCAGGAGCAGCAGGAAAGCAGCACATGCATTCACTTGCTTCATTTAGGCATGTGGATCTGTCTGTCTACAGTGGCCTTCATGTCTTATCAGCTTTATCCATTTATTGTACAAATACAAATACCTTTATTTCAACATCAGGGATGTTAGGGGCGCACCCAAAAAGCCTGTGACTGCCTTGACAGAGGGGCGCGCAAGCAGGCGCATTTGTTGCTTTTAACACACTGCTCTGTCTATATCAGCTAGGAAACTAACTCTGAAAGCAGCAAAAGCTTCACAGGAACGAAGTTTTTAGGATATGAAAAGAATAAAATGTGACCGCGGCCGAAATTTAGAAGGAACCAGAGAGCCTCTGATACACGTAGACCGAATGACGACGGCAATGACGGAACTTACAGCGCTGAACCGTCGCGGAAGACAAAACATGACTACGCTACATGACATTCGACCATGATTTCAACTTCTCAGTGACTTGTTGCCGTTGCAAACGTTGCCAATGCCTTTACACGCAGAACGAAAACTGCGCACCCAAGTACCTGCTTTAATAAAGTGATGGGCCGGTTGAGTTTGTGGGCAGGTGTTTCGCTAGTATAGAAGAAGCTTGACGAGCTAGTGAAGCCTCTCGGTCTGCACCCGGCGTTTGTATAAACTAAGGGAGCAATGACTCAGAGCGCACAGCTGTTCTACTTAATGCAACGATCGCCTTTGTCTCACCGCGCTTCTGCAGTTCGTGAATTCCTCTTGTGACAGACTGTGGCTCGTACTAGCCAGCAAACTATACCGTGCGTCTGAAGGATACTGGCCTTTTTAGGTTAAAACCGAATGTGCAAACTGCACCCTGCAGCAGCTGCCAGTATATACCAGACAGTGCCATAACAGGTCGCGCTTCATTCGCGGAAGGACGAATGAGTGAACCCACGCGTCCTCTGCACCTTTCCTTCCCCGCCCCTCACCCTTACCTCCATCTGCACGCAGATTCTTTCTGCTTCGCTGCTTTTCTTTCCCTAAGCCGGATCTTACGTGTGCCCAGTGTATGATTCCTTGGTAGAGGGATTTAGCATACGGACACGTACTAGAAGTTTTGCGTACGCCAGTTGTGCACGTTGTTGGAGATGAGGGGTCCTTGAGTGAGCTGACTCAGCGCTGCAGGTCCCTTCTTCGAATAACGTTGCCGGACTTGGTTATGAAGGAAACTGTACAGGGGGTTTATTTACATTATTTACAAGATTTAGGAACCCATTGGAGGGTGATGGGGGAAGGTCGGAGGATCTGAGTAGATCTGAGGATGATCGAGGATTCCTTTCTCACGGCACTCGTCGTCCGGTTTAAAAAGGGTCCGGTCCCTAGGATTGCCCAGGTTCGAGGAAGTCTTCGCCAGGTTGGGCGTGGCCTAACTTGCGTTGTCGCGCGCGCGCGCGCGCGCACACACACACGCGCGCACACACACACACACACACACACACACACACACACACACACACACACACACACACACACACACACACACACACACACACACACACACACACACACACACACACACACACACACACACACACACACACACACACCACACACACACACACGCACGCACACACACACACACACACACACACACACACACACACACACACACACACACACACACACACACACACACATACACACACACACACACACCACTTCACATAGGGACACGCCCTCGTCACATGTCTCGCCAGAGAGAGAGAGGGTGCCGCTGGACCCCGGCCGCCCCCTCAGAGAGAGCCTTGTCTTCGCGTCCGAACGAGGCTTCTCACGCTGTCAAGCCGGGCACGTCTTCCGGGAAGTCCGAATGGGCGAGGCGCTGGTGAGCCGGCACAGTAGAATGGGTAATACCCGTGTTACACGGGCGTTTTCAACGACAGTTCAGTTAACCGCCAGTTGAGGATTTCAACTGCCGTTGAACTCAACTGGAATCGCCAGCTGTTACACGAGCACTTCGCGTTCAGTTCTGTTAGCACTCTAACCACATGACCTCGCGTCTAGAGCGAAGTGTAAATAAGAAAAAAGCAGTGCGTGCATTTTTTTTCTTGTTGTAAATGATCGTAGTGTATATATTCTTTACTATAGCGACAATTATTTTTGTGTACTTTTTTGGTTTGAGGTAGAAATTTGCGGGCTCGAAGCACACTGAGCCAAGACAATCCAGTAAGAGGGCAAGTTTTTCGGTCCGTAGGTCGCCATCTTGTCAGTTGGCCGTTCAACTGGGATCCCCGATCTCAGTCGAACTCAACTGCCGTTGAGATTTCAACGGCAGTTAGCACTGCCGTGTAAAACCGCTAACTGCCGTTCAGTTCAACTGAGAATCAACTGAACTGCCGTTGAAAACGCCCGTGTAACAGGGGTATTAGCCACCCCTGCTCGGGTTGGTGGTCGCTAACTGCCTCCGTACCGCACGGGTCGATCTTCTGGGAACAATG
This sequence comes from Amblyomma americanum, assembly GCF_052857255.1. Taxonomy (NCBI): domain Eukaryota; kingdom Metazoa; phylum Arthropoda; class Arachnida; order Ixodida; family Ixodidae; genus Amblyomma; species Amblyomma americanum. The sequence continues at coordinate 202,223,105 of NC_135499.1, read as the reverse complement.
TTGTTTACAAACGGCAGCAGAGTCCTCCGTCTCGATTCCAATAACCCAAGCGGGGACAGGCTGTGGGAACCAAAATGCCTATCGCCGTGCAGAGACCCCGGCTGCAGGTGTCCCGGGCCGACTACGCAGCTAAACCAGACGGGCTGTCGCCAGAATCCTTACAGCTCCTCCGCGGCCGAAAAAATCTCGAATGTCCAGCGTTGACGACCGCTGGGCAGGAAGAGATGAGATGGCGTCCGTGTTGGTCCCCTGGATTGCAATAGCAGCGCCCCCAAGGCAAAACCCAAAGCACAACCAACAAAGGAAAGCGCAGGTGGGACGTTCCAAACAGCAAAGCACTGCCCCACCCGCAAGTACTCGGAATTCTCCAAAGAATCACCAGGCTTCTTCCATTGACAACAATACAATGCATGGCCAGCGGCGCGGAGTGCGAGTGCCGCCAACAGTCATCTTTCTCGACCGTGACGGACGGAAGAAATTGAGGCGTTGCACGCGCGAGCGTTGAAGGGCGCCTTTCTTCGAAGCTGTTGTGCTGGCCGCTGTTGTGCTGGCCGCTTTCTTCGAAGCTGTTGTGCCTGGGAAAGGAAAATGAAAGTGGCGTAGAGGAGAACGAAGGATGTGCCTTGCTTGCACTTTGCGGAAGAACTGTGAGGTGGTAAGACCTTTCATTACGGCTTGAAAGAGAATCGCTAGAACTTAGTCGAATTGATTACGTTATCTGGATCGCAAGCTGCTATTCAACTAGGAAAGACAGGTCCTGCCAAAAGAGAGGCATATTAGGGAAGGAAAGATGAGCATCTATCTGAACGAATAAAAACGCAGTTTGCTCGATTTCCCGCAGTTCCTCGCCGAAGCAACTATTGTTAAGAAAAGGATGGGTTGTGTGGGCCGTACTACAATACCTGTCTCGCTTGCCGCCTGCATTTTAGCTGTGCCAGAAAGGGCTCGAGGCACAGTTGAAGCAGAGCGAGACGCCACGGACGAAGCGGCGAAGACGCAGAGCGCGAGCGCGCCTTTCACCGGGAGCGCTGGTCGATAATGAGGGCACCCAAAGGAAGGCCAAGGGCACGCGGCCGAAGCACGGTCAAGACCCTTCGCCTCGGCTCTGCGGGCAGAAACAACACAGCGACGGGCACACGGGTCTCCGGGCAAACCTGGGTGCCGGGCTCAGAGGCTGCGTCGTTGGGCTGTTTCTGTCGGGGCCTAGACGTCGGCCGTGCAGCGGCAAGCGGGCCGGACACTGAGGATGGGGCAACAACTTCGCAGACACGACGCCGGTGGCCGCGGCAGTGGTTCGAACGAGCGTCCTTGGTCCCTTTTTCTCTTGCCGAAGCAATGGGGCCTCAAGGCCACTCACCATGGCCATGTCGCTGGAGTCCGAGGCGGCACACGCCACGGTAAGGGAGAGTGCAAGCAACAGCGGCATTGTGGGAAGGAGGAGCCGGCACGCATCGACAACGACTGGCAATAGCGCTAAAGTAGAAGCCGGACTGGCTTTTGCTTTGCGGCTGCTCGCGTCGACCGGCGCTCTTCAGAGCAGCCTTCTTTCCTTCGTGGTGCGCCGGAGAAAGGAGACCGGGGCGGGCCGGGGCCGCCTATTGGAGCGGGGCCGGGCGCGTATTTTGCCCCCTTGGACACGAATGCGCCGCGAGAGAGAAACCACTGAAACGAGGAGGCCGCTGGTTGGCTGCACGATTCTCGCGGCCGGTTGCTACCAGCAGCGGCTAGCAGCCCAACACCCACTCAGCAGCCCCCGCGCTGCCGCTGCCGCCGTGGCCGCGCGGGCCGGCCCAAACCGCGGCAGCGAGCCACTTCGGTGCCGCGGCCTGTGGCGGCCGCGCGGGCTACGCATGTTTTCTAGGTGGCTTTGCGCGTACACCCGCATAGGGCCCGGCCCGTTCACACTTGTCCAAAAATCCGGCGAGAGAAGCGGAATCGGCCGCTTTTGACGCCGAGCGAGGCCGATCGGTCCGTTCGGCCGGTTTCGAAGGGAGCGCGCGCTATTCTTCTTACGGCCTTCGCAATGGGGTCTGTTTCCGCCTCCCGCCGCACCTCGGTAGAGTCGCCACTGCCCCCCCCCCCCCCCCCCCCCACCCACCCCACCTCCCGCTCCCCCGCTGCGTCCGCCGTTCACGGGGAAGGAGAACGCGCTCCCGCTCCCAGTTCGGCCCGCGTCAGTGGTAACCGTCAAACCTTTATATTTCACCTCATACACTTTACGCAAGGACCGCGTAGTCAGACGCTTTGCCCTGAGAGAAATCTGAAACAACGGATTGACATTTGCGCGTTCTCTTTGGGCCCGACTGTGCATGGTCGAATGTATGCTTCGAGCACAGACGTCAACACGATCTACTCTTATATTTGGCTAAAAAGCAAGGCGACCAGCCTCTGCAGTTCGTCTTGGGGCAGGTCTGAGTGAGTGCGTAGAATGAGATACGATGTGTAACACTTTGATGGCAAGTCTCAAAGAGTAAAGGATCCTGCAGCGTAAATATAGCTCCTGAAATTTCAAGCGCAGCTGCTTTAATTTTTCTCAACAGCAGCATTCAAAATTCATGGTGTTCCCAGGAAAACGCATCATGTCATTCGCGAAAGGAAGGCGTATAGACAGAATCCAACCCTGGCCGCAGGAGCAGAGCACGTTGCACGCACGCGATGTCCATGATCTCCTCTTGCAAAGTCAGCTTGAAGTTTGCTAGCGTCTCCGGACCGCTCACCCCATCCGATGACAACGCAAAAATTAAGTCAGTTGTTGACAGTAACTGCAAGCACGAACTAACTGCCAGCAAAGCAAATTAGTTTGGAACTGCACTATGTCTCAATAAAATCGGCCTTCACGAGCGAACAGACTTATCTGAGAGGCGAGTACTACCAGCTTTGCATTATTCTCCTGCATTTCTGCAGCCTCGTGATCGCTTTCGACAAACCTCCCGAGAGCATGAACTTTCCTCACCTCATTCAGGAAACAAATTTAAGTAGCACACCAAAACGAAGTTTTCCGCAACCTAACGGAGCTCCACTAATAAATCTCACAGCAAAGCGCATAATACAGTGCTGACTTAGCTTACAATGTAAGGAACTAAAGTTGAGATTTGCGATGCTTAGTTGTTAATGAAAGTCCCTGAATTTAAGAAAATAGAGGGCATTGGACAGTCAACTGCATAGTCTGAGGGGTTTTACAAAGATATTTAAACCAAATATTTTTAGGCAGCTTCAGGACACGCCGCAGGTTTAATGTATAAGTGCACAACAAAAGATTGCGCTCTTTATGGTATAGCTGAAGTCACTCATAGGACATACATAATTTCTGAAATCACAATACTCAGTACGCGTCAATATCTTTGGCAGCATATACGCAGCTTGTGCTGGCTGCTTCTCTAATTACGTTCTGGTAATGTTAGTCAGGCCAGAATGACGACAAGAAAGCTTGCGCGTCCAACTCGAAAACTGTTTATTGGGCGACCTCGACGTGTCTCAAACAGAAAGCAGTTCGGCACACAGCGATAAAACAAGTGCTCGATTAACTGAGGTAAAAAGGACGGTCGCTCCCGGCCTTGCAAAATTTTAAGGTGACAAGGAACTCAAAACATTAGACGCCTAATGTGCTTACGGCAATTTTGAACATGAAGAGAGACTTGGGCGCGGCTATAGTCATTCCAGAGAAATCTGGCGGCCTCTCGATTGACAAAAAAGGAAAGGCCGCGTGCCATTGGCTTCGAGCAGAGAACAATGCATTACTATTCTTCTTGACACTTGCTCGCGCATTAGTAGTTGATATTCTTTTCAGCTATCGATACAGGCCTCTCGTTTAAGGAAGTTAAGGCTAGTAGCGTCGACTGACTGTCATGACGTAGCGATTGACCTCCTTTTACTGAGGCACTTGCCAATCACCTGCTATTTCACGCTATACTCGCGGACAACTATCTGTGGCAGTGCAACAGCCCACATCAAGGTGAGAAAGGACCGTCCCTTCCTTTTCCTGCTCAGCCTCTGCTGCACTGCAACTGCGACGTCATGAGAACCGGTCGAAGCCAACGTTCGACTCAGGCTCGAAGCTAGTGAAACTAGAATGTGTCGGATCGGCACCGAAACATCGGTTCTCTAACGAATCTTTGGTCGAGTGTTGCTCTTTTCCCCCAATTCTCCCCCCGACCAGGCATATCTCTGCCAGAATGTTCGCATTATCAGTGCACGTGCTGTCCGCTGTACGCGGGTAAGCGTGGGTGCACCTTGTCTGCAGAAAGGAGCTCGCGGATTTCCGAGCCCCCCACTCCAGAAAAGACATCTCCGTGGTGTAAATAACGTGATGTCAAACGTCCATGGCCTGGCTGGCGAAATCATCCAGTTTTGCTTCTGAACTGGTTTCGCATGTGTCAAGCATTCCCCAACCGTCTTCATTTTGCCGATTAGATACGCCTTGGTATGCGCCACACCTATAGTCGCACCTCCTTCACTACGCTTCCAAAAGTCGCATATTTCAATAAAGAAACGCTCGGAAGGGGCGCTATATGAATACATATATAAAATATCGAATATATATAAGTATATAATATATAAAATATATGAAAACCATAAAAAAGCAGGGCGCATAATGAGACTTTCCCGGAAACCACAGTGGGTGTGGAATTTTCGCTTTTAAACCCGTGACGTCATGACAATTCAGGTGCGCTGCCGTTTTTGTGTACAGAAAGAGCGCACGCGGTTGACGTAGTTCCAGCGCCCATCTTTTCTTCTATTAAACTTTAATTTCTATTATTTTTCGAAATAAATCACTAATAGCAACTTTGTCCACAATAATTGGAAGTCGCTTGAGCAATGACGAAATTTGCGTTCAAAGTCACCACGAACAGCAACAAGACGATCTCAGTGCTTTTGCAAACCACACATCTCACCCATTTACCCAAGTTTGATTTGCTCCGTTGTGAATTATGAGCAGTGGACAGGAAACGAAGTATTTAAGCAGTAATTTAGTTACTGAAGTGAATATATCGCCCATAAATAAACTGGCCGCCGCGGTGGCTGAGTCGGCCCTACTTTTTGTTCGCGGAAGAACTAATACTTTCGTGGCGCGGTCAAGGAGCTGTCGCGGTAGAATTTACAGACCAGGAGGGGAAATAGTTCCCCCCTTTTTGTGGTACTTAGGTGCTGCCATCAAAAGTTCAAATCTGAGTTGCCTCGTAGCTGGTGAGCCCTCTTAGGGCCGTTGTACGATCGTTTCGGAGCGCCTTCCGCCTCGTCCGGTTCGGGAGCGGTCCGCCAGTTTTCGGCCGCCAGGCGGACGTGAGGCGGAAAGGTGTTGTACGATCACTTTGGCGCTTGCGAGCGAGGCGGATGGTCCCAGCATGCCGATTGGCGCGCCGGGCATATCCGTCTGTCCAATAGCCTTCTCCGGCTGGTGGCAACCTAGCCGGCGCGAGCGCACCGCCAGCATCGCTCCACGCGCCGAAACGGGCTCCCGCATCCCAAGGGGCAGATCGGTATGCGCCCGACTACCTTCTCCCTTGCCTCCTTTCCCGCCCCCCTCTCCAAACCCCGATATCCCTGCACACTGCGCTCCCCCCCCTTCCCTACCTACTTCCCGTACGAGCGCCCCCCCCCCCCCCCCAAATAATAACCTCTTTTCGTGGTCACGTGGTACTTTTTTCCGTTCCTCGGCGACCTGCACCTAGGCCTAGTAGGCTGCGCTTCGGCATCGCCATGGTGTGCGTGTTGAAGTTCCTGCTTTTGTCGGCGGCTCTCGTCAGCGACCCTTGTGTAGAGATTTTGCGCACTACGAGACGAAAAATGCAATGCTCTGGTTTCAGGCATGCACGTTAGGCAGAAACAGAACTTTGTTCCAGTGCAAAGTGGAGAATCTGTGAATGCTAATGACCACAACCATTTCAGCCGATCCAAGCAAAAAAGAAATGGGTTCAATTTATATCTGGTGTCAGCCTCAACTGATCCAGAGTTGCGTCAATACTGCAGGGCTCGCAGGAATGAGTGCAGACTGGTATTGCAAAGCCAACCGCCACGCAACAGTGCATAGCACATTTCAAGGCATTAAAAAAGCCTTGTAACTGTTGTTTGATAACATCTGCAGGAATAGTGCTGTCATGACCATGAAACAGATGGGATCGGATAAGTGTTGCAGGCAACTTATATAAGTGAGGAATGTTCAATTATGAATTTACTGATGAGCAAATAAATTTCTGCTCGTGGAAAATGCGAGGAGGGCTAAGAAAATCCCGGAACATACTACATTGCCGACACAAGTTCTTGCAGGCCAACCAGGGTTATCATCACCCTGCAGGCAAATAATCGTGTTCATAGGCAGTCACAAACAAATGAAGGCAGCATATGAACATGCAAATGTGCATGGATTACATCTCTTGAAGGCTTCGATAATGCCTCATCAAATAAACTAATGCAGCTGATAGCATTAAGCGCTGCTGCTCAACAACTGCTCGGCACTGACAAAATCATGTTGGCAAACAGGCCTCCAACAAAAGCATAGAGACAGCTTAATTCACTTTGGTACCTTTGTTTGACGTGTGGCACACACACACACACACACGTACAAAATGACGGTGCCCCCGAACTGACATTTGCACTGCGCACCGATTTTTTTCACACAGGCTACATAATGCCGCTGGCACACTGTCTCAACCTGCGCACCCATGATCATAAAACGTACCACTGTATCGTGCACCAAGACGCACAAGACTGGCGACGCTGCTGTTGTCGCAGCAGAAAACACTGCGACGGCCGTGCAGCCAAGATCGTGTCAAGTCGCACACGCAGCAGTTTGATATGTAGCAGAAACAACGTCGTGGGCTCGCCTCGGTCACGATCACTGCAGCCATCGCAACGGAAGCGACCAGCTGCACAGCTCCAAGTTCATTTCAACATTCGGAAAACGGCGGGCGTCGCGAGTTTTTCGCAGATGAACATATCGCTGATTTGACGGGAAAGCACTCGCACCGACCATAATCACTTTCACTACGCGGACACTTGTCGCTATGCTGTGAAACTTGCGCACGCACAGGAAAATAACTCGCAGCAGAAATTCAAAACGCTTGCCACAACCACAAACAGCTCGAAATAAACACTTCGTGACACCGCCATTGCACAGGTCTTGCGTCGGTTTGCAGAGCCGCAGCAGGAATTACAAACGCATGCAAAAACCAAAAACAGCTCGAAATAAACACTTCTTGACACCGCCACTGCACAGGTTTGCATCGGTTTGAAGAGGCGCTCTGTCAACGTAGATGATTACACAATTCAACTAGTGGAACTATCGCTCGCCACTGCTGAACGCGGCGAAGTTTGCAGTCGCTCTGAACACTGGTAATATCAAGATGTGTACAATATAGTATGCTTCGCGACATCGCTGCCACTGCCCAGGCCGCGCTCCCCAGTTCAGTCGACGGATGGCCATCTTGCCCCGGCAGGCCGGGGCAGAGCAGAACCGAGACGGAGGGAGGAGGGGCTCGGACGTCACTGACGTCACGGGAAAAGCAGCCAATAGCTGCAATCCGGTCCCCGGCCGGATGCGCTCGTCCGCCAGAAAGTTGAAGTTCACCAACTTTCCATCCGTTCGCCGAACGAGGCGGATCCGCCAGCTCCGCTCCCGAACCGGACGAGGCGGAAGGCGCTCCGAAACGATCGTACAACGGCCCTTAAGCCGACGAATGCCGCTTCCGAAGCGGAGTTGCAGCGCACTGTGATGACCCCCATAATGCGCAGGTCCACACGGGACGGAGAGGCAAAGAGACACCGTATGGCTCAGTTTAAACAAACAGATATATTCAATAATTATACATGATTAAGATTCAGAGGCTGGGGCGTCCGAGCTTACGTGCCGACGACTTCATGGGGGCGATGGAGTGGCTCCGGAGTTGGGCTCGAGCGGTTGCTGGCAGAAGCTGCACGCCGTCGGGCTTCGGCGCTGAAGGCCCTCGTGGCGAACGATGTCGTCCTGAGCGTCCCTCTTCCGTACTGCTTGTCGAGATTTTTATATCCTCTTCTCCCCACACTCCCTAGGGTGAGGACGCCCACGCCGGAGGGGAAGGAGGGGGGCTAGGGCTTTCACTTGGGCGCACAAACACACCACCGCACTTATGGTCCCGCCCCCCTCACGTGTTGAGTCCGAGGGAAAGAAGGTTGTCTTCGAGGTAGCGCATAGCGTCGGCTGTGGTAAGGCGCGCTCTGGCCCGCTGACAGTTCCCGCGGGTCACCGGCCTCCGTTCTCCATCCATCAACTGACACTCGCTCCTCAAGGTAAGGCGCGCTCCGGCCCGCTGACAGTTCCCGCGGGTCACCGGCCGGGAAAGTGGTCCCTTGTCCTGGGATGTGCTCGGGAGGGGCCAGGCCCGCCGAAACGAGGCCGCCCCTGGAACCACCACGGCAATTGGGGAGGATAAAGCCCGTTTCCCCGCGGCGGCGGCGGCGGGTCCGGTTGGGTCCGGTTGGGCTTAAACCCCTTCATTCTGGTCGTCACTCTCAAAGAGCATGGCTGGGTAATTGATGATGCCGCTGTCATCTGGGTCTCCGTCTACGCCGCGCCGTCGAACGCGGAACCTCGTAGCACACACAAGGAACGTCACAGCACCATCGCAATGTTCATGCAATGACGCTTGGTGTTCGGTTTCCCTGTTTGGACAACCGGATGCCACAGTCCGCTCTTAGCTTTCGGTGCTGAGCCGTAATGTCCGTTCAGCCCGAGCCTACAGGAAGACGCACGCCTCTGGTCTTCCTAGCAGGAGTGCTGCTGTCACGGCACGCCACCTTCCCTCCCCCTTACACCCGTAGCTGGCTGCCGGGAGGCTCAAACTCCCAAGAGCGCGCAAAGCACATAACTCACGTTCAACCGCGGTAGCTTTGCTTGATGCCGCAAACAAATAAGCTCGGTTTAACAAGCACGCAATAAATTCGTCGCAGCGCGGCTGGCCCCAAGCAAGACTCCTTCGTGTTCATGTACGTTGCCGGCGATGAAAGTGAGCCATCTAATGCTTTCGCAATAATAAAAGAAGCCGCTCGTTTCTACACAGACATAAATACAGTGCGCGTCTGTTGGTGTACTACAGTCGCAGCTTGTTAAGTGTTTTCGAAGGCAGAATAGAGGACGGAAAAGAGAGTTCGCTGTTCCGGTGACACCGGCGACAAAATTATTATATACGCTGACTCCGCTCGGGATGCCGGATAGAGCTAGAAGATCGAAATATACTTATATGCGTCTGCGTAGCCGTCTCTTTGGAAAGTAAATCGACGACCAGCTTCTTCACATTCGATAACTATTCTAAAGTCTAAAAAGGATATCGCGATGCCTTCCCTCGGCTCCCAATTTCTGGTAGGTGGTGCAGAAGGTCTGTGTTCGCCAGTTCGCGCGTGAATGAGTGAGAGGCATTCAATACGAGCAAGTGTATATATATATATATATATATATATATATATATATATATATATATATATATATATATATATATATATATATATATATATATATATATATATATATATATATATATATATATTGGAGGGAAGCCCACAGTCACCGAAACCATGGTGCGCAGGGGAATGTTTCTATTGCTCTCTTTAATTTTTTTAAATGCTTCGAACAATCTGTTGCTTAAAGAAAATTAATTATAAAGCAGCAGAAAAATCAAACTCTCAAGGTTCATTTACGCGCAATACACATAAATACCCACGAGAGCAGCAGGCTGGACAGCCGTCGCCGTAGCACAGTTGGTAGAGCACAGGACGCGATATTCGGAGGTCGTGGGTTCGGATCCCACCGGCGGCAAGGTTGTTTTTTCTGCTGCTTTATGATTATTTTCTTTAAGCAACAGATTAATCGAAGCATTAAAAAATAAAGAGAACAATAGAAACATTCCCCTGTGCACCATGGTTTCGGTGAGTGTTGGCTTCCTCCATGTTTGTCAAACAAGCCCCTCATTTCGTTTACCTTGTCTGCTAATATATATATATATATATATATATATATATATATATATATTATATATATATATATATATATATATATATATATATATATACGTATGTATGTATACACGAGGCAGGTTGCCGAATATTGACGCTCACAGACGTACTGGTGGTCATCGCGTAAGGGAGACCCCTGTCCGCAGGCCATAAACGCTCCAAGGGTTCATCCCAGATTATAAGCTTCTCCTACTGCGTGCACATCAATAGTGCCCGTACTCACCTTAATAAATAATACCGTCATCATTTTGGCTTTAATGTCGAACAGGATACAGAAATGTTCTTAACTGAAAAACTTTACCGTGTTTTGTTGTTGTTGTTTTTTTCTGATGTCGAGCAGCCGACCACAACCTCAGTTTTTGTGGTTTAGGTGAGGTTGAGTGAGGTCGAAAGTTCGAGGTCAACACTTTGTGCTATTGCCGCGTCTGACTCCGACGAGTGCCGCTTCCAAAGCGGAGTTGCTGCGCACCACCACAGTGTTCATGCAATGGCGCTTGGTGTTCGGTTTCCCCTGTCTAGACAACCGGAAGCCGCAGTCCTCTTTTAGTTTTCGGTGCTTCGCTCCGTAATACCGGTTCAGCCCCAGCCTACTGGAGTACGCACCCTTCTGGTCTTCCTGAAAGGAGTGCTGCTGTCAAGGCACGCCACCCTCCCTCCCCCTTGCCCCTCTGGCGTAGCACCCGTAGCTGCCGGCCAGAGCGGCTGAAACTCCCAAGAGCGCGCAAAGCACATAACTCACGTTGAACCACGGTAGCTTTGTTTGATGCCGCGAACAAAAAATTCAGGTGGCCACTTTGTTCACCTAAAGTCCGGTGAGGCGGAAGCCTTTAGCGCGGTGTTGCTGCTTGCGTCACTGATGTGTGGTTAAGATGTTGATTAAGTACACAATTCTTTGTGAATCTTAAATTCTGGAGACACTGCAGTGCGTTTGGGAAGCAACCGTCTGTTTCGACGCCTTTCTGCAAACACTCTGCAGCGTCCTAGACAAGGAGAACTACATGTGCGTTGGCAGGAAGAAGCATAGTCGTTAGCACGCTCGGCAGCGGAACGAATGGATGATAATTCGAATCCAATCGGGCATAAAAATTTTCTTTCCTATCGAGTTGAAGAGCGTAACGTACGGACGGACGGCATGACATCACTTCCGTTGCGGTGACTTCCGGTTGGCGATGTAACGGACGGACAGGGGCCAGCACTTAATCAGTTCTATTCACACATCTTCATTAAAAAAGCAAAAGAAATCAGCTACATTACCATACATTAATTATAGTTGTGCATTTTATTCACCGCTGTAACAACACTATGCCTGTACGTTCGCCCCGTTCTGCGGTGTTTCGGCAAAATAAGGGAATTTCCGAGAAGGAACGAGGAACCGGACACTAAAGAGAGATTCTACGGAAGGATATGAGGGTGAAATTATATTTGCATCTGCCTGCATTTCGGAACGGGAATATGCAGAAGTAGTGCGAGATTGGAAAGGGGAAGACACCGATCAAAAGCTTCGACGGTCTTATACAGGTTTCTCTGGCTTCATGCTTTTTTTTTAATCAAATCAGCAAGTGTCCTTGTTATGAGCTTCCTTAATCACACTGTCTCGCCTGTGCCGACTGCTCCATTTTCTGTTAAGTCAGCTTGTAATGTACAGCAGGATCCCCTTTACTCGACTCCAAGGCAAGAGTCGTGACGTCAGCGCCGGCAACGAGTATGAACACGAAGCAGCTTGCTTGTGGCCATCCGCGCTGCGATGAATTTATTGCGTGCTTGTTGGAGTGAACTTATTAAGGCGCAAGCCTTTACTGGCTCATACTCCCGGTTGAGACCCTGTCCGACCGTCGCATCGCCAACCGGAAGTCAGGACAACGGAAATGACGTCGTATCGTCCGTCTCTCCCTGACGCTCTTCAACCCGATAAGAAAAAAAAAATCTTTGTGCACGATTCGATTCGAACCACAATCTTTCCGTTCCGCAGCGGAGCGTGCTAACGACTACGCTACTTCCTGCCAACGCATATGTAGTTCTCCTTGCCTAGGACGCTGGACAGTGTTTGCGGAAAGGCGTCGAATCAGACGGATGCCTCCAAAACGCTCTCCAGTACGTGTCTCCAGCATTTTAGATTCACAAACAATTGTGTACTTAATTAACATCTTAGCCCCACATCAGGAACACAAGCATCAACACGGAGCTAAAGGTTTTCGCCTCACCGGACTTTAGGTCAACAAAGTGGCCCCCCTGATTTTTTTTGTTTGCGGCAACAAACAAAGCTACCGCGTTTGAACATGAGTTATGTGCTTTGCGCGCTCTCCGGATTTGAGCCGACCGGCATGCAGCTACGGGAGCTACGCCAACGGGGCAAGGGGTGGGGGGGGGGGGGGGGTGGGGGGGGGGGGAGGCTGGCGTGCCTTGACAGCAGCACTCCTTCCACAAAGACCAGGGGAGTGCGTCATCCTGGAGGCTCGGGCTGAACCACGGTGTAAGGGTATACGTTAGGTGAGGGAACGGCACGGGCGAGCCGCTACGCAGAAAGGAGGTCGGGGCATTCTGCTTACACGGCGGTGAACAGAGGGCGCTACCGACTGTTCTCCGGTAAAGCCCCTTGATAATTTGAAGGGGCTTTATTTTTCGGGTCTCCGGCTTTCGCGCTTCGCGCCGTTCGACTATTTTCGTCTGCCTCGGCTTGCTCTTTCACGAGCGCGTTTAGTAAAATCTAACTCTCAGATCCACTTATTCCATGCGGCAGTGCGATGGTGAAGTGCTTCGTGCCATTTTGTGGCAGCGGCTACAAATCGTGTCAAGAGAAGAAGTACTCTCTTCTCAAGCCGCCCCAGGATGACGCAAGGCTCGAAGCGTGGCGGCGAGCAATACCTCGCATGGACCGTGTACTACGAAGAACAGATCGTGTTTGCATTTCGCTCCCCACTTCATCTTGAAGACGTGGTCAACGGAAGTTGATGGCCACGTGCTATTGTCCGGCAAGAGAAGAGCGGGCCTTACAAAAGACGCCATTCCATCTATCTTCGAAGGGGCGCCAGGCTACCTTTAAAAACGGATCAAGAGCCCTCGCAAGACAGCGAAGCGACTATATGGTCGCGCGGCTACTTCTTCAGCCACTCAAAAGAGCAGCAGCGTAGTCGGATCAAGACTGCTCGCCGACACGACTCAACCTGTGGCCCCTTCCGCTGAAAGCGACTGCATTGCGAAGTCCTGCGAGGCCTCGCCGTTTGAAACAACCTTCAACGAAGCGGGCAGCATTTGCGTACCTCAGCGTTCATGGGCAGCACATCGCACCGACGTTGAAGGGGTGAGAGACATTGTGTTTATTGACGCGCAGGTAATACACAGGCAAAGGGACGGTTCGTCGGTAATTTTCAATAGAAAGACCTTGCATGTGAAGAGTGACCTCACAGTTGAGGTGCATGTCTTTGGCAGGCCAACTGATTGTGCTGCTGTTGGTGTAAGTTCGTTTGCCACGTCGCCATCTGATATCGAAGTCATGCTCAAAACCATTGAGAGCCTTAACGTGTGCCGGGGAGGGCCGAGTTTAAAGGACTTCCCGAGTGTGCATCCGGAGTGTGCTTCGGTAGACTCCCAGAAGAGCTGGAGACACAACAAGTGCCTACTACTATTGAATGGAGGAGCCATGTCATCACTGCAGCGGTCTCGCTGACACCTTGAGGTTGCACGCCGACCGCCAAGCTGCGAGAGCGAAAGAGGAGCGACCATGGAAACAGATAAATCCTTTCCGTGCAGCCTTCCCAGTAGGAAAAGCTCAAAGCTTTGCGCCGGGCAAAATCAGTGCTCCAGCAGTCACGAGCGCGACTTATTAAGCGCAACAAACTGTTGATCAAGCAGATAAAGGACACCAGGACAGAGCTAACAAAATTGCAGGAGGAAGACGTCAAATATAAACTCCAGGCACTGGATATGCCACCAGCGCAGTTGCTTTTGTTAAAGGAATGCATTTCAGCTGCCAAGAGCACAACATAAAGAAACCGGCGATACACAGATGACTGGATTCTCTTGTGTCTCCTTCTACACATCCGCAGTCCTAATACGTACTCATTTTTGCGAAGCAACGACATTTTGCCTTTGCCATGTGTTAGTACTGTAAGGAAGTACATAAGCATGGTGGGCTTGAAAAGTGGTTTCGATGAAAACTTCTTTCAAGCCTTAATTGGAGCTGAAAGTCTCCAATAAAACTCCTTTTCATCGCCGAGGACTGCTGATAATGGATGAAATTCAAGAGAGGAAAGAATTGGCTGTAAACTCAAAAACGATGACCTACGCTGGTCTCGTCGAACATGGGGAGAGAGCAAATCAAAGCAGTGAGCTGGTGGATCATGGTCTTGTTTTTGCTTTTTCTAAATTATTTACAGCCGGTGGCTGTGTTTGCACGGAAAGGGTCAACAAAGGGAACGGTCCTTGCTCAGCTCTTGATTCAGTGTATTGTACATTTAGAGAAAGCCGGCTTGTTCGTCGACGGAGTTGTGTGCGACGGCGCTTCCACAAACCGCGCGATGTGGAAACAGCTCGGCATCAGTGGCATATTCGGACAAGTGGTTAACTGCTTTGAACACCCAACGGACACTTCAAGAAAGGTATACGTTTTTTCCGACGCACTTCATCTCTTTAAGTGCACGACAAGAAAGTTCTAAAAAAAAGATGGCCACTTTATTAGATGGTCGTGCTACGACGCTGTTTTTGTTGCCGACAGCAAGGACACCGGTGCGCTTCGAGTCTGCCCCAAACTTACTCATAATCATGTAAACCCATCGAACATGCTGAGCCGCCGCGGTGGCTAAGTGGTTATGGTGATCGGCTGCTGGCCCGAAAGACGCAGGTTCGATCCCGGCCGCGGCGGTCGAATTTCGATGGAGGCGAAATTCTAGAGGCCCGTGTGCTGTGCGATGTCAGTGCACGTTAAAGAACCCCAGGTGGTCTAAATCTCCGGAGCCCTCCACTACGGCGTCCCTCATAGCCTGAGTCGCTTTGGGACGTTAAACCACCATAAACCATAGACGAACATGCTGAAGATTAGAGTAAAGCTGGCCACACAACTTTGCAGCAATTCTGTTGCCAAAGGAATCATGTTTTATGCACGCAGAGGTGCGCCAAGGTTGACTGATGTGGAACCGACAGCTAAATTTACACTTTCTTTGAACGACCTGTTCGACGCTCTAAACCGCCGGTACCCTGCAGAGGGCATCCGATTAGGAAGCAGAGATTTCACTACTCTCCAAAGTGCATCTGAATAGTCAACACATGGGAACAACAGGTTGCAAACGGTGACATTCCAAAGGACCTCTTTTTGACCCTGTCTACTGCAGAAGGTTTGCGCGTTACGCTGAAATCTGTCCAACAACTTTCCACCTACCTTCTAAAAGACTGCGGTTTCAAGTACGTGTTGTCGTCCAAAATGAACCAGGACCCCTTAGGATGCTTCTTGGGAATTACCAGACAGGCGGGAGGTCAAAATGAACATCCGGCCTTTCCCACATTCTTGCAGTTATACTGGATGCTAAGCATGTATTCTTTGTTAAAACCTTCACAGTTTGGAAACTGTGCAGCGCCTGATAACAGTCAGGCTGCCGTTGTTACTCTGGCGGATTTAAGGTAGGTTTATCAGAGTTCAGATATGCAGCGCCCAAATAAACTGCAGGAATAGAAGCAGAAGCTTGATGGGCTGATCAAATAGGGAAGCTGGGAATGTGATGACATATTTGAGCTAAACGACTGCGACGCAGACGTTGTAGACTGCATTGTATACTAACTCACTGGCTTTGTCTCAAGAAAACTTGCAAATGAGGCCTCCTGTACGATTTGCTAGGAGGCGCTTGAGGGAACAAAAGGGATCGCAAACGCGCCTGAAGCCGACCTGATGAATTTAAAAACGACGGGCAGGCTGACGCACCCGAACATGCATCTTTTTGAAATTTTCAGATACACTGTAAAAAAAAATGCTCCGCAGTACAGAGAAACCCGCTGGTAATGCGTTGCCGGAGGGTTTTCCGCAACATGAGGTACGGGCTAAATGTCAGAAACAGAGACTCCGTATGACGACTGTCACATTCTTGGTAACGGAAAGTTACGCCATGCTATGCACGAGACCGAAATCGTTTTTTCACAACGAATGCTTGTTTTGTTCTTATTGAAGTTTCCGCAATGTGTATGCATACGTCCTCCGTTCACTCGGATGTCATTTCATCTAGAGCGGAAATTATCTGTATTGTAATTATGTACTTTCTGTAGTACATGAACATGCGTCTTCGTATAGCTTCTGCCCGCAATGTTCACTGCAGATATAGCCGTCCAGGTGCTGAAGAAATAAGTATTATGTACAAGGCTTTCCTTTACGCATATTATGTAGTGCATACGTACAAAGAATGCAGCTTAGAATGAAAGAGTGGTAAGTGTTTGGGTGAGTACAAGTACATACGTTTTATTTTCATGGCAAACTACACACATTGTACATCTGCACATTGCTGTCGGATCCATCTGAAAAGCATAAAAAAAATCCTCATTTAGTGGTCACACAACACCAAATATAAATTTCACAAATACATTTCAACCATCCGCTATTGAACAATCTGCTTTCGTAGAAGCTTTCAAAAGCCATTCACCGAGAACCAACCCGTTATAATTTATTGCCCAAAATTCATTTCTCATAACAGTAAACAGTAAAAACCACAGGTCCAGAAAGAAGCAGACAAAATGCATTTTCCCGGGCGGCACTGTGCGCATGAAAGTCTTTACAGTTGCTTATCATTTTGTGCAAATAGAAAGTAGCTCAGGATGGGGGCCAGATGCAATTCAATGCAGGTGCCTTTCTGTACATAGTACTAAATGCACAACTTAGCGAGCAAGGAACATTGGTAACATCTGAAAAAGGTGGGAGACGCTTGCCGAATTTATCGTTCATCCAATTTGTTATAGGCAAGACAAGACGAAGCGAAAGTCCCGCACTCAGTTTATATCCAGTTCCCGGGCATGCCCGTTGCGGCAGATTATGACGCTTTTTATTATGACACAAACTTGGAATACGGCCCCAGGAAGCACACTTCCCCAAAACCGCATGTTTTCACTCATAGCTTCCATTATCTCAGCATGTGCAAGAAAATGTACTAATATCTGATGTCAGTGAAAATGCAGTCACACGTACCGGAAGCAGCTCACTAGGCATTCCAATATCTCTGCAGTGTGCCTCACAAGAAACGGATGCTCAAGTTTCAAAAAAGGGCTCTTGGCAGAAATTTAACCAAAGGCCGTTGCAATGTGAACCTTTTCAAAATGATGACCCAGAAAGACGAAGTGTCCTCATGTGTCTGATGCAAAAGAAGGATGAAGGCATGAGTCTTTCTGCTTTTTGAACAGCTGTGATAAGTTTTTTTACTGGTACTGCTTGGTGCAGCTTCAGTCTCCTTCTTGACATTTTGTGAAATAATTATATACCGTAAAAACTGGACTATAGGTCGGACCGGAATATAGGTCGACCCCCTAACTAACCAAATCAAAAAATGAAAAAGATCTTTTTCAATGGGAAAAGTACCGAAAGACATCCTTACTTTGAAACAAATACGACTCGAGAGGTTGCACAATGGTGACAGTATTTAATTTCATTTAAATGCTGCTTGTATGTACACCCGGCAAATTTTTTAACAATATCGCGCACTAATCGGCCCGCGTGTTTGTTTCTGGCACAGGCAAGTACGGCGCCGTAGAGCAAAGCCCTCCTCTTCATGAATCGCCGCAACCAGGATGGCGAGCCTTTGAATTGCGCCCTCGTGAGTCTAGAGGCACGCGCGATCTCTGCCGCTTTCACGCGGATGCATTTGGCAGTCACAGGCAGCGATCTTGCTCGCAGCGCAACGGTTCCTTCCTATTCTCGACACACTACGGTCTGCCCACGAAATGATGTTTTCTTCTGGTTGCTGCAAGTTGTAATACGCAGCTTCTGCCTCCGCCAGTACTGAATTCTATTTTCGGATACTCCAAATTCGCGCTGTGCCGCCAGGTTCCCGTGAGCTTCCTCGTACTCAATCGTGTTTTTCTTGAAGGCGACGGTAAATTGCCGTTAGCTTCCGCTTTGCATCTACTGAAACGCAAAATGGCGGCACTGCTGCTGATGGCGATGGAGGCTGCTGACTTCATCCACCCATTGTTGCAAGACTTCCGTATTTTTTCCGCCAATGACCGGTATATAAGACGGGGATCGACTTTTCACCATGATTTTTTGAAAAAAAGTTCGACCTATATTCCGGTTTTTACGGTATCTGCGAAAGATCTCGCTAGCAAACATTTTGGCACTAATGGAGAAGCAAAAAGACCCATGTCCTAGGCCTTTTTTTGTGACACTAAAGGAAGGCTTGCCTTTTAGAGTCATTGATTACGAAGAGGTCCATGCGGCAACAAACTTTGAGAGAATTCCTTCAAGGGCTCTTTGTTCTCATGAGGTGCCCTGTAGATATATCACAACACCTCAGTGAGCTGTTACCAGCCCTGTGAGTTCACTGTCACTTGACATCAAGGGTATGTACTTTTCCTCGCCACATGCAGCAATGATGTATATGTCAAGAGAAAGCATAAAAGATTTCTAAGTGCAATTCCAGATTGCTTGCGGAGGAAAGCACAAGAGTGGCCATGCTCAGCTGTTACCTTTGCTTCTTGCTCGTGTTCTACAGTGAGTACTAAGTAATGACAGGTGTGTGCATCAACTCATATTTAACACCCATCCTGTGCGACCTCCATCTTGCACTACATGACAGGCAACTTTATAACACCCTTCATGCAGTGTCATCAGGGTCGGTGTGTTCTGTCAGTTTCCTGGTCCTGTGGTTTGTGCTGCGTTTTCTACTCTTAAATTATTTACTGCCTTCATTCTCCACTCCATGAAGCCTGAATGTGCTACACTGGGCTGCTCCACGTGTCGTGGAGCAGCCCAGTGGCCATTTTTTTTCATACGTCGGAGGCACTCAGCTCGAAAGCCATGCTTACTATATTCAGCAGACAAGGGTACATGTGAGACAAATCATTAATAACTAATTCTCACAGTGGTATCTGGTGCAAGAATATCTAAATACTACTCAATTTTTGCTAAAGTTTTCAGATACACTCTTAGATTAAAAACATAATTTGGCTACATTAGCAGAAGCACAGCACCAAGGTACTCACCAGTTGCCTGAAGCACTGTACGCAAGTTCTCGTGCCATCATGAATACAGCACACTGTCCACGTCTTCATAATGGCATGTCACTCCAGCACTTCGGTAGCAAAATTTTCCTTAAATAAAAAGTAGTTTTGTTTATGTTAGACTGGTCATATATCATTGTACTGCCCCAGACTAAAAAATACCAGTGATCACGCTTTGAATTATGTCATATGTGATCATCAAATTATGTGATCACCAATATTTTCTTAGAAATTCTGATTGAAATAAATCTGACAAAATATTATTTCAGAAAATGTGGCACAAGGAAGAAGGACGCTAGCTAGATAACCTGGACGAATGTTTTCAGTTGCATGCAGCCACCGGCACCATTGCACACAAAATGTACAATAAAGTGGGTTTTACCTTTCCGAATAGAATTTAATGCTGCAAACATTTAAGTAAAAAAATTTCAACCTTTCATTCCGCATAAAGGAAAGAAAATTCCTCTCGTTTTTTTCACAAGCCTCTGCAAGTACACAATTCAGTGAATCTACTCTACAAGTACTTGAATCTATCAGCACGAGACAGGGACGAGAAAAGAAACAAAACAGGCACTGACTCGCAACTGAAGTTTATTGAAGTGAACAGAGAGTATGCAGAAAAGCCACATGCCACAAGCTACACAATTACACATAAGCTACATCACAACATAAGCAAAAGATTGACCTTAACATTCCTCTCATCTAGACAGTCCAACCCGCTGCATGTTAACGCTATGGGCAGCACACTCACACATTCGTCACAGAGTCATAAGATGTGTCTAGCCTCGATAATTTTCTGGTTAATCTGCTGTGAACGTAGTGCCAAAATGCGTGTTGCCGAAAGGAATGGCTAGCAGCCTTCACATCCCTTGTAATATGCAGATAAGTTACAACCCCTACCAATATCCAAATACCTCTCATGCTCCTGTAGTCTTACATTGATACACATTCCAGTTTCACCAACATAAACCCAACCACATGATAATGGTATGCAATGCATGCAATGGTTGCAAGGCACATATATGCTGCCACGTTTCACTCGACACATGTGCTTTTCCCTAACGAAATTCACAAAATTATTAACAATTTTACAGATTGTAGACAACTTAATAGGGGCCGAACACACTATTTTTACGTCATACCTTCTGGCCACAGTTTTCAAATTTTGCAACAATCTATGTATGTACAGTAACACAGTCAGTCTTTTGGCATCTCACTGGCTGGCCTCAGCCTGATCATGCCAGTCCCTGCGAAGGGGTTTCAGCTTTTAACATGCTAAAGGGAAGAATGGCACAGCATCAAGTAACGAGGAAAGCAGGACAGCACACCTACGCACAAGTGCCAACCCTGGAGCAGATACAAAATCCAAGAGCGCGTGCTTGACATTCAGCGTTGACAGTCAAGGAAACGAGGAAACACGGATTTGAACGCTAAAGATTGAACGAGCCCGATCCTTGGCTGCCAACGCTGAATGTCAAGTACACGCTCTTAGATTCTGCATCCGCTCCAAGGATGGCACTTGTGCGTGGGTGTGCTCTCCTGTTGTCCTCGTTACTTGATGCTGTGCCATTCCTATCTTTAGCATGTCAGACCAACTTGCCCAATCTTATATGCACAGCTTTAACAATTCATCGCACGCTTCTGCAATAGCATGGTTGGGAAATCATGCTTTCATTAGCCTTAAAATCTTCTCTTGGAAACCAGTTGTCACGCTGTAAAAGCATGGCTTCACCAATACCGAGCCTAGACTTGACGACGCAATGCTATCTTTCACTAGCTTAGAATCGTTCGACCAACAGTCAAGTAGCTGCTTAACACTCCTGGGTGAATATCGCTAGCACACATGGCGTGTGCAGAACATCAAGGTAAGGTTCAGAAACCGCAGCTCTTTTTGTTGGGACATTTTCTCCAAGGTAAACTTAAGACAAAGGCCTTGCTCCTTAAACAAGTTCATAATATGTACAGGTCCCACACTATCACAACCTTTGTAAAAGACCAGAAAATCATAGACGTAGTGAAAGATTTCCCCCAGCCCATGCAATTTCTTGGCAATCATTCCTTCCACCCTGCTTAAGAGAATATTGCTTAGCACAGGGGCAACCTTCGAATCGATACATTTAGCAGACTTTTGAACATATGCCGCACTGCCATACTTCACAAACATGCTCTTCACTTCAAATAAAAAGAGGCAAGTGCCAAAAAAGACTTATGTTACACACCCGTTCCTAAACACGAGCTCATCGTTGTGCTCCGATGTACACATTCATAAGCTTTTCACAAGATCTTCATACGGGATAGAATAAAATAGTTCTACATCGACACTAATCACAAGACAATCCGCTGGATTGTCATTCTTAAGATACTCAACCACACTGCGAATTGAGTACAAGAAATGGATCTTCAAGATGCGAAGTAGACAGATGCTTTTGCAAATAACCAGAGATAATTTTGCATGAATCCTTTTCTGAAATTTATCTGAAGAGCATGTTATTGAATAGCATTTATTTGAAGAGCATGTTTGTAGAGTAGCGCAGTGCGGTATGTGTTCTAAAATCTCGAATATGTAGTGGTTCGAAGGTTGACCTTGTGCTAAGCAATATTTTCTTGAGTAGGGTGGATAGAATAATTGTCCAGAATGTGCATGGGCAGGGGGAAAAAATTTTGCTATGTCGATGATTTTCTGGTCTTTTATAAAGGTTGTGATAGTTCGGGACCTGTACATCTTCTCAAGTTGTTTAAGGAGCAAGGCCTTTATCTCAGGTTCACCTTGGAGCAAATGTCCCAGAAAAAGAGCTGTGGTTTCTGGACCTTACCTTGATGTTCAGCACACTTCATGTGTGCTGGCGAGTGTTAAGCTGCTACCCGGCTACATGTCGACCATTCCAAGCTAGTGAAAGATAGCATTTCACTTTCTAGCGCGGGCTCAGAATTGATGAAATTATGCTTTCACAGCATGACGACTAGTTTCCAAGAGCAGGATTTAAGGTTAACGAACGCAGGATTTCCAAACCTTGTTGCTGCAAGAGCATATGATAAATTGTTAAAGAAGCTGAGACAGTTTTGCGGTGACCGGCACAATCAGGCTGGGGCCAGCCAGCGAGATGCCAAAAGACCAGTTGTGTTACCGTATGTACATAAATTGTCGCACAAGTACACGTGTAGAGTGAAATGTATATGCACCTTGTAAAATGAATGTGGTATCAAATATTATTATCTTGTAGTCTGGTTTACGTAGGTGCAACTGGAAGGTGTATGAATGTAAGACTACAGGAACACAAGAGGGTAGGGGCTTGTCTAGGTGGTTGGGGTAACTCTGCTGTACACTGCACGGGATGTGAAGTCTGCTACCCTTTCCTTTTGGCAGTAAATTCAGAGAGATTAAATGGGAGATTATCAAGGCTAGAGACATCTTATGACTCCGTGAAGAATGTGTGTTTTGTCTATCGTGTTAACACACAATGAGTTGGACTACCTCGATCAGGGAAATGTTGAGGGCGATTTTTGACTTATGTTGTCCTGTATGCTTATCTGTAACTGCATGGTTTATGGTATTGCTTGGCTGTTTATATATTTCCTGTTCACGCCAATAAACTTTAGTCGCGAGTCAGCACCTGTCTTGTCTCCTTTCTCATCCCTGTCTTTCGCGCTGGTGGATTCACCGCAATGGCTCACCTCTGCAGAAATCCAAGGCGTGACATTTTCCTCTTCACACTCGTGGTTCAGCGCATAATACGGCAAAGGCTTTTCAATTCCAAGGAAAGTTCATGGCTCCATTGAACACTGCCTCCTGCTTACAAGACACAGAGCAGCAATCATTGTAGATTCTACCTGTGACACAAAGAGCAAAGTTTTAGTTTGAGTGGACTAAACTAGGAAAGCAGCACAATATATCTATAGCCAAATAACTGAACTGAAAGAAATAGAGGGTAGTGTAATAGTGAACACACTGATATATTGCAAGTGAGATATATGCATAATATATTGCAATATCCAACACTGCTACCATTGCCTTAGCCAACTACTTCATAAATAACAATAAATGCAGTACCAAAAAATACTGATAACGTACTATTAGTGTTAATAGTAGCAGTGCAGGTTCCATGAACAAAAAAGGGCCCAGTGCTGACTGTCGTTCCCACAGCAGCCTTGTGACCAATGGCCGGTGTAAAGGAAAGAGGAGGAATGACTGAAAAGAGAAAGAGCCAAGGGGAAGGAAAATAGGTATAGAAGGGCTTAGGATATCATAGGCAAATAAGGTTGTTTAGACAGTGAGCACAAAATAAACATTACCACACAAGTAAAGACATACAAGACCAAACATATATATCATTGTGCAGAGTGGCAAACTTGATGCCATTTAGCCCAAAATATGTTTTCAATAAAGTGATTATAGTTATTAATAGAACAACTGACCGAGTGAAACCATAACAGGGATGAACAAGGAAGTTGTTAATATTCTGGCAGAAATTAAAAGAAGAAAATGGATCTGGCCAGGGCATACAATGCAGAGAATGAATCACCAATGGTATCTTAGGGCAACAGAATGAATTTGATGGATTTTAATGGCACAAGGGCATCTGTGGCCAAAGAGTGCCTTAGCACAAGTTAATTTCGTCTACTGAAGGTGAAATCACGAGACCCATTTCCCAAGCATTTCATTCCTGATAAGCTGAGCACCACGCCAGGAAACAGCTTGTGCATTGTATCGCAACAAAATGAATTTTACCCTAAAGGAAAATATAGCAGGAGATAGCTGATAAGCTCACTAGATAAGATTAGGTGATTTCTGACAGTGGGGCATGTAGCTGGTGCAAGACACAGATAATTAAACTGGAAAAGGCCATTGTCCTGAGGTGAATGTAAACTAAGCAATGAGGATAATGAAATTCGCTACACTAGAGCTGTTAAGAATCAGCTCAAGTTCCATGCTTCAAGATGGTGCAAGTTTGCTCAGTGAAAAAAAATCATAAGTTCACCCAAGAATTGGTATCTTGGCGGTATCAGGCTGCAGGTGCAGATGAATTAATCCTGCCTCAGAGAAGAGCTACATAGAGCACAAAAAATTTAGGCCAGTCCTACACTGACAGCTCTTAATAACTATTTTAAAACTGTTTTTCATTGCACAAACAATAATACCGAGTTTGTGTTGGTCATGTGATTATGTTACTGAGGCTCTCCTAAAAATTCTAGCCAGAGCTAAAATGCAAGCTGTCTCAACTAAGTTTTTATATCAACAATGAGAACATAAACACATGCAGATTATTCAAGTAGAAGTTTTATTCTTCATGACGTGCCCTACAAATTTTAAATTATACTGATAAGTAATAGAGTGGAGTGCTTGTGCCAAAAATACTAAACCTCAACAACAAAGAGAACACAAGATAAAGGCAACAACATATTGCCCAAAATTTAAATGTTTGACAGAACAAATATGAAAAGAAAACCTCTCCACAACTGGAACAAAACAGCGTGATACCGAGCACACATTTGAAAATTGTTTCATCCAAATCCCCAGTCTGGTGCTCCAGCACTCTTCAGCCAGCATGTCATGAAATGTACCATAGTTCTGGTAGCTGTAAAGAGTATACAGCTGATCCGGCATTTTGATATGTGAACAGTAACCCTCAATGACCACCAGGCTGAATACTTTCAAGAGGCTGTTCTAGTAACAAGACTGCAGTGAAACACTTAGCAAGTTATGCTGGCGTAATAATGCAAACCGTTAATCTGAGAGTTCGCTACCACGCAACTCTGTAGTAACTCCTAAAGTGTTGCAATCGAATGAAAAAAAGGACTGCCTATTATATAAACAAAAGTCAAGAGGCTGCAATGCAAGGCCACGACAGAAGTGCTGCAATACAGCAATAGAGATACAATGTACACTTTAAGCAACACAATGAAACATGATCTTTTATCCTTAATTATCAGAATTTAAATATTCGTTTTCCTTGCTCTCTTGCAAAATTAAGTTTAGATCGTGAAAGCGCTCAAAAAGACAAGGATACAGAAAGAGATTTCCACACAGTGCGCTAACTTCCAGTGTCTTTTTGAGCACATCCACTATCTAAACATGGTAACCCAACTAGTCTAAACGTTGTCGTTATTCCAAAATTAAGCCTTTCACAAAGTGGGAGCCCCTTTCCCCATACAAGGTGCACCATAACTAATCCAACACTTTTTTCATGATATGTTTTCTCTGAGAATAAACACTGAAGATTTTGCAATAGTACTTGTCTTTTCGATTCTACGAATGTATCATGCAAGTTTTCAATGAAATGACCATCTGCCTATCTTGATCATTGCTCAAAATCAGGGTATAATGCACCATGAAGGGCAGGCTCTGCTTGATTTTTGTTTTCCTAACGAAGCATGTACGTGCAACCCTTCTGCTGGCTTGTATGCAGCAGGTTTGTCTAGCTAGGCGAACTGTGGTTTTGCTATAAAGATGAAATGGTACTTTGGAAGTGAATGGCTTTCTAAAATGCATTTAACATACATACCGGGGCTTTAACAGCACCTGGTGTAAGCAACATCAGTGGGGGGACCGCAGGAGTGGCCTAGTGGTCCGAGCATCTGCCTCGCAAGCAGGAGGTGCGGAGTTCGATCCCCAGTGCCACCGGAGCGGTGATACAATGGGTCGTTTCAATGGCCAGTTTAAAACTTGAAATAACCATGCTGCAATATATACAAAAAATGATTTGTGTGCTCTCTCTTACATGACATAGTTAATCATATCATAGTGTTGGTAGTACACAAAATGCATGTGTGGACCATATACATGCACTGTTTTTGTTCACATCTTACCTGCTATGTGCTGTTATGGCATGTTATGTGCTGGGAAAGCAACAGGCAGTGAGCAATGTTGTGTTGCAGCCTTTCTTCTGGTGGAATTTGAATCATGTGAGGTGCAGCTGAAAGAAATTGTTTCATACATAAGTATATTTCATGTAACACAACAAAAAGTGCACAGCCCCATCATGAGTTGTGGTTTAAACTAACAGAGAGCTTTTTACTACTCTATTTAACATATGATGCAAGTCAGTGATGCTGGAGGCACAAAACTAAATACTGTGAGGTAACAAGAGCTAATATGGACAATCATGCCTTTAAGAGATATTGTCAATATATATTTTCCTGAATGAACTAAAGTTATCCTTAGAAGCATTCAGAGGAATATAATTTTGCTAAATGCCTTTTGCCTGAATAGGCCTTTTAGGAACCAGTTGCAAATGAAAAGAATAACTTTAAGACCATGCTATGCATGCTCTAATGCCAAAGTAGTTGCATACAAGCAGTATACTATGCCCCTAGTTTTATGGTGGGCCTGTACTGCACAATTTTCATGCAAGGTAAAGGAAAGTTTGTGCCATGAAACAGACCTCTGCTTGCTGAAACTGGCAAATAAGTACTGGGTTTTTAAGGCAGGAAAGAAGTTACATAGTTCCTTCTGCAGGTTTCGAACTTCAGGTTAGTTATTTGAAAAATATCAATCCCTGAACTGCAATGATTGAAGTTTTTAGCAAATAACATTTCCATTGTAACAGTGGAAACGCTCTTTTATTTGAGGAACGACTCTTCAAAAGCCTGCGTTTCATGGTGGCTGTCAAGTAGCCCTGATAAAGAGAAACCAGTCACGACACACAACCAAGCCCCCGTAGCACATTTTCAACTATACCCTCATGATATAGCTTTAAAGTAAGTGTTAAGCAATACAAATACAAATCCCTTGATTTCCTTCATGATTTTTCACTGGTGTATACATACAAAGATAACCGTACAAGATGTGGAGTGCATGGTAGAGAGAGAGTAGGCAGATGGTTTCTTGACACTCAAAAAGTGAACAAGGGAAGGAAAAATCTCAGGGTGCTTGCCGTTTCGACAAGACAACTTGTTTTCGTCTGGGGTCAACATATACAGAGGAAACTTAGAATCAAGTACAGGGTTGTCCACTCTTAGTGCGAACACGCGAACACATGTCTGTGCTCTTTGGGCCACTGTGTCTGACATTGCCACACATCGAAGTGTAACATGACACGAAGCACCACATCCAGGTGCATCTCCTCTTGCGCCATTTTGCAGCGATGAGTGGCTGCGCCGCACACAGTGGACCTCTAAAGAGTGCGGCCATGCGCTCACATGTTTGCACTAAATGTGGCCAGCTCTGTACATTCCGGAATTGGCATAATTATTTGAAAAGGCCTTGCACATGATAAGAGGTTTCCCAACCCATAATTTCCCCCTCCTTTCCTGCTTTCTTTAATTTATCCTTATACTTTAACCTTACGCCCTGCACCTCCTGACATCACTTCTCGGAACCTTGGCTGCCATACTCCTCCCCCTCCCCCTTCTTTTTGCCTTTTCTCCGAACCTGCCCTCATTTTCTCTTTTTCCTTCAAATTATTTTGCCCCCCCCCCCCCCCCCCCCGGTATTTTATTCTGCCATGCTGCTTAATTCCTTTATCCTAGTTTTTCAGGAAAAGGCAGCCAGCTATACCAAGCCACCTGTTGCGGCTGGACATAAAGCCATTCAAGCCCACTATCCACACTTCATACCCCGAGATTCGTTTCTACTGAATTGGGCTTTTTTGTTTTCACAGTTTTGCAGGTCAACCGGTTAATCTTCTTTAGCAGCTATCATGCCTGGTCAAGGTTCTCGCTCCCCATCGTAACGCCCTTCCCATATCGCACTCTCGTCCCACACAACAGGCCTTTCGCCTCGAAGTGAAAACCTTATTTAAACCCCACCAATGATGAACACTTTGCCAGACAAAGACAAGTCCTCTTGTCGAAACGTCGGCAAGCACCCTGAGGCTTTTCCCTTCCTTATTCAGTTTGTGAGATACCAGGGACAGGTGTTCAAGCAGCCATACCACACTAATACCCCTGTCACACGGGCACCGCAAAGGCCTTTGAGAATCATATCCAAAGGCGTAAGGAGTGCAGCTACCCGGTACAAATGTTGCGCCTTTGTCGCTAAGGGCTTTGGAGGCGAAGGCGCTCAACCGAGACCTTCGGAGCCCGAAGACGTGGCATTCGAGAAGCTGTGATCGCAGTACCATCCAAAGTCAAAAAGTAAAAGCAATAAAAAAAATAGATAAGCTAATAATGTTTGAAAACATTTTTTTCAAATACGAAAGGTGTGTCTGGCTTTGGTTTTTGTACGGGTGTTTATGTTTTATGTTGAAATTTCAAGACAGTGAAGGTGTTGCGGCAACACCGAGCGCCCATGGTGGCCAAGGCAATACACGTACAAAACCTGCTCCTGCTGATGAGAGTAGCTGTTGCAGTACTTTTAAGGAAGCAATCAGAATAAAAAAATTGTCAAAGCTCAACGAATGAACAGAATACACCACTTTAATTTTAGAACACTCACTTCAGCCACCTCGAGTATAGCAGCGGGTGCTAAGCCTGAACGACTTTCACCTTTGGGCTGCACCGTGTAGCTGCATCGCTGCTCCTTTAAGCTTTCGCTCCTTTGGTGAAAAATGGTGCCTTTGCTGGAAAGGCCTTCGAGGAATGCCATGTGACAGGGGTATAAAGCACATTTTTTACTGACACGAAAGACTCAGTGCCTTTAGTTCTGACAACATTCTGAATCATGCTTTGGTGGCTTAGCATATCAAAATACTGGACATGACAAAATCAGCTAATTAGTGAGGGCTATTATTTGCTATAGGTAAAATTATAACATTCTCCTAAAATAATGAAAAGAAACCACCAGCACTGACATCAATGTACAATTTGGCTGTAACATACTGACATGACAATATAGTTACACGTAAATTCCCTTTTCGCACTTCAAAACTGCATGCATTATTTCTAGAAAGTGCGAGAACAGAAGCTCATACATAGTGCCAAAGAAAAGAGTGCATAATAGTACCACTTATGAGGTGTTTATCGGCAACTGCAATGAGCAAGGCTATGTTAATGGCAATCCAGAGTTATTATGTGTCTTACGAGCGCATGCACTTGGGAGGTGATAGCAGCTGTGGACGCAGCTGTCCATCGCAGTTTTGAGTTTGTCGAGATAACACATGGGGTAAGGTATTCCCTGTTTTGCTGCCGAAGGCAAAACCGTCAGCGAGTGGAGTTGCCTTGCTATTCACTGTCAATATCTACTGCTCAAAGTAAAGGAAACTAGGGCATAAAACATACAGCATTTCATATTATGCTTTGGCCAAATGCAGTGAGAATGAAACAGACTACAGACTTGTCTTATGACGTTTGCACTCTTTACTTTGCACCAGAGGAAAATAAATTTATGTACAGTTGACCTACTGCTTGCCACAGTCCTAGAAGAAATGAATCCAGGTCTCAGAAATTCTACCGAGAGAATACTGATGCTGCATGTGCACTTCTCTGAACTGTTCTGAAATATGCAGAAGTTGCCAATTTTTTTACTACCTGATTACATACTGTAATCTTTGCAAGGAATATGAGGTTAACGGACTGGGAAAAAATGTCAGGAATGGTACCTTTGGTACTGGGCACTTGGACAAACAAATGACCCACTGGGCGTCCCCAGGAGCTCTGCTACCAGGCACCCCTAGCAACAGTGGTCAATTTTCCAGATCCAAAGGAGCCATGCGAATGATTGCCGAAAAGTCAAGTTTAAGGACAGCAGATGCATGAACACAAAACAGTTTTCCAACTTTGTTTCAGTGTGATAAATGGTTTAAAATCTCTAGACTATATCTGGTAGTACACAAATTATCAGAACACCATCTCCCGCTCAGAATCGTCTCAAAACACATTCGACACGCAGTACCAACATAGGCAGTTCGTGCTTAATTGAATCCAAAAGTTTACGCTGATCGACCAATATTACTCTAAATAGAGACAGAAAGCGCATGCACGTTGTACTGATGTTATCGTGAACATAACATGCGACGAGACGCAGGGTTACAATACAAACAAAAAACCGCTTTCAAAATTTGAGAACAAAAGGCTCACCTTCTCACAAGTTCGCCAAACCGGAGACGTTGCCGAGTGGCTGCCGCCAAAGTCACTCGCAATGCACAGAAATAATAAAAATGCAGTGCCGCTGACTTTCCTTGAGCAATTCCAGTCGATTGAACTTCGAACTGTTCGCACCGACTACCTCCGCAAGCATGTCTAAAAGTTAGCGACGCAGCCACGCCATTTGCAATTTACGGAGCTACACGGGAAATTCATAGCGCCATTCGCGTATTCGCGCTCAAGCTGGCGTCGCTGATGTCGCAAAGGCGCACAACGGCAAAAACATATAAGATGTATTTAATTTTACGGTAGCTTTTTAGCTGACAACTTGAATCGTTTGATATATTGTTTTTTCTTTTCGTTGCATGAACGTTACTACCACCAGCGGCAGCGCAGCTTGGCCATGGCTAGCCATGGCGAAGTCGAAGCGCTAGCCGAGCCCGCAGTCGGAAACATGTGCGCAGTTAGCGCAGTGTGGAGTTGAATGAACAGGCGCTTTGGAATGGGTTTTTGTTCTTCCGTGTTCGCTGCGTGCGACCTGCGCGTTGTGTGTCTTTAGTATGTGTGTGTGTATGTGTGTGGCCGGAACGCTGCATTAGAGTGTACATACAACAGCTCGCTGTCCCGTGCGGCATCGGTGCGTAGTAAAACGATCATGCAGAATGTGCGTTACAATGCCAGTGGCCCTGCACGAAAGAGGAGACTTGAAGCCGACGGAAAAGCTGCTCTCCCTCGTGGGACTGCAAGAATCTGGCGAGTAACAGTAGACGCGCGTTTCGGTGGATGATTCCGTTTACCACGCCAAAAAATTCAGCACTGGCCAACAGCAATGATGAACTGCGGCTGCATCATCACCTGTGTGATGTTTGTGACAAGCTTGTTGGATGTGAACGTGGCCATGAATGGTATTCGCCGAGCAGTGGCCCTCAGGGCGTGGCACCAGTGGATACCTGAAGACGATTACTGTTTGCCCGCGCCCTGGCGCCTCGCATTCAACCGAATGCTTTGGCGTTAATTATTTATATCTGAATTTCACACGTAGTTGGACTCGCAAATATTACAGCGTACAAACGTACCGTCGGAAGAGCACCCTTTTTCATTTTTTTAGGGAGGGGGTGGGGAAATTACCGTCTGCTCAAATTTAATGTCACTAATATTTTGAGCTTATTTTCTAAACAGGTGCCGTGGTGGCACTGTAAGCAATGCATTTACTGGGCAGAAGTTTATTTTATGTTGTGTTGGCACAAGGTTAATGATTGTCATTGTACTGTGGTGCCATGTTCAAACAAAACACATAATTGTACACTCTCTTTGAAGAATGTCTAATGAGGTAATAAATTACTGAGCAGCGAGTATGCACTGTGGTTAATGCGACGAACGTTACTGAATTACTTCACACTTGTCATGTTCTGTTGTCGTTAGTGATTATGTATGCCTTGGTGTCTGCTGCTTTCCAGTGCAGGGGTCGAGAGGCATGTCGAGCTCCACTTAGCAGCTTTTTTTCCTTCCACTCTCTACTGGCCAACGTGGTAAAATAAACTCAACATAATGCGTGATTGCTCAGACCTAGATTAGACTACCATTTCACTTATTTACTCTCAGGGCCAATTGGCATCGAAGAGAGGAGAGCGACTAACATAAATACATGTGTAGGCAGATTAATTAAAATGATTATACACAGCAGACTTGAAGGCATTGGATGCAGTGGTGGACATGACGAAGGCAGAGAAGATGTGACAGCTGGAAACGTAGAAAAGTGGAGATCTGCGTGAGTTTGTACGCGACTTAAGGTGAACGCTAGCAAAAAATTAAGAAGGCGCAGAAGACTGAGGCCAGAGTTAAAACTAGTTTAACAGAGGAAAGCACCTCCCAGCAAGCCAAAATGTGCACATGCAAGCAGTTATGTGAACACAGAACATAGAAAATGAAACTCCTTTTTGGACAGAAGGAAAGCTAAGGCACATTGCTTATTGTGATGTTGCTTAAAAAGTTGGTGTCTAGTTGTTGCCCTTCATATCTGGTCCTTCCACACCCAGCAACTGAAATGCCATCAAAAAGGAGCATCTCCACTCACTCTAATTAAATGGGAGGTACACATCGCCAGATGTCAGAGGCTTGGCGTCTCATCTTGCAGACTAGCTAGTTTGGCAGATTTAAACTTTACCGCATGTAAGAGGCACGCGGTAGCCTTGAAGGGGAGTATTTCATAAGTGTTAAGCATATTGTACAGTGCTGGCATGCTTCATTATTTACATCACAGTAATATGCTAGCACAGGCTGGAAAGTTTGTAAGTGAACAGAAAAAAACAATGTGCATGCCATATCTTAGCCACATTCTTGGTATTGTATAAAAAGTGCAAATAAGGAATTCCTCATTTTTTTGTCAGCTTTTTCTTTCTGTGCATTGATTTTTTGCAAGTTAGCAAGGTTCTACAGTCTTGTGTGCCTATCGGCTGGCCCCTTGTTTGTCAAAGGTACCGAGTACACAATGGGTCGTGTCAGTGCAAGCTAAGTAAACGATGAATAGAAAATTCGTGCTTTCAGAGTATTTCCAGAAAAAACTGCTATTATTTCCTACTCAGGATGGGGGAACAGCATCGATGGTGCACATCCTCCTTGTCACTGCAGCAATTATGGCTGCTCGCTGCTTTTTGGTGGCGTTTCATTTATCTGCAGGAAGAGCAGGCATGAATGGGCGGCAATAGGTACCTACTAAATTAAACATTGCATTGAGCAATATGTTGTTGTGTCGGTGCTTTTGTTATCCATGAAGGAGTTGGTGTTTTTGATTAATGGTTGTGTAGCAAAGATGTAACTGCTACATTGCACTGCATTCACAGATTTGTTTGCCCATGCTTTTGGTTTACTCAGTTGTTTATTTCCTTACCAAATGGCAGATGGAAATTCGGCTTTCAACTTGTGCACTTTCATCATGTTTGCAATGTATTTTCAGCTGGTGTTCAGTTTCACTTTGGAGAAGTTGTCCAACCATTGTCTGTGTCTAAATGTTTTCAAACAGTTGACCTCATTACGCAGCATTTCTCACAGAAAGCAAATGTTGCAGTAACATTTTTATTAAATGTTACTGTATCATGTGGCTAGCAATGTAGCGAAAAATTTTTTCAAGTCAGCTTTTAACATTATAGCAAATTAAGGCCTTTGTTATTTAACGTTGCTCACAATTTGTACCAATCACTCAACCTTGAAGCAACGTAATGCGTTATCACACTTCCTCGGCTCTTCACTGTGTTAATCACATTAGACATGCTCACGGTCGTTCGCCATGCTAGTTTGCGGACATTGTTGGCTAAGAGTAAACCAGACAAATAAAAAATCGGACGTCATGTGATGCCTATAGTCTGCGGGCCAGCAGTTCATCGTGTAAAAGTGGCGTCACATCATAAGCATCTTCTGTTTTTGCTGCCTTTAAGCAAGTTATTAGTGCGGTTGGTGCAACACATTGTCGATGGGGTCAACCGTCCTGTCGTGTTAAGTTTTGATCCCTTAAATTGAATGTTTAGTATTTTTCCCTGCAACGACTACAGAGGAACACGGACGTTTCCTTCAATACTGGACTGAATATACGGTCATTCCCTACGTTTCATTGAAAGCGGAAGTGGTTCTGTATTTAAAACGTACATAGTGTTCGTTATAGGTACGGAATTTTTTTACAGTGTAGTGTGAAGAAAAGTTTGAAAAATATGCGAGTGACAGGCATGCGTTCGATAGGAAAATCGATGCTGTTCCGGAAAAGTTCCAGTTTACATTTCTGTGCAGTCTTCACAAACAAGACACATTGCTTGCGAAACTGATCCACTATTACGTGTGCTTGCGTATGCGTGAATACTGCAGGCAGTTGAAAAGCCAGAAGGACAAAAAGAGCCAGGGCTTGCGAAAATTGTCAAAAGTTGTGTGAGCACGCGTGTTTTGAAGCGACTGCATGATACCTGAAATTTACTTTGCCATGCACATTTTTCCTCACTTTATTCTCTCATATTAACCAGTTCTTTCCGAACTTGTGCTTCTGTCAGAATTGTTCAATAAATTTCTAAGAGCTTTGACTTTTATGCAGTGAAGCGTCTTCATGATCTTTGCGGGGCGAGTATGGATATAATTCATGTTATCGTAATATCACGCTAACATCCGAGGCGGTGCGCCCGCGTACATTTTCGGCATTGGTATGGGTCTTTTCCTTGCACAGGGTAATGTTCGGCAATACCTAATAACTGGCAGAGTTAGTAAGAAGCCTGCAATGCGAAATAAAAGGCAGTGTTTTATTAAGCGTATATGCATGCCACGAACTCCACGCCGGCTAGGCCCTCGTAAGCGGTTGCTTATACTGATTTGGACGCTTTGTTCAAAAGAAGTGAATTTTTTTTGTCTAAATAAAGGGTACCTTACATCCCCAAAGTAAAATATCAGAAGAGGAACTCTTGAGGACAGTTAACCACGCAGTTCAAGAAAATACGGGTCCAAAGCACCGTACAGCGCTCGACCCGATGTGGCCCGGTCGCTCGCGGAGCGGGGAAAAGTTGGTCGCGCCATCTGTCGGCTGCCTCCAGAAGTAGAATGTTATGACATGGCGCTGGGCGCGGGCGTTCTCTCACCTAAACTACTCTTACACCGTGGGCTTAACCGATATTACGGCGCACCACCGAAAGCTAAGAGCGGACTGCGGCATCCGGTTGTGTAGACAGGGGAAACCGAACACCAAGCGTCATTGCATGAACATTGCGGTGGTGCGCTGCAACTCCCCTTCGGAAGCGGCACTCGGCGCCGTATGACGCGGCAACTGCAAAAAGTGTCGAGCCTCAAAATTTCGAGCCGTCTTCGACCTCACCTCAACCTCACACCACAACGTGAGGTTGAGGTGACAACGTGAGGTTGGGGTGATTTTGAGTTTGAGGTCGACCTCATGAGGTGTGACCCACCTTTGGTCGGTACACACCTGATTAAATAATACCATCATCATTCTGGCTCTCCTGTCTCACAGGATTTTCAGAATAATTTGAACTGAAAACCTGATGGCTTTTTGATTTTTTTGTTTTCTGAGATCGAGCAGCCGACCTCAACCTCAAATTTTGAGGTTGAGGTGAGGTTGAATGAGGTCGGCAGTGGCCTCAGGAAATGCGAAGTGAGGGCGTCTCAGGAGACATCACCTCAAATGATGAGGTTGAGGTTGAGTGAGGTCGGCAAATGTTCTTTCAGGTTGAGGTGAGGTCGACATTTTTCAGGTCAAATGACCACCTCGGGTGAGGAGCATCGAAGTCTCAAGCTGTACATGTCTGTCAGTGATCATCAAGGTGCCCCGATGTCGTTACTTCCATTTCATCAATAAATGAGATTGAGTCAAGTGTCGCGTGGCAG
This sequence comes from Amblyomma americanum, assembly GCF_052857255.1. NCBI lineage: Eukaryota > Metazoa > Arthropoda > Arachnida > Ixodida > Ixodidae > Amblyomma > Amblyomma americanum. The sequence continues at coordinate 202,187,615 of NC_135499.1, read as the reverse complement.
GTACCCTTGCGAATGAAGCGCATTCCTACAGAAAAGAATGCGAGATGTGATAAGAGCACTTCAAGTTCAAGAAAAATGTTCGGTGTGGTGTAAGTTTAGCCTCAAAGCTTTCTGTATATATGGCCAGTTTATATGCTTCGGTTGTGTTATCGAGTTAACATGTATATTGGCTGCCCACGTGCCATTAGCTGTACCAGTATGCGCCAGCGTTGAAGCGTCCGACATGTTTAACGAGTTTCACACAACTGCAGCTCCCTGTTCAGCACCTAACAATTTTCACTACTACTGCCTACCTACGGCTCCGAACTTAACGGGGTGCAGGAGCGGGCGTTTGCAAGAAATAATCCAACTACCGAGCTAATTCCCTCAGCTGTGTGCTACTTTGCAAAGCTGATCCCATTTCCCCCAGCACCGCCGGATTCATGGGCGCATCCTTCGCTCATCTACCACCGCTTCCTCGTGCGTGCAATCTCGCCGCCGCCATCTTGACGCGGCGCATTCTTTTTTATTCTCTTCGCTCGGAGTGACGCCTCCGATAAGTGTCAGTGGCGGTCGCGCAGTGCGGCGCTGCCAGCCCTTGCGTCAAAGGCGGCTTCTTGCAGGTTCCACAGGAAGCCGGACGCGACGTTTGCAGCAACCTTTTCGCTTCCCGCAGATTGCCTCTGAGACGGACGATACGAGAGGCGGCGGCTGCTGGGAACGGGCCAGCAACTGCTTCCATATATCAAGGTATCGGGTGTTCCCGGAAAGTGCGCGCTTCGCGATATATGGCCAGACCGCACCGAGCCGACCGGAGACGCATAACGTTCCTTGATGTGCGCAGTTACAGACGTAAATGCTCTGTACAGCGTTAATCAGTGATCTTATCTCACTTCCGCTTATGTCCGGAGCAGCTCACGGTGCACTTTGAAGGAAAGGCGTTGCCGGTATCTCTGCTCGGCTCTCGGTCCAAAGCTGTGCGCGCTGTATAGTTTGAACAAACTCGGCTTGATGGCAAACAATTCAGTTTGTTAGCAGTTTGCTATTCCGGCAATAAAGCACCAAGACGATAAGCGCGCAAATATATACGATTTCAGCTTTGGACGTTAGTGGTGAAAGAATTGCGTTAGCACGTGTGCCTGCCTATATATACTGAAACTCGTTATTTCGATAAACTGCCGCCGTTACAGACAGTTACAGAAATAAAACAATTTTCGCCACGGGGGCGGTTAACAAGGTTGTATATGTCAACGTGCACGCTGACATAAGCGTTTTAGGGCACTTGCCATGTTATAGCATAATGCTACTGCAATGCGAGGCCAGCCATACGGGTTCCCTGAGTGACTGCGCTATCGGTGTTCATATCAGTGGAACATTAACGGAACACGTTCACACAGAAGTTCTCGGTCGCTGCGTGGCGCAGGAAGCCGGAGAGAACAAACCGGGAGATGTATAAACCTATACGAAAGGGGCTTGCACTCATTGTGTGTCCAGGATCGACATGCTTTCACGGACGGATGCTGCTTTGGAGATGGGATCAGCGCGCACTTCCGAAGGGCCGACAGGGCAGTCGAGTCGTCCAGTAACTGCACGCGTATTCCTACAGAAGTTCTGAAAGGATCCTGCGTAAAATTGCTTCAGGGGTATATTTTACGGCGATCTGGAAGGCGTTCGCAGAGCTCCAATTTAAAAAAAAAAATGTTTACGAGTGGTACGCCGGCATCGCCGCATAAGGAGTAAAAATCATTATGCACAGAAATGAGCCTACAGAACTTGCTACCGTGCAGTCAAAAGGAAGTTCCACTAAAAAGACAGGTTCCACACTGTAAGGCAGGTCTGGGGTAAAAGAGTTGAAAAAAAATTCGTGTAAAGAAAAAATACAAATGGTAACAAGTAGGCGAAATGAGCGCAGGGCGCGTCGGCCCCGGAAAGTTCTCTACCCTTTGTGCTGCCAACGCATTTCTTAATTAGGAAGCCTTTGTACACATGCGAGACGGCCAGATGCTAAAATTACGGCGGTTTACGATACGTTTGATGTCACCCGTCTGGGGACATCTTTTTCTGCTTCACAAATGGGGACATTTTCTCCGGGGATGTATGTTCCGGGGGCGCTTTATCCGGCGACGTATCTTCCGGGGACGTTTTTTCTGGGCACATTTTTCCGGCTTCCCCCGATTACATTCACATAAGCAGCCGCCGCCTCTCGTATCGTCCGTCTCTGACGTGATCGGCGGGAAGCGAAATGACTGCTGCGAGCGCCGCGTCCAGCTTCCTGTGGAACCTGCAAGAAGCTGACTTTGACGCAACGGCTGCCAGCGCCGCACTGCGCGACCGCCACTGACACTTATCGGAGGCGTCACTCCGAGCGGAGAAAATAAAGAAGAATGCGCCGCGTCAAGAAGGCGGCGGCGACATTGCATGCACGAGGAAGCGGCGACAGATGAGCGAAGGATGCGCCCAGGAATCCGGCGGTGCTGGGGGAAAAGGGATCAACTTTGCAAAGTAGCACACAGCTGAGGCAATCAGCACGGTAGTTGGATTATTTCTTCCAAATGCCCGCTCCTGCACCCCATTAAGTTCGGAGCCGTAGGTAGGCAGTAGTAGTGAAAATTGTTAGGTGCTGAACAGGGAGCTGCAGTTGTGCGAAACTCGTTAAACATGTCGGACGCTTCAACGCTGGCGCATACTGGTACAGCTAATGGCACGTTGGCAGCCATTATACATGTTAACTCGAAAACACAACCGAAGCATATAAACTGGCCATATATACAGAAAGCTTTGAGGCTAAACTTACGCCACGCCTAACACATTTCTTGAACTTGAAGTGCTCTTATCACAGCTCGCATTCTTTTTTGTAGGAATGCGTTTCATTTCAAGGGTACCTGCCACGCGACGCTTGACTCAATCTCATTTATTGCTGAAAGGGAAGCAACGACATCGGGACACCTTGATGATCACTGAGAGACATGTGCAGCTTGAGACTTCGATGCTCCTCACCCGAGGTGGTCATTGAGCTCAAAAATATCGACCTCACCACAAACTCAAAACATTTGCCGACCTCACTCAATCTCAACATCCGTTGAGCTTTAGTTCTCCTGAGACGCCCTCACCTCACTTTTCATGAGGCCCCTGCCGAACTCACTCAACCTCACCTCAGCCTCAAAAGTGCAGGTCTAGGTCGGCTGCTCGACCTCAGAAAAGAAAAAAACGAACAAAAAGCGATTAAATTTTTCAGTTAAAAAGAATTGTGAAAATGCTGTGAGACAGGTAAGCCGATGATGGAAAGATGATGGTATTATTTAATGAGGCGTGTGCAGACCAGAGGTGGGCAACCTCATGAGGTTTCGACCTCACGAGGTCGACCGCAACCTCACGTTGTGATGTCACGTTGAGGTAAGGTCGGTGACGGCTCGAAATTTTGTGAGTACAGGCAACAAATCAGACCTCAACCACAAGCGTGAGTTTGAGGTTGAGTGAGGTCGTCAATCAGTGACGTCTAAATTTTGAGGTCGAGACTTTTTGCAGTTGCCGCGGCTTACTTCGACAAGTGCCGCTTCCGAAGCGCACTCGGAGCACACTATACCGCAGTCACGGTTCATGCAATGACGCTGGGTGTTCAGTTTCCCCTGTCTAGGCAACCGGATGCCACAGTCCGCTCTTAGCTTTTGGGGCTGCACCGTAATGTCCGTTCAGCACTAGCCTACAGGAAGACGCACCCCTATGGCCTTCCTGCGAGGAGTGCTGCTGTCACAGCACGCCACTCTTCCTCCCTTTCCCCAGCTGGCGTAGCAGCCGTAGCTGCGTCCCGATCGGCTCAAACTCCCGGGAGCGCGCAAAGCACATAAAAGCGCGCTCACATTAGCGGGAAAACGCGCAACGCAGGGCGTTTTCCGCGTGCCGCTTCCCGCCCAAGCCGGTTTTTCTCCCGCGGACAGCCTGCTGTGCCGTCCCGCGGAGCGATGGGCTCGGTACCTATTTTTCCCGTGCCGCTAACGAGAACAGCCAATGGGCGCCGACCGTGAACCGTGACGTCGGTCCCAGTTCAGTGACCCCGTCGGCGGAGGCTGCGCGCGTCCGGCCGGCCGGCCGGGCACTCGGCGGCTGCTTTGCCAGGGCGACGGGACAAGGTAGATGGACGGGAGGGGAGCTAGCAGACGATCAAGACGACGACGCGAGAAAAGGCAACACCCTCTAAATACTTTCTTCAGGCCTCTCCAGGCCCTCCTTTCCACACGCGCTACGTCACGCCAAGTGTCCGGTCAGGCTGCTCACCAAGCGCGGCTCCGCTCCGCTCGGTTGTCTCCCTCGATGTGCTCGCGCTTGCCCGGGCAAGCACAGACACGAACGCAGTCTTGCAGTGAGCGTCTAGCTGCTGCTTGAGTCTTTCAGCCTGGCGTTGGGTGCATTTCCGTTCGCTCCTCGCACGGCTGTGTCTGTTTCGTGTGGCCGTTTCTTGTGTGGCGTGCGTACCTGTGCTAGCGCACGAATGGGAAACTGATTGCCTGCCGTGTAGCGAGTGCAACTTCGTGAAACATGGGCCGGTGCTGTGTTCCCGGGTGCCGCGGGAACTACCAGAATGGTCCCAAAGTACGTGTTTATTGCTTCCCAAGAGACGAAGTACGAAGAAAAGCCTGGTTGCGAGCCATTCCACGGAAGGATTTCACACCTACAGAGCATTCGAGGGTAAGACTCTGAAATATTGCTTAATAGGCGCTGGTAATTATCTTAGTTGTGAGCTGTCGCTCCCGGAAAGGCATGCTGTCTTTGTAGGCAATGATATCACTTCTTACACTTATGTATGAATTGTCCAGGAAGCATTTAGTTCTGTGGATGTGCATAAGGCTTGTGTAAAAGCTGTGTAAATATGTAAAAGCTGTTCACTATTCAGACTCTTTTTACTTAGTGTTTTAGGCAATGGAGAGTCATGGCGAATGGCCTTGCTTCATTTTCTCGTGCAGGTGTGTGAACTGCACTTCCACGCAGGCGACTTCATTACGACGTTGTCACACCAAGATGAACTGACAGGGAAAATAATAGAGGTGAAGCGTGACAGGCTACAGTTGAAGATTGATGCTGCGCCTTCTGTTTTTCCAAACTGCCCAAAATACTTGTCCTCAACGCCTGGACGGAGTGAATCGCCAGAGACGAAAAAAGCAAGAAGGGAAAACGCTGCTTTGCAGGAGGCTATGAGGAAGTCACTTCAGTGTAATGAGCTTGAACAGAAAAGAAACAAAGTTTCATCTTACGAGGAGTTCAAATCTAAGTTGCCTGGAATCTGCAACACGAAATTCTGGACCGTTTCTGTCGATGAGCAGTGCGTTAGGTTCCTTCTCATCGAGAATGATCCTTCACCTAATGTGAAATGCGCCTTGGTAGTTCTCCCTGATCTGTCACTTTCTGTTTCCTTGAATGGAGTGAAGCTTCTGTCGCTTCCTTCAGGCAGGATTCTGCCAGCTCAAGTATGCGACACCTCCAACGTTGTTCTAAACAACTTTTGCAAACTAAGAAATGATGCCATACAAGACAATGCGCAGCAGAAGGCCGCAGCCCGGAAAGCAGCAACGCTTAAGAAGAAGTAAGTTTTATTCCCAAGCAATAAAAATGCTTTGCGCACACTTCATTGCTGGTGTCTCGTCGTTTTTTATTGTAAGGGTCAGATTAGCTGTACAAATACTCAACAGCGCAACATTATTGTGAGTGTCATTATTGCTGTGTGTGAAAGCTTTAAGCAAAACACAATACAGAATAAAACTAACACAATGCGCAGTAGACGGTGTTTTTTTTTTTCAATGTTCACGAACTTCTACTTTAACAACTAGATATACGCATGTGCGGTCTGTGCGGATGGATTTTACCGCACGGCAGACATCATGTACGTGATAGAACCTAATAATTAGATGATTAATTGAAATTAACTAATCAATTTTTTATTATAATGACCAATAATGCGAAATTGGCGGACGTATGTTAAATTGTTTATTATAAAAAACTGTATTAGCAGCTCGAACTTTCTTGACAATAAGGTGTTCTGCAATAAAAAAAAATATATAAAGCAGATAAAATGATAGCCTAAGGCGCGCACAAACTAGCGAATTTCTTTTCTGCAGCAACGACAAAAATGAAAATGAAGGAATCACTTATAAGGCAGCTACGTACGGCAGTACCCGAATAGTGCAGACGGGCGCGGCGCGCTGAAATCGCGGAGCGCGGGGCCTGCACGGTCCCTTGGCGTGACGTCACGCGGCCGATGGAGAGGCCTTAGCATTGAGAGGGTGTTGGAAAAGGGCGCGCTTTCCAGTCTTCTCTGGTGTCACGTGACTATCCCCTTCTCTTTCTGCTCGTTCGGGTCCTCCCTCAGCGCCTCCTCTCTCCACATTCCAAGACAACCGCAGCGAGAAAACGCGCGCAGTGTGAGCGTCATTCTGAGGAGCTGCGAGGCAGCGTCGACGTTGACGCTGTGCCGGTGCGGGAAGCTTCCCGCTAGTGTGAGCGCGCCTTAACTCACGTTGACCAGTGGTAGCTTTGTCTGATGCCGCAAACAAATAAGTTCAGTCCAACAAGCACGCAATAAATTCGCCGCAGCGCGGACGGCCCAAACCAAGACTGCTTCTTGTTCATGCTCGTTGCCGGCGCTGTCGTCTCGGCTCTTGCCATGCAGTCGAATAAAGGGATCTTGCTGTACATTACACGGTGACCTAACAGAAACTGGAGCAGCCATCACAGGACAGAGAATGTGATTCAGGTGATTCCTAACAAGGACACATGCTGATTCGATGAAAAGAGAACGAAGCCAGAAAAACCTTTATAGCACCGTCAAAGCTTTTGATCGGTGTCTTCCCCTTGCGAATCTCACACTACTTCTGTATCTATTCCCGTTCCGTAATGCAAGCAGATGCAAATATAATTTCACTTCTTTATACTTCCAAACAGCCTCTCTTTGGTCTCCTGTTCCTTGGTTTTTCTCGGAAATTCACATATGTAGAAATACCGCAGCAGGGGGGAACGTACCCTGCAGAATATAGCGGTGTAATAGCGGGTAAATATGCAAAACTGTAATGAATGTATGGTGATGTGGTAGCTAATTCCTTTTACTTTTTTTTAATGAAGATGTGTGAATAGAACTGATTACGTGCTGGAGCTGTGCTGCCGAGTCGATGTTTCAAACCTTCTAATATTACGTTTAATGGGGCACACTGTTGTTAGCTTCTGTTTTTAGTGTGCGATTTTTGTTTGTAAGTTTGTAATCGTACACTTTTTTTTTGCGGATATGACCTTGAAACTGAGCCATCTAATGCTTTCGGATTAATAAAAGAAGCCACTCGCTTCTACACAGACATAAATACAAAGCGGCCCTGTTGGTGTACTACAGTCGCAGCTTGTTTTCGAAGGCAGCATACAGATGACTGAAAAGAGCGTTTGCTGGGTGGCAACTTTTCATCCAAGCTGAGTCCTCTCGCTATGCCGGATAGAGCTAAAGAAATCGAAATATACTGATATGCGTCTGCGTTGCCATCACATTGGAAAGCACATCGGCGACCAGTTTCGTATAATATAAGCAAGTCTAAGAAGAGTATCGTGAATACTCCTACAGCCCTCCTAATTTCTGGTAGATGGTGTAGATGGTCTGTGTTTGTCAATTGCCGGTTCGTGCATGAATGAGCGAGAGGCTTCCAATACGAATAAGTATACGCGAAGCAGTTGCCGAACATTGACACTGATAGATAAACAGGAGGAGGGAAAGGCAGGGATGTTAACCAGAAAGGGGTTCCAGTTGGCTACCCTGCACTGGGGAAGAGGAATTAGGGGACACTGATAAGCTTACAATTATTTAGTGAACCAAAGTTCATGATAAAAGTACCCACCGACGTGCTGGTGGTAACCGCGTAAGGAACTTTGTCCATAAACTCTCGGAAGGTTCATCCCAGATTATAAGTTTCTCTTGCCGCGTGCACATCAAGTGTCTGTACGCACCTTATTAAATAATTACAGAGCGCTTAGTGCCGCTATTGTAATAACTAGTAATCACACTTGTACCATTATCATTTTGGCTTTCCTGTCTCACAGGATTCTCAGAATTGTTTTTAACTGAAAAACTTGATTTTTGTTTTGTATTTTTTTTTGTTTTCTGAGGTCGACCAGCCGACCTCAGCCTCACAATTTGAGGTTGAGTGAGGTCGCCAGTGACCTCAGGAAAAGTGAGGTGAGGGCGTCTCGGGAGACCTCAACCTCAGCTGATGAGGTTGAGTGAGATCAGCAAATTTTTTTTTTTTTGAGGTTGAGGTGAGATCGATATTTTTGAGATCAAATGCCCACCTTTGGTACTGGGAAAGTGAGGGGTCTGCCACCGAGCCACTCCTTGTTCCTTCGTGAGCTGCAAAAAGTTGCTTCGATGAGCTAGTTCACAGATAATATATAGTTAGTAAACGTTACTGATGACCTAGCGAAATAGACGAAGTCTAGATAGCAGAGTTTTGCAGACGTTTCTGATATCAACTCCCACTATACGCGTACATAATAGGAGCGTCACAAGCATTGTTAACGTCGAGTTCTGTAAGCAGCAATGCCCTGATGTGAGGAAGCGATCTTCAAGGTGAACAGAGGCCAGCTTCAGTCGTATCTGGCTCTTGCTCGTCGGCGGCATCCGTGGTTGGGTGACTGCGTGCATGTTACTATACCTGTCGGCACCGGCAGGGACGTTTTTATTCCTTCTTGTGACCCACCAAGTTGTTTAGTTTGCATCCCGGAGCTGCCGAAAGAGGCGTCCTGTGATTCCTAATGCTCTCATGCAGTAACCTTTAAGATATACTATTACCAAACTAACGCAGTGTTAAGTTCCGGTGGTGGGCCATACTATAGTATGGCGCTTTATACAGGCCCTGTATAGTCCCTGTATGCAGGGACGAGTTACGTGGTTTTGCGAAAAGTAAACAAATGATAAAAAGCACGTGGTCTTAAGATTCGCTTCCTTTGGTCGTGGTTTGCGCCTGCGCATCAACTCAAGAGAAAATTATCGGGCGCGTACGTACTATCAGCAATGAATGAAACGCGAGCAAGACAAGTGAGGTATCGATACAAAAACGCCAACATATTAGCTCCTGGAGAGGAAATAAAAGCAAGGTTGATAGACACTTCTGAAGAATTAGTCTTCACACCTTCGAAATTAAAATATCCTGAGCAGATATTGAGCTTCCCTTTGCTAAGAGCTTCGTATTTTGCTGTCCACGGCTCAGTTGTCTTGTTCGCGTTTCATTTCTTGCTGACAGTGCATACTACACCGGTATGTCTTGGGACTTTTTAACGCCACATTCATAACTTTGTGCTTTGGTTCTCACCTAAATAAGACCGACAGCCTTCAGGCACTGTTACAAGCTTAAATACACAGTTTAGTTTTAAACAAACTGTGCGTCTCGAATTCAATTCGTCCTGGGAGTCCGAAAAGCGAGCTTACTGTGAAGTTTCGGTTTCGGTTTATGGGGGTTTAACGTACGTCCCAAAGCGACTCAGGCTATGAGAGACGTCGTAGTAGAGGGCTCCGGATAATTTAGACCACCCGGGGTTCTTCAACTTGCGCTGACATCGAACAGTACACGTGCCTCTGTAGCATTTCACCTCCGTCGAAATGGGACCGGCTGGGCCTGGATCGAACCCGCGTCTTTCGGGTCAGCAGTCGAGCACCATGCATAACCAATGAACCACCGCGGTGGCATACTGAGAAGTAATCCAGGCCGTATTTGGTTTGGTTTATAGGGGTTTAACATCCCAAAGCGACTCAGGATATGAGGGACGCCGTAGTGAAGGGCTCCGGAAATTTCGACCACCTGGGGTTATTTAACGTGCACTGACATCGCACAGCACACGGGCCTCTAGAATTTCGCCTCCATCGAAATTCGACCGCCGCGGCTGGGATCGAACCCGCGTCTTTCGGGCCGGCAGCCGAGCGCCATAACCACTCAGCCACCGCGGCGACACCAGGCCGTATTATGAGCGAAAATGAGCAACGCTGAGCACGTTCATAAGCCCTCCGTGAAGGTCCAACCGCTTCGTAACTCTTTCTCAGCCATTAGTTACGGTTCACTACACCAAAGATTATTACTTACGTTCTGCAGGGCTTGAACTTTCGCAGAGAAAAAAAACGATTAGACTCTTCCGCGTGACCGTTAATGTGAACTTCTTTGATTTTGCCGCTTACATTATCCTCCAAACGTGACAGCCTTCGAGGTATGTTTCCGGTTCCAGCTTTGGCACCATTGCCCCCTTATTGTGAGCTTATCCATTGAGACAGTTATTTCGCAGAAATACGACTTAGTCAAAGCAAGCGCATGGGCATGAAGTTGAAGACAACAGGGCAGGGCGTTATTCACGCTTAGAGAAGACAAAGGCTCAACAAGGACACGGGACTGGGGCTGCTATGTCTATGTTGTGCCATTTGCCGTGTCGTTTTGTGCAAAACAAAACAAACAAAAATTAGAACAAAAAAAATTTAGCAGTGGGACAACTTAGCAGGACAAAACTCCCAGCCGTACATCCGCACTGGCAACAAGTTAAGCTCACGGCTATCACTGCAGTATTCAGCGTCCCACGCCCGCAGTGCACCACACAACCGTAGCAGGCTCACAGTCGCTAAATGCAACAGGTTTCAGTAGAAACTGAGCGCATAACGAAAGGTGCCACGCAGATCTACACACAGCTGCGACGACGCTGGAAAGACAGAGGTTTGCTTGGTCGGGCATCACCTTAACTACAAGATAAGCAGTGCCCCTCTTGCTTCCAGTGATGGATAGACAGTTCAGAGTTCTCTGCTCTTATATCGCACTGCAGCCGTTGCTTTCCGGGGTTTCTCAACCCTCGATGATTTGTCCGGTCGACAGACGCTGCCAGAGTTCTGTCACGCGTCTACTCGTTAGATCTGGCCGGGTCCGCTCGCTTGACCACAGTGAGCTCAGAGCTGATCACACCAGCAAAAGCTGCACGAGGCACCGGGACGTCTGCTCACGCCCCCTGGTGGGGCGCTTCGTCGCCAATCAGCGGCAACCTCCCCCTGGCGAAGACCTGCTCCAGCGCCTGCGCCGAGGGCGCCAGGTGGAGCGCGAGCAGCTTCTCGGCGGCCAGCGGGTGCCAGTCGCCCAGCGTGCATCCCAGGTCCTCGTGCACCTCGTAGTAGTGGCAGCGCTTGGTCAGCCGCATCGAGGGCACCAGCTCGTAGGCGTCCACGTGGCGGCACTGCTTCAGCAGCAGCAGCAGCCCTGCGCCCAGGCGCCGCTTATACGTTTGCACCTTCTACATATCGACCACAACACGAGAGCATTTCACGGCTATAGTCGTATGCAAGTCAAGAAGGAGGCGGCTTTTTCCCCGTCAATGGAACCGCTTCCAGCCGATAGCGTCGGCCGATTCTCATGAACCTGCTAGCTGCAGTAGCACAGCATTGCAGGGAGTGGCGTGACAATGCAAAGAGGGGACTATCTCCTTTCATCCCCCACTCCCTGCATTGTCACGCTGGCAGGTTCACGAGAATCGGCCGACGCCATTGGCTGGAAGGAGGTCTTTTGACGGGGAAAAGCCGCTTCGTTCTTGAGTTGTATACGTGTATAGTATAATACACTATCGCATTTTCGTTCAACTCTATTTCATTCCTTTCTGTGCCACTTCATTCGACTGGCGGACTCTGGAAATAGCGGTGACGCGGCCCTTGAGCCCAATAAATCAAAACGGAATAAATTAAATTAGAATAATTTTCTTATAATATGCCTACTAGGCTGTTTTGATTAGAACAGAACGAGGAAATGGAAAAAGCGAGGCTTCCGGAAAATGTATGTGCAACCTCCCCCCATCCCCAGTGCAAGCTCTCCTATGTTCCCAGTTATGCTTGACGGCAGAAAAAGTGGGAATATTTGAGAGAGACAGCGAGCGAGCATACAGAGCTTCAGATGCGTGGGGGAAAAAAGAACAGATGAAATGACGCTTGTCGTGATAGGTCATTGCGCATTCAGTCAAGTATTTAATTACACTTTATCCGGTATTGAACATATATGCTACGCTGCCTATGTACCACTCCTCTCGCGTGTTCCTTCTGGCGTTTAGCTTTTCTTATCAGATTAATCTCATATGCGCAGCTTGGTTTCGAATATTCTCATTCCGATTTGCGTTAGACGAATGGTGCTACTTCCACCTTTGGTTTTTCTCTGAATTATGTCTATTTCCAGCTGACAGGAAAACCAAAACCCAAAGTGGGTGTCATTGGAATCCGGTGCCGCGGTGCTGTGGTAATGACGACCTCGCTTTGCGACGCGTCCAACATTTGGTTGCGCATGAGCCGAAGCCACGACTTACGTTTCCAGTGCGTGAGCACTATAGTTCACTAGCAGAGTTGAGAAACCAGTTGTATGTGAGAAGCCTCAACCTCTGATCCTTTGACTTGACCTTGAACGCTGACCTTGATCTTGCATGCGGTTGCCATTGAGGCGGCGCTCCCTCAAGTGCTTACGCATGTCCTATACTTGGTTTAACTAAGTTAAAACCCCACCATTTTTTTGTCGTTTTTAAGCTCTTAGAGAAAAACGGTGTCTGCAGTGCCGGGGGTTTCTATGTAAATTGCATGTCATAGACAACTATATATGCTAGGCTTAAAAGTGCCGAACGGCACCACAATCTGTGCAAATTACGGATCCACTTTTGCCGGCAGTGTTCACGCACCGAGGAATCCGCTCGAGGGTGGGTTCCTGAGCACGGGCCCCGGGTTCTCGCCGTCCAGGAAGTGCCACGCCTCCCAGACCGACTCCGGGTGAAGCAGGTAGAAGGGCTCGTCGGGCAGCACCTCGCGTCGAAGCCAGTAGGCCGGGAAGAGGTCGAACTCGGGATGCTCCACCCACTGCGCAGAAATCACCGGGGTATACATCACGAAGCGCACTTCGGCCACTAGCGTCTTAATGCCACCCTTTCTTGGTGCGATATTCTCGGCGTCGATTTTTATTCAGACAGTCCTCGCACGGCGACAGCGCAAAAAAGAAAAAAAAGGTTCGTGACCAATCATCAGGCGATGAATGAAAACCCTGCGTCGCTGGTCAGTCCGGGAATCGAACTATTGACCTCTAATTTTGATATCTAGACACCAGCAAATTATAGATACTATACATAGCAGCTTCATCTTACCGGTACTCGCCTATGGGGAAGAAACGTGGAGGCTAACGAAAAGGGTTCAACTTGAGTTAACGAGCCGCCACGGTGGCTGAGTGGTTACGGCGCTCGGCCGCTGGCCCGAAAGACGCGGGTTCGATCCCGACCGAGGCGATCGAATTTCGATGGAGGCGAAATTCTAGAGGCCCGTGTACTGTGCGATGTCAGTGCACGTTAAAGAGCCGCAGGTGGTCGAAATTTCCAGAGCCCTTCACTACGGCGTCCCTCATAGCCTGAGTCGCTTTGGGACGTTAAATCCCCATAAAACAAAAACAAATCAACTCGAATTAACGACAGAGCAGCGAGCTACGGAAGAAAAAATGATAGGTGTAACGTTGAGAGACAGGAAGAGGGCAGAGTGGGTCGAGGATCAAACACGCATTAATGACGTCTTAGACGAAATCAAGAGGAAGAAATGGGCTTTGACGCAGCTCGTAATGCGAAGGTAAGGTAACCGATAGTCCTTAAGGGTAACAAACTGGATTCCAAGCGTAGCAGGGGCGGCAGAAAGTTAGGTGGGCGGATGAGATTAAGAAATCTGCAGCCATAGGGTGGCCGCAGCTGGCACAGGACATGGTTAATTTGAGAGATATGGGAGAGGCCTCTGTCCTGCATGGGGCGTAGTCGGGCTGATGATGATGATGCCTATACAGATATTCAGCTGCTTCCCTTACAGTTCGGGTGGTGAGAGCTGTCACCTTGTCAATATGTTCCGCTCCTTTTTCCAAGAGCGTTGCGGTAATTTTTTTTTCCAATTCCTGCCAAACTCCTCCACCAGTCCTCTAACTTCATATTGCATGCATTTCCTGCGCATTCACTTCAAATTTGCTGTTTTCAAACTTCCTATAACATCCCAGCCGTCATGGCCGCCTCGTGTATTGCAGGCTGGTCGGCCCTCGCACTTGACAACATGCTCCATTGTTTCCCTGTATTGCAAGCAGCGGCAGCAACTATTTAGCCAAGGGTCCATCAGTGCCACCACGCGCTAAGACGAGCTTCTGGTGTAGTTCAAGCAGAAGCTCTGTACATCAATATATGGCGCCATCACCCTGCGGCGCACTCGCCTTGTCGAGCGGTTGGTGGTCCCCGGACGGGTCCCAGGCCACCAGCGTCACGTTGCGGTACAGTGGCGAGTTGAAGAAGTCGAACTCGGGCCGAGCCAGCACCTGCGAGTTGAGCAGCCGCACCGTGGTGCGTCCTCCCACGTCGCCCTCGAAGCCAGCCGTGGGCGCGTCGTTGAAGCGGAGCACCGTCTCGTGGCCGTCTGCGGAAGACACGCGGGTCCCGCATCGCTCGCGGCAAGGACGGAGGGCATTGTGGCAAGCGTGTCGTCTTCGCGCAGACCCGGACAACTTCAGCCGAAACAAGACTATCAGGGATTTGAAACCGGATTCCCTGCCCTGCAAATTGGCTGGCGTCAGTGCAGCAGCCAGTCGTCGAAGTGATAGGAGCCAGAAGGCTGGTAAATCGTGAACTGACTTGAAACCACGGAAGCTAGTTTAATCCCGGTCTGTATATAGGTTCCGCTCGACGGTCGCGAGAGATGCGCGAGTGAGGCGCACACAATCGGATCCTTTGGACGGAACCACTCAAAATGTGTTCAAGGAAATGGCCACTGGTCACTAGCTCTTCGCTGTACTTAGGAATAACTGGACGCTAACAACAATTCCAGACTCTGAAGCTCCGTGAAAGCCTGTCCACAAGATGTAGGCCTCGCCACTGCATATCTTGCATGTCTTGTGTTACTTTCGTGTGAAAAGCGCCCTTTTTGGGCATTCCCAAAAAGTGCAGGTGCCACGTGGCTGGCACGCATTGTCGCAACACCCGCAGTCAATGGAACACTTAAGCCGCACGCCCTCACAGCCCTGGTATACGCGTACGAAATCATCGGAGAAGGCAAAAGGTGCAGCGCCATGCATCATCATACTCGCTCACCGATCTCTGGTCCCAGCCTGGAGCCGAGCATAGATCCTGCGCTGGAGACCAAGGCACAGCTGTTGAAATGGCTCGCGTAGAAGTCAGCCGCTGGGAAGTATCGACCGTAGCCCATCCGCCGAAACGGTTCCGTGTCCCTGTTACACCGAGGGAATTGAAAATAGCTTCACTCGGCCCTCAAAGACGAGCGCACGCACAGGTACAGGTAACATTTACATAAAGGCAAAATGATTGCGGGAGATGGCCCGTCAGTGCCAGAACGTTTATTGCATCGTAAGCCACAGTAGAGAGTCGTGTCGCTTTGTGGTATAGCGATGACACCCAAATAACAAGCAATAGAGGCGCTAAAAAAATTCGTTGGAGGCACTTAGGTATCTCTGAACTGCGGGAAGGCGAAAGCCGTTTGCGACTCATTGCACTGCAAAAAGACAACGAGCGCGCACGACAAATGGCATGTGCTATGGCTGCGACAGTAGCACAAGGACTGTGGCGTACGTTGATGAAAGGGCCCGTTGTACTAGAAATGCACTGATTTGCACTCAGTGCACTGACTTGAATTTACCGCGCTTGAATTCATTTCACGACAGAGGAGAAGAGCAGCTGGCGCGAGCGTGGCGCCACGTGACCTAGGTGGAGATGTAACGGACGGACGGTCACCGCGAGTATGAGCTATTAAAGGCTATCGCCTTAAATGTCTAAAAGCTTACTCTTTATCGAGCGAACTGGATACAACTCTAGAACACAGCGGTAAATTAATGCCCCTCAAAGGAGTACTTCAAGCCAATGACGTCCATCGATTGGCGGTTAATCAGGTTAATCCATGTTAATTCCAAGCTTGCACCTGCCAGCCCCATGCTATTTCACGGTAGCAGGTGCAAGGAGATTAACCGCAACGTTAGGACACTCGGTCGACGCCATTGGTTGGAGGGCATACCTTGAGGCGCATTCGCCGCTGCGTTCTTGAGTTGTATCTGACTATAGAGCTCGCAAAACCAAACTCGGCGGAAGCCAAGATGACAAGCGCAGACGTCACTCGTTGACTGAAAAGCGCCTTACGTCAGGGAACAGTTTACACGTCGGACATTTCGGCTCCCTCAATATCGTGCCACGACTGCTCTAAGGAAAAAAAAAAACACCTTAATCGCCTTCGTGCGCGTGTAATCTGATGCCACTAGGCTCGATTACACCGTGTACGTATCTGCGCGTCATAACAAAGATGGGAAAAATAAAAACCAAACACGAAGCGTCGGACAACGTGGTTCAAAAGGGCCTTGAAACACGTTTCCTGGCTCATCGCAGCGTTTCAAACGCTTGCCGTCCTTCGTGGCCTATGCTTTTTGCCTTATTGTATGTGACTGATACACGCTGATTTTTCTAGTCTCAAGGAAGTCAGAGCAGCCGTTTATTTCGCAGCCTGTGTCAGGAAGTGCATTGAGCTGCTGTCCATCCTCATTCCTTCACACGACATTCGAGACGACAGCCCGCAGTGCACTACGCGACACAACTATTACCCCCCCTCCCCCTCAGCAACACTTGGAAAGCACTTCGGAGCTCATCCACACCTCGGAGTCACCATTCAGCGGACTCCGGGTCCCGCTATGGTTTGAAGAACCAGTTGGCACGTGCCTTGGCCTGCGACGCTATATACCGTCCACCCCTTCCGCGTTCCGACCATTATGACCTTCAAACGCGCTGAAACCTTTTGAAGGATCACCACAAGGACATCTTCACAGACCTGACACTCATCCGATACACCTTATACGCACACCATACTTCCATTTCGTGAGACAGTACAGCAGGCATACTGGCGTGGGATGCTCAAATTCAGTCATTCGATCCCTCCTCACTGACCACTGCATGCACTACAATACACCGCACAATCCAGATCATTCTATGGCTAAAAATACTGCGGGGGATACGCTGGTAACACCAAACAATTTGGCGTCTCTCATAGCCTGAGTTGCTTTAGGACGCTAAACCCCCATAAACCATAAACTAAGAAATTTTAGGACTGCTCGCACATTCAAGCCGTCCTCGCCCAGTGCCTGTTATCGCAAAATACTTGCGCGAAACAGCCCCATTTCGGGGGCCGAATTGGCTCCCTGCACCGCCCCATGCGCTTCGCATACTATGAAGCGCTAGTTAAGCAACGTCAAAAAGCTACCCTCGTTTCTTAACACAAGACTTGATGTTTTTTTCGCTCTCTGCTGCAGAACGGTTGCTGCTGCACGCCGCTGAGTAAGGATGCGGGCTGAAATAGTTGAGAAGTCTTATTTCAGTTACCACGCTGCGTCGCCGGATTAAAAGCTACGTAAAAAGAAGGCGACGAACGTGCCATCGTAAACGTTTCTAACAACTGATTCAGTGAAGAAATCAAAATCAAGGATAAAACAGGAAAGTCGGCATGGGCAGACAGATGCGAAATCACCCTACATGTCGGCTGCACACGCGTGCTTATCTTATTGCCTCACTAACTCGAAACCGCAGAGCATCAAGCAATTAGCCTTGCACCAAGTCTGCGCTCTCGCGTTTTCTTTTTCTTTACCAGGCTGGGTGTCCTTGCTTTCTGCACCGCCCTTATTATTTCTATTTTTTTTTCTTCCGTTGCGTCGCTGGAAGTAACGTGTTCCAGTGGTTGGTTTCCCAGTGCGAGAACACTGAAAGATAGGAGGACGTCACTCTCGCAAGAGAAAAGGCAAACAAGACTCGGTACGGTCGCGCATGATCAGCCGCTGATTGCGCGCGCGTTTCCCGAGCTGCGGCGGTCGTCCCTGCATCATGTACACAGTTAATCCACAGTCCCGTTTTTTCTAGGCTGCTATAGTAGTTCAGCAAGGCGGAAATTTGGGCGAGTTGGTAAGTGTTCATTTTCGCTCTCAGCGCAACACGAAAGGGACACAAGACGAGGGCATTGCCGTATCTTGCCTGCAATCAGCTCTCAGGAAATCTTGCCATGAAAGGACGCGAGAGAGCATTTTGGCACAAACAGGCAGGTTACGTGTGAACGGGTACCCTGATCAACTCATTTCCAGGGCAGCGGAGAAACTTCTTAGGCAGCTCAAGAATGGGGCTCAACCGAAAGAAGGCAAAAAGAAGAAAAAGCCGGCTGTGGTCCCGTATGCACACTGCTTGACACATGGGCTGAAAAAAGTTGCGGGCAGATACGACGTTGATGTCGTCTTTTCTGCACCTAGAAAACTTAGCGCAATGTACAAACAGGTCAATCAGAGGCACTACGGCAAGAGCAAGAGGAATGCTTGTCAGGTGCGTCATGTGTCGCCATCTATACCTTGCGAGGTAGGGGTGGTATACCAGGTCCCCTTCTCCTGCGGTGCCATGTACATTGGCCAGACTGGCAGGTGCGTTAACAAACGCTTGATGGAGCATGAAAACAGCAGGAAAAATGACCCCCTGTCTCACACAGGCTCCCACAGCAGGCAATGCCAATGCAGGCATGAAAAGGATCATGCAGAAAGAACTAAAGGGGACTCCCTTGCCCAGGCGTCTTTCCAGTGCAAAAAGTGCCAATGTGTTCCCGATTGCATGAACACGTGAATCCTGTTCCGACATAACAATAAATTAACACGCGAGGTAATGGAAGCTTTTTATATTCACCACAACGGCACAAATTGTATCAGCAGCCATTCCATAACGTTATCCGAGAGGGAATTGACCTATCTGACCTCCTACGTGCCTTCCAGATAACTTTTGTTGATTGATAAGTAGTTCACTGTTTGTATTTATACGCTTTTCGTTCTTCAATAAAAAACCAGTTGATAGTCAGCGCCTGTTTGTGCTAGTCCTTCGTCTTGTGTCCCGTTCGTGTTGCGCTGAGAGCGAAAATGCTATAGTAGTGCCAGGAGGAAATGGAAAGCTCGAAAGACGAGCAATCCGCACCGTCAACGAATGATGTTCGCAGGGAACTAAGCGCTGTCCAGACTCGGTCGCATCATCGCTGTGCCTTGTGCGTGCAAGGTCGGGCATATTACCGAGGCGTATGCATTTTGCACACGCCGCCCACATCATCTGAGGCACGAGAAAGTGCCGATTCGGAAATGACCGATTAGCGTCGAGCAGCCATTGCTTACAGCCACGGGCGAAGTCAACGCAGGACGACTTGCATGTATACGGGGCGAGTTTTTAAATGATGAAAGGAAAAAAAAAAGAGCAAAAGTGCGGAGATGTAAACTGCGTCGGTGGCGCCATCCATGGTCACTACGTGGAAAGAGTGCGATCCCGGTCTCGCCACCGTATATGCTTTCGACCCACTGGCGAGCGCTATAAAAGGTTGAGGAGGCGCTGTGGGTCACGTGATGCGTACGTCATGTGGCAATATTTCAGTCGTGTTTTATTTGCAAATTTGCTCAACGTAATCAGCTACTGGCCACGCTGTTTCTATAGCGTGTTGCACAGAGCAGGTTGTTTTAAGAAGTAATGAAAATTAAAGGAATTTATTTGGCAAGACGTGCACCCATTCCACAAGAACTGCTGCCCGCGCACCGACGGACACTTTTGAAAAGATGCGAAGCCTGACTTCCCTCTATATTTGCGTGTTTCGAAGCCATGCACTTTTCAAGACATGTGCATCGGACAGACTGGCCACATTCTTGATGACTGACTTTTCTATAGAATAAATCCATGCACGACTTTCAGTAAACGACTACAGGGGACCGAGAAATCGGCAGCCACCTCATTTTTGCTGTGCAGAATTTCCATCATGAAGCTTTTTTTTTCCCTTTTAAACGATATATTTATTGCCTGAGGGCATACAGGGGTATGTAATGATAGCTGAAAGAAAATGGTGCTTTAATGCATGGAAAAAGGTTGGCCGATCTAATGAAGTCGAGGAGAACGCGATGATGCGGTCCCTATGGGTCCAAGGAGTATATATGACGAAGGAATATTGTTCGGCGAGAGACCCGCTGCTGCCAGGTGCAGGATTATCGTCCGGAAAACCCATAGCAAATGGTGCATATCGGCATCAGTATTGCCGGTTTTGAAGATTGGACACCCGAAGAGGGGATAATATAAGTCCCGAAATTTAGGCCACTTTCGAGTTATTGCTGGAGTGAAGGCAACCCCAATCCGGATCATCTGAAGCGCAACCACCTCTGCACGTGTAAAACCGCGCGGGACGGTTACCGCAATGAAGGCATGCGAGCACGTGTGCTCCTTTCTCGTTAAAAAGAGGTTGGCATCATCGAAATTTTTGAGCCGAGGCACTGAAGTGGTTGGTGTGGCTTGGCGTGCCGCAGAATCTGCACGGCTTTGGGAGATCAGGAGGAATTCACTCGATACGAATTGGCTGCGGGATACGAGCCACCGGACGATGGATGCTTTGGCAAATTTCTGAACTGCGACTCACGCGTCGGAGTAGGCGTGTTGCTTGAAATGCGTCGGTGCGGATGACGACGTAGGCCGTATATATAGGGAGCCACATGGGAATGGCGGCCACAGAGCAAAGCGCCTCTTGAGCTCACCACAAGGGAGTAGGGAGGTTACGGTAGTCGAAATCTGGATGTCTTATTAAGGGCAAGCTTGCAAGGGAAGTAAACGGCAGTTGCTTCTTAGGCTTGGATGCTTGTATCTGTGTAGACCACGATGAAGCCATTCTACAGCTGAGCATCTTGTTCCGCAATTCGGTTGTGAAGTGACAACGCCGCATGAGTTGATGTTGGTCGACTCATGCGGCGTCGTCTCTCCGCGACAGAATTACGCAAAACAATGTAGAAAGTCGAAAAAAATTACACCGCAAAATAGACGCTTCGACTGCGAAAGGGTACTTCGGACCAGCAGTAAGTTGGTGAAACTGGTAGATATGTCTCCGGCGCTCGCTATAAAAAATGCGCGAAATTATCCTCCGCAAAAAAAAAGTATATACCGCAAGCAAGTATGAAACAAGGAAAACTATGGAAATGGGCGTGCTGGCACACCATACATAGAGGACGAACCACTACTGCCAAGGTAAGTCATTGGTACACTGCTCTGGAACTGCGAGCACCGCAGTGGGGTCGAGGCAGAGGTCGCGTGTCAAGCGCGCCACGGAGACATAAGTGCACTAATGAGCGTTGCAGCGCGAGCGTCAAAGACGGGCGATTTTCGAAGTGTGCAAGATGTCCAAAATTTGTTGGCCCCAGGTCTGAGGGTAATTGAGTTTTTGAAATTCCAAAAACTAATACGGGTATTACTAACGGTCAGCTACAATCTCCAATTGAAACCAGGTGGTTAACTGTAAAAGTAAAAAGCCAAGTACAAAAAATATTGTAATGACCTTATTAGTTAACATGATGCACCTTTTTTCTGATGTTCTCCAGCACAGGTACTATGCCGAAGAAGCCTCCTCCAATATGACGTCCTTCATATAGTTAACAGCCGTTTCCGTAATTTGTTGGTGCCGCCAAGTAGCATGTTAGCGCAGCACAGCTTGTATTTACCTACCACGTTTTCTGGCTCACAACTTCCTCTCCATATTTTTACGAGGACACCACCGTGTCGTATGGTGGGCCCGACACAGCTCCATTCCAGCTCGAGATTCGTTAAGACTACTCGACTCCACTTTCGCAATCTACCGTCAACCACGCCGCCAGTGACTTCATCGATCACGTATCGGCGACATTTCGCGACTTTCGAACACATCTGGTGAATTTATTTTATCCCTCATGGGAGACTGCTCCTTCATGTGCCGCATTCGCCGATGCTCGTCGCGATATGCTCGCGGCCTATAGGGCGCTGGGCATACTACCGGACTCCATCAAGACGCTATTGTGGCCGCAGGGCAGTGCGCGCACTCGTGAGCGAACATTGGTGAGCCTCTGTGCATTCCTCGAACACACGGGCTTGACGTCCCGTCTGTTCTCCGTCAGGTAGTTACACGCAGTGACCGAACGCTCCGCGAGTTCTACCTTCAACGATTAATAACTAGACGCCCCACTCCAGTTGTAACAAGCACAGTGCTGTGCGCGTGTGTGATTCAATTCCTCTAAAATGAACTAATCACGCGCACAACCTGGACACATTTCTTGTTGTGTAAATAGTTTGTACATATTACTTCTCCCCCTATCCTCTCTTCCTGTCCCCTCACCTCTTTCATTTCATTTCTCCCTTCTGCCTGCTATCCTTTATTTCCGCTGCCCCAGCTCAGGTGCTTCAGTATCGATGGCAGATGCCGGGGCTAGCAAAAATCTTTTCCTTCCTTTTTACTATTATTTTAATAAACAACCACTACCACCACCACTCATGGGAGACTGCGTGAGCTTGTGAATTTCGATAGTTGTACCGCTCAGCAGTCCGCAGATACGGAGTGTTTCGCGACCTGCACGACTAAGTGAGTTTTGTGCCGATTTCTGAGCGACAACGTCGAGACTGGGCGTGAGTGCAGAGCATACCGTTGCAGCATGCGCATGCGCAATGCCTTGGCTCCAGCCAGCAGCTGCTGTGGCGGCGCGAAGCGGGACGGCTTGCGTCCGCTCGGCCGCACCCCGTAGCGGTCTGTCGCCGGCCGGCCCCCGGCGCCTACGGGCCGGACGCTGTCCCACTGGGCGCGGCGCATTTGGCGCACCAGCTGCGTGCGGTACGCCTCCACCTGCGCGAGGACAACTTCTCCATGCGTCTGCTCTAGCCTCCGACCTGCTCAGACAGCTGCGAAAAAGCACGTGTAGCCAGACAGAAGAAGGACACACTTATACAGAAATAGCCTGCTTGCCGCACGGACATGGGCCCAACTGTAACTAAGAAAAGTAGAGATGTGGGGAAATTTGAAGTTTCGAATATGAATCGAATATTTTTGTTAATAATTCGAAAGCATTACTTATCGCATTACGAGAAAAGCCGGCGGCGCGTATGTATGTGTGTACTCGCATGTGGTAAAGAAACCAATAGCGATGGCAAGAAAAGAGCAGGCCATCAGCAAGCGGCCGTATGACTCACACAGCAAGCCACCGCCACTTCAGACAGTCCTATACATGTCTGTCTGTCTGTTGTTGTTGTGTTGTTGTTGCCAGGAAGAAAGAAAAGGAAAGTGCACAGGCCTGCCCACTGGCTCAAGCCGAGCCACAGTCGCTACCACGTGCAGATAGTAGGAGAGTTAAAACATGGGATAGGAAGACAGGATAGAAAAGACGCGCGGTGTAATAACCCAGGCCGATCCCGGAGGCAGTGCAATACCGGGCCAACCGGTGGCGGAAGTGAAGCATCCTTCAAACTCTCCGCCACATTTCCAAAAATATATGGGGTTAAAATGGGACCCGGATCAGATATTCTACGGGTCCCAACCCATCTCTCAACAAAATATGCCTATACATGTCGTTCGTCTATGTATACTCACCACTGGCCGACTTCCATGTGGCGCCAGTTTTCCCGAGATTCGTACCAAAATTGTGACGCAACCATTTGTCGTACAGCGTCCCGGATGGTGTCATGCGCGCGTGTGTGCGGGTGGGTATCACTGCAACTAGGGAAAGTAATGTTTTCGCATTCCCACAAATAAGCGGTCTTAATCAGTCTCTGCCGAATTTTTCGGTTGATATTCGATTCGAGAAATTGATATCCGAGATTTTCCGAATATTACAAAATTTGCGAATATTTGGCAGCAGTCGAATTTATCGCCGACTTTCAAAGTCGACAGGTAGCACCGCACATTAGAATAATAATATAAAAATTGCGAATATTCGTCAATAGTAGAATTTCTCGCCGGTTTTCATACGTCCTCAGGTAAAACCGCGCATTGGAACGGTATAAATGTTTCATAAGTTGCGGTAAAGTTATATGTTTCATTGCAACGTTACATTAACGTTGTAAATTACCATATACACGGTATATGTTATATCTAAACCATTAGTTTAACGTTCAGATAAAGCACTATTCTAATGCTGACTAGCAGCACATCGCAACTAAATCGCTTACATTGTGCCCGCCATAGACTGCGTGAATAGACCTATTATTTTGTTAGAAAACTTCGCATGTTACCCGTTCGCCACTATCACTAATGGGACACCCCTCAAGCTTGACTCCATTGTATCATTTCGGAGGTGAGTGAGTGCGCAGCGATTGTCCGGACCCCGTAGAGTATCTTTTACGGGTCCAATTGGACTTATTTTTGGAAATGTGGCGGAGTGCTTGAAGGATGCTTCACTCCCGCCACCGGTTGGCCCGGTATTGCACTGCCTCCGGGATCGGCCTTGTCTTTAGCGCGTCTTTACTATCCTGTCTTTCAATCCCATCTTTCAACTCTCCTTCTATCTGCACGTGGTAGCGATTGTGGCTCGGCTTGAGCCAGTGGGCAGGCCTGTGCACTTTCCTTTCCTTTCTTCCTGGCAACAACAGACAGACAGACGGAGGTGAGTGTATACGGGTTGCACGTTGTGTAGTATTGTGGAGCTGAAGAGTCATCCTCGTTGCTGGTGCTTGTAAAAGCGCTGAATAAATTGTCTACCGTCATATTGGCACGCCTGCATGCTCGCGCTGGGTTGCTTCAACGTTTCTGAAGCGAAATCTACATTGGCCATGGAACTCGCAATTTCGCCGTGCTCGCATTCCCACCGTGGTCGTACCGCACCACGTGACCAACAGCGTGACTGGTCACGTGACCAACCACGTGACAACAACTAGCCAGACAACCAGACGGACCTGGACTTGCAATCAAGATTAACCAAGGCTAACCTTAGCTTTCGCTACGTATATCCTGGCATAGCCGAGCTAAGCCGCTGCGAATTAAAAATTTTGAGAATGTTACGTTTATGCTGCTTAAATTTTTATTTAATGGTAGGAAAAGGCTATTTCAAATTTTAGTACGATTACAAAATTTTAGAAGAAAGCACATTACGAACATTGAATTAGCTTTTGACTAAAACAAAAGTGTAACATTGTTGTAATGTATCGGTGCTACTTGGCAAAACCCACTATGTGGTCAAATTATCCGGAGATCAAGTGCAAAGTTTCAGGAAAGCAGTGCAAAGGCGACCTCTTCGCTTCCATCTCCATTTATTAGCGCGTGGACCGGTCACATTCGGACGCCACTATAGGAATGGCCCTCATGCGAAATTGCGGAAGTGAGCTTTCTCGCATATCACACATTATATGAGAAAAACATGGCCGACCATCTGCTTCGAACAACGCGAAAGCGCGTACATTTTTTTTTTTCATTTTTTCCACAATGTGTTACATATATAATGCCTACATCCGTGACGTTCGTTCTGTCGCATTTACAACTACTCTAGCATGACCTCCGTCGTCTTGCTTTGGTCAACTGCCATATGCGGGAAGCCCCATTTGCGGAATTTCGGCCGGGACTCCCGAAGGGGGAACCGTGTCACGGTGTCGCTGCTGGAGCAAGTGATCGTGTAAAAATTCCGCTTATTCCACAGTGCCCTGTAGACCGTGCATGCGATAGCAGGCTTGACGACGATAGGAGGGCCCCTGTCGCTATGGCAAAATATGGCCTGGCTGCATAGTTTCGGTTTGTGAGCTTCACGACCAGTCCGCGGCGATGACTGCACATTCGGCAGGGGTCCGAACACAGCAGCGTTCCGCTTAGTTAATGATTCAAAGTTCAATTAATGATTTGTCGCAAGAGATTCCTCGGGAACAGCGACCTGGGTCTCACAAGCACCACCGGCAGATGTGTCTGAAACAGCCACCTGCAGCCACATCGGTTAAAGGCTGCGCCACTGCGCCAAGAGCGGCAAGAGGACTCCCCGCGATCTGTGAACGTGAAGTATAAAGAATGGCCAATTCCGCATAAATGAGCATGTAGGCTGAATTTAGGCGACAGAGACGGTGTACTTGAATGGGGGATTAAGCGTCAAAGAGAGAGCAGCATCCGGGTCTGCGAAGTGATGCGCAAAGTGGACCCCACGTCGCTGATGGGACCCATTAATTAACGCTTTCGCGTAATACTCTTAACGCGGAGCTTAATTACCTTCAATTTTTTTCGACTCGAATATTCGAAGACATTTTTTCTTCCAATTTTATTCGATTCGCATTCTAAACCTTCATTATTCACGCACCCTTAATGAAAAGTAGTCTAGGACGTGATTCGCCCGTTCCTCTTTGGATCCGGAGTACTCGAGTTCGAACCTGACCGCGGCGGCTGCGTTTTTATGGAGGCAGAACGCTAAGGCGCCCGTGTGCTGTGCGATGTCAGTGCACGTTAAAGATCCTCAGGTGGTCGAAATTATTCCGGAGACCTGCACTACGGCACCTCTCTCTTCCTTTCTTCTTTCACTCCCTCCTTTATCCCTTCCTTTACGGCGCGGTACAGGTGTCCAACGATATATGAGACAGATACTGCGCCATTTCCTTTCCCCAAAAAACCAATTATTATTATTCCTCTTTGACCTCATCTGTACTAATGCGGCTGTCAGCAAGCAAACTGTCAGTAAGTCCTACTGAAACGTTCCGTATATGAGCCGCTCGTATGGAATTGTGGGAGTACGGAGTCCATATAAAAAATTATATAGATATATATGCTTTCTATACCCTTTACATATAATTTTCACAATATTTCCATACGGTGTGCTGTGTTTCCATATGCGTTAATTGTCAGTTAAGTCCATATATCGACTCCGTAAATTCCACATGGCTTCCATATGAGCCATACGGAAAACATGTAACTATGGAACTCGTCATATGGGATGTCCTGGCCCCCGGAAGCCCTGCCACGGTTGCAGCCAAGCTCTCTGCGGCCTGCATTCATATATGACGCGTCGGCAGGGGAGGAATTATGGGTCTACCCCGTAGGGGCGGTACCATTTGAAGCATGTATTTCTTGAACTTTTTTCGTCCAAAAAATGTGCAGTTCAGCACGCCTTTTTTATGCAAAATTTATCGCTTTGGGCGAGGGCGACCGCCCCCCTCCGGCCCTTCCTTTCTATGCTCCCGTCCACCTCCTGTGTCAGCTCGAAATCTAGGCCAGCCAGAGAATTAATATGCTGACTCTGTAAAACATGTAGCACATTGTCATTAGCCGTCAAACTATATCTCCTCCACGTACGTATTACGCAGAGGGATTGTGATGAGCTTTGAGATGCGCATTTGAAATATGCACGCTACCGGCCCTCCGGTTAAAAAGACTCACGAGCTGAACATGTCCAGCTTTCTCGGGCAAAAATTTTGAAAATTCGAAATTTGTATGACACTGTTAAGGAAATATTGATGGTAATGGCACATTATTCTGATATGTAGCAAAATATTTCTTTTAAAGTGTTTCCATCGATCGCATCGAACAGTTAAGTCTGCCGTAGAAAACCAATGGGGAACGTTATGACGATAGCAAAAACGTGAATAGAAAAAAAAGATACAAGACTGCCGTCGGATGATATGCTGATATATTGATTGTTGTAGAGAAATCTTACATTATGAGAAAAAATTGCGCTCATAAACGGTTTCCCCGCTCAAAAATGCTTTTGTCCAGAATTGCTGGGTATGCGTTGGAGAGTGCTTTAAGTGATTGATTATAGACATACGGCGATTAAAACAGCATTGAAGATTGATATCGCAGCAAGCTAGAAGTGAAGTCGACGCAAGGCGTACGCTTTTTATGTACAAAAATTTATCTCCACTTATCCGTCAGCGTTTCTTCAATTTTTCTTATTTGTTTTTTCGTTACCACACATTTAAACAGTTAGTGCTTTGTACCACCATTTTTTTTTTGGCCGGGAAAACGTGTAAACTCCGCATTATGCAGCCTAAACGTAAAATTAATTAAAGCCAATCTTGTCTGATTTATTTTTTACCTAAGCACTGAGCCAACAACACCGTTTAAGCATGCGAGCAGTGTGTGATCAAACGTAATTCGAAAATTAATATAATGGCATCAAAAAAGGGGACGACGCCCAGACGTAGCAAAACTTACGAGTCCTCAGCCTCAGCGGAGTTCTCAGCAGAGAAGGTTGAGTCTATGAAAATGAGACGGGAAGACAGTGATAGCCATGCGTTTTCTGCTGCTGGAATTAAGTTGGCCCGGCAATTCGGTTGTTAGCATATATATACCGTTGACATGCTCTCCCTAGGACAATTGAAGACCGTTCGACAAGAACCTTTGCAAGTAGCTTGTCCTTGGGCAAGGGGGCCATCCTATGAGGCTGCAGCACCCCACCGCTCATCGAAGCGTTGCTGTTCCTTCTAGAGGCATCCGAGCGCCTTCGGGGTGCCACTGCTCGTGCTTCGGTGCTGCGTGGAGCAGCCCACCTCCAGTATTGACTCCATAGCAGCAGCGTGTAGGCCAACACTCCCAGCAGTGTCACGCACACGAATGCCCACACTGTGACCGCGAGCAACCTCATAGCGTGAATTTCACGCAAATTAGCTCACAACACATACATGGTTCTGTGATACACAAGACGATCCCGAGGGCGAGGGCTCCATGCGATGAATTCACTTCTCAGCATCTTCGCGTCGTCTACTTGAATAAAAACTCGACTGTATCCTGCGGCGTGCTCAGTCTTTGATGCAGTGAGTGCCCAAAGAGCCCAGGGCGTCCGTTTTTTTAAAAGCAGTAATGTTGTCGGTACTTTCATTACGAGCTCAATAATGCAAACGTCCCCAGAAAGTGTTTTGCCACATTAAAAGCGCCTTGGGCATCCTTCTCGCGCTCTTCGGTGTGCGCAGGATGGGTCGCATGCAAAACACAGCCTGTAAACAAGGTCCGCCGTATCGAGGCTGCGAAATACAGTCATTGCAGTGAAGGAAGTCGAAAGTTACTGTCACGACACATCAAGTTTGTTGACACCTTCTCGGCGATGCAGCGACGCTGTACGAAGAACGAAAACTTTCTCAACCTAAGCCGTACACAAAGTCAAATATAGCCATCGAAATCCATTAGCCGAACATGGCTTGCCTAAGCCAAAGATGTTAGCCAATCCAGTATCCAATGTCTCTTCGCTTTGCGCATCTGCGGCCGTGCTGCCGTGAGAGGTTAAGGTAGCATGATAAAGTTTCGATATGTTTTGTTGTAGGTTGTTCTAGATCTTAAGGTTATCTTGCTGTGGAATCCGTTGACAACAAGCCGCAAAGTGAGTAAGCACAAACGTGATGGCGCACATTGTGTCTCGATCAGCGTGTCAGTAGGGCTCGAGACAGCGCACCTGTCTGCATTGTAGCTTGGTGCCTTTTCGTCTTTTCAGAAACTGGTAAAATGCAGTACTAAGCGTGCATTCTTGCACTCTTGGGGTGGCAGACGCGTGAATTTATTTCGTCGTCACTGTAGCTGATGCCGCCACTGTGACACACGGCGGCATGTCCGGTGCTGAGCGTACGGTGCAGCTTTTCGCCTTTATAGCGTGTGCCGTCGGTGCCATAATCGCGATTCTGGTGCAGGCTGGCGCAAGACGATTCTCAAGGTGGCGACGAGGAGGCGAGCCGGCGAAGAGCGATTATGGCCGCGCCGGTAAGCGTTGTTGGTTTGAACCATTGCTCAACTTTGAGCAACTTGTTCGCGCGAGGCCTATGTCTCAGGTCGGGTTGTTTTGCGCCGTCAGCCAACTTGCGCTGAGCTAGCCCCGCTTTAACGAAAATGTGATGAATTGAGGCCGTCGAACTTTTTGCCTGCTGCCATTGATGCCACCTGTCTGTTGTTGCTTGCGCAGCTTGTTGTTCTGAGAGCAGCGGTAACAATCAATCTGTTGGTCTACATTCCACGTTTCATTCTCTGGTTTCATTTATCCCGCGGCGCTAGTCATGAATTCCGTGGGCACAGCATTTCGCGTGCATCTTCTGTAGGTTGAGTGAGACGGCGAGAATCTGCGTTTTCTCCGTTCCTTTGGACAGCATTACTAAGTGTGTTGTGCTGCCGAATTACCATTGTCATTTTTTGTGCTAGTAATGCGTCATTTCACGGAGTCGGAATTTGGCGCTGCGTACAGTTTCCGTTGACCTTGCGCAGAGCTCCCGAGTGTTGTGCCGCAGACAAAAAGACAAAAATAATGTAGAGAAATTAGACTGCAGCAGCGTGCAGGTATGTATGAGGCACGTGCTTTTGACTATGCTTCTTGTAGGTCATCATGTCTGCACTTTTGCTGAGATGTTGTTCTCAGTATCCAGCAGTTGCCATTTTTCACCCTGTTTGCTACATATAGCATACCACTTGAGCGCTGTTTGCAAGATTGAAGGTGACTGCATCAAGGTGCTTTTTTATCCTTTCTACAGGCAACAACTCCCGAAGAGCGTGGTGAGCACAGGCTGCAATTTGCATACTCGCTTTGGTTTTCGAGGCGAGCACCTGGAAATAAGCCCAACAACCAACGTTACGACCAGAACCTCAAGCTAGTCTGCACATTTGATACAGTAAGTCTTTGCGATTATTGACAGATATGCATCAGCAATCTTCCAGTGCATTAGTTATGCGCTGTTGCTAATGGCAGTTCTGCAGATACCAAATGATAGCATAAGTATCTCGTAAGGGCGTCAAATCAGCATAGCTCCGCACTGTGTTTTCTTTTTTTGTTGTCACACATTTAAATGACTGATGTCTACGCCATGCATGTTTAGCCTTAGTCCAGCAGTTAATCAGTAAATAAGAAAATAGCGTGTAGCAAATGTTGAAGTGTATTTTTAATGACAAGAAAAGAAATCTGAAGTACGATTTGTGAAGGAGAAATTCCGTTAATTATTCTTTCATTTGAAATAATGGTTACTTGAGGTTAACAAGGTCACTCACTCAGTGTTACATTACAATAGAAAAAAAGAAAAGGTGAGGAGATGTCTAACAGCAGCTGACAGTACCAAGCCACAACTGCACTTGCCCGCGGTTTCGTCTTTGTGCTGTATACTATCTTGCCTGGCACCTTTATGCAACTTGAGTAAGGACGTTTCTGATTCCTGTGCTTTTTTTTTTGGTTAACCACTGTGCACATGAGCAATGTGGGCATCAGAGAGCAAAAGCTGACAGTGTGAAAGTGGAAGTGGGTTATATGGGTTTTCAGTTGATGTGGCTGCTGCAAGTGGACTAAAAGATAGGCATTGCAGCATCCTGTGTAGCCATGGGAGCAGCTTATTTAACCAAGCTCAGTCGGTGACATGGCCAGATGCAAGTGCAAAGAAGGAAGCATTGACGCTTCCTTACTGGTATACAGGTTTGGGTTCTGAAAAGCTTAATTTTTTTCCTCCGTTCTGCAAAAAGCAGCCTTTACACGACCTTTCATCCTGAGTCATCAGTAGGGTCTATTAGTCTCCTCAATCATAAGTGCATAACAGACCATTCAAGGTGTCAGTGGAAATGTATGAGCCAAGTGAAACACGAAGAGCAGGAGGGAATTGGCATGCACTGTAAATGGCAGTAGTGATGGTGATGCTTTTTCTTTTTTCAAAAGGAAATAAAGGTGATGCTGAAGATGGAATTTCTTGCTAAGCGGGTAGTCAGCACATTATGTGTGTTTGGCACAAACAAAAGAAAGACTTCTTTCTGGAATATTCGTGTTGTCATTACTGATCTCTTTTAAATGTTGGCTTTGGTTAATTTCAGGTGGAACAATTTTGGAGGCACTACAGCCATTTGATTCGGCCTTCAGAAATGTCAGGACACAGTGACTACCACCTCTTCAAGGAAGGCATCAAACCAATGTGGGAGGCAAGCTCTTTTTTCCTGTTTTTACATTTGCATTCCATCTTGGACACTGACTGTTGAAAAATTGGAATGGATATATGACATCATGTGATTCCAGAAGCGTTGAAGTTGCTTTGTAGTTGACTGAATTTTATGTTTACCACATTCCATGCGCGGCTTTGTGAGGCCACATGATAATGTGCCTAAGTGACTGAGAGAAACTTGATCATTAGCCGCCGCGGTGGCTCAGCGGTTATAAAGCTCGGCCGCTGACCCAAAAGATGCGGGTTCGATCTTGGTCGTGGCAGATTGATTTCGATGGAGATGAAATTCTAGAGGCCCACGTACTGTGTGATGCCAGTGCACGTTGAAGAGCCCCAGGTGGTTGAAATTCTCGGAGCCCTCCACTACGGCGACCCTCATAGCCCGAGTTGCTTTAGGACATTAAACCCCATGAAACCAAACCAAACTTGATCATTAGGCAAAGTGTTTTACATGACATTGAACAGCCCCGCTTTCATTGCACTTCTGCAACTTCTTTTGCTGTCTTCACTTCAGTTCAGTTTTCTTACATGCACAGTAATAGTTCGCACCGTAAAAAGGAAATAATTGCACATATATTTTAAAAGATCGTTTGCTCTGGTTATTCAGTGGATACCTTACTTCACACTTACATGTCAACTAATTGCATAGTGGGAGCCTCACTGTTGATATTTCTCTGCTGCAAAGCTGAGGAGAGCATCCTCACCATGCAGCTGCCTGCAATATAAATCATCATGCTTTCAAGAAGGAGAGAGGGG
Organism: Amblyomma americanum; assembly: GCF_052857255.1. Classification (NCBI taxonomy): domain Eukaryota; kingdom Metazoa; phylum Arthropoda; class Arachnida; order Ixodida; family Ixodidae; genus Amblyomma; species Amblyomma americanum. The sequence goes on along the minus strand of NC_135499.1, from coordinate 202,155,191 downwards.
GGATTATAAAGTATTCCAAGGCAGTTGTAATATTTAGAGAATGTGACGAAGACAGTCTACTGGTGAACGTAAAATGATGTGTAATGTGCAGCCATCTGGAGGTAACAGCTGTTTCTTGCATTCACATTTTGAGCTCTTTATTGGCATGCAAGAGCTCACTGGTTATCCTGCAGGAATAAAATGTGCGATAATCATTTCAGCAGCATGGAATCAAAATTACAGTGTGCACACAAGAAGACTATATGGAAATAACATCACTTGGAAGAGGCCAGGCAGATGCGGTCGTTTGTTTCATTTACTTTCAATGAAATAAGTTTAAGGCAAAAGAAGAAACATGAGAAATAAGGTTATCATGATGAAGCAGATTAGTAGGTATCCTGAAATCTTCTGAGATTGAAGTGTGGTCTGAGAGTAAAAAGTAAATTTATTTCTCATTGTTGCAAGGCTGTGATTACATTAGTTATCAGTTTTTCAGCAAATAACATGTTTCTCACATTAAACAACTTTTGGGCGGCACGCCGTCAAGCTGAGCTGGCTGCTACGCGAGACCCTTTTTCGTCGCAGGCACGTACGCGATTACACTATCTTACAGCTAAGGCACGCAAATATGGACGGGACCTCTATCGACGGCAATGGCATTTTGAGTGCGAACAATTTTCTGCAAAATCCTCGAATGCCTCTCTCTGGCGAACATTCCGTACAATGGAATGCGGTCGCCGTTCGACTGATGCAGCAGCAACCGCATGCTTTGCGGCTAACTTGTCGCCAGATGATTTCGCCAAAGAAGCAGTGCGAAAGTTTTTCTCAAAATACGATGCTGTGCCTTCTTCAGCCGCTAGTTTAAATATGGCAGGTATCCCAGCGCATGTATATCAAATGCCGTCTGATGTCGACGCAGATGAAATTGCGTGTCCGTTCTCTATGCCTGAGTTGCTGGCTGCAATAGATGATGCGAAACGGAAAACAGTGCCCGGCCCTGACAATATTCAGTACGAGGTCTATAAGAACCTGAGTAGCGCTGCACCCCCTCAACTACTAGACGCCATAAACAATGAATGGCTGCATGGCGTCGTGCCCGAGAGCTGGAAATCCGCTGTCGTGATTCCTATCCCGAAACCAGGAAAGCCTCCAACGGACCTTGCAAATTTACGACCTATCTCCTTAACTCCTACGCTGTGCAAGCTGGCGGAGAAAATGCTAACCACACGATTGTCATGGTGGCTAGAGCAGCGCGGTTTTTATCACCCCGCACAAATCGGCTTTCGTCCATATATTGGTACAGAGGACGGGTTGGCTGTCCTGGCATCTGCAGTTTTGTCATCTACCCACAGCCGCAATGCGCATACCATTTTATCAATGGACATTGAAAAGGCATATGACAACATCAGTCATTCAGCCATTCTGAACTCCATTCACATGCTTCATCTCCCTCTGAGAATGCGTAGTTTTGTCGAATCATTTTTGGAAGGCAGAAAATTTGCAATACGCCTCAGCAGCGAAGCGGTCGGATCATTTGTTCCCCTCTGTGGCGTGCCCCAGGGATCAGTATTGTCGCCGACGTTATTTAATATTGCTTTCATCCCGCTGGCTTGGCGCTTACATGACATCCATGACATAAAATTTCTTCATTACGCTGACGACATCACGGTGTGGAGTACTCACCAAGATCTCTGTACTCAGGAGGCTGCCCTTCAATCTGCCTTGGATGTTACCTCTAATTACGCATCATCCATCGGACTTCAGCTATCCGTGCATAAAACAACATACACGTCAGTCGCCAACCGCTGTGGACGCCGTAAACTTGCGGCAAGTCCAATCCGTCTTTGTCTATCAGGCGCCCCACTACAGGAAAGTCAGAGTGTAAAAATCCTTGGGTTAATGATTCAACAATCAGGATCAGCGACTGCATGGCTTTCTCAGGCAAAAAGGCAAGCTATTCAGACATTGGGTTTGATTAGAAGAATTGATCCTAAAACTGGTGGCGCAGGCTCGTTCGTTCGTTGCACGGCAATTGGTGAAGGCAGTTCTGCAGCCACGTATTGTTTATCAAGCCCAGTTTCAAGATTTTACAAGAGCCCAATGGGATTGCCTTGAAGCCGTGAACCGAGAGGCTATGAGGACCATTATGTGCCTTCCACACATCACACCGGTCATAGCTTTACAAGAGAATGCGCAGCTCAATACCATTGATGAGCTGGTGCAGCAGCGCCGTGAAGCGCGCAGCCTTAAGGCCAGTCTATCGCACTCCACGCATGCACTGAGGAGTTATGCAACGTTACACTCCATTCTTCAGCCGCCAACGCCAGTTCTTCCCCCATGGGAGTTTGTACAGCTCGGCGACAGCAAGCCAACAGATAATCGCCGGCCGACATCTGCTAATTCGGCATCCTTGCTTCGCCAGAAATTTGAGGAACAAGACGTTTGCCTGCCTGAAGGATCCATTGTTGTCTACGTAGACGCAAGCAGACAAGACTGCAAAGCAACAACAGCTATCTACTGCCCGTGCAGACCTGCCCTGAATCAAACCTCTTGGTTTCAGCTTACGGAACCCCCTTCGTCCTTTTGTGCTGAGCTCGTTGCAGTTCAAAAAGCACTCTGCTCCGTGGCCGACATAACTATGCTCCCTGCGGCCCGCGTTGTCATCCGCACAGACGCCCTTCAAGTTGTCCGGTTGCTACGACGTGTTAGCCGCTGACCAACGATATGTCAGGATATCCACTGGCTCGCGGCACTCATCCCGCAGCCAGTACGTATTGAGTGGATCCCACGGGATCTGCTGACCTATCAAAGCCAGGCAGATTTAGCGACCCGCCTTGCGAATACAAACTCATCACCGCCTCGGTCCCTAATTTGGACAATTTTACCCTCCTTTCATCAAGAAAGGAACTCCTCCGGCACCGCACATGTGCTCTCATCCCTCTGTGTGCAGTAACCCTCCCCCGCGGTCTTACCCGTGCAGAGGAGGTTGCACTTAGGAGGATCCGGGTCAGGGTTGCCCTCACACCAGCCGTCACTCGGAAGTGGCCTCAGTACCGAGATTTGTTTCCTCGGCCAGGGTGTCCGATATGTAAACACGAGGACATTGAAGCCGACATTCATCACTTACTGTGGGACTGCCGAGCTTTTAAGCCTACAAGGATCCGGCTCCTGATGGTAGCGGGTCTTTTACCAAGGAACCCTGCTTCATACATTGCCTGGGCGCAGGGACCATACCATTGTTCTCAACTGGACTTCATCAAATCAGCTAGCCTTTTGCCATTCATTAAATCTCTAGTACATCATTCATCACACCTTCACCCATCATTGATGCCCTGGGGCAATAAATTTCGCTTAAGAAAAAAACAAGAAGAGAGGCAGCTGCAGCAACTACAGTATCGTTGCATGGCAAAGAAACAAGGCTGGCTGTTAAAAACATCAAGCTACATTGCTACAAAAACATTACTTTGAGCCAGACAAATAAAATGCTTTCTGCAGCATGTGTAACCTTTGTAAAACCTGGGGATTTACCAATATGCTGTGGCAGGCACTGAGGCCATGTCATGATAGTTTCGTACTGCTCCTACTGGTCCACTCAAAAGACGAAAGAGAACTTGAAGCTAAGGCTCCCACTACTACTATGCACCAATCACCATAACAATTTTGGCACAAACATCGCATCAGAGTGCCAACATTGAGAGCTAATAGCGTGCATCATGATGTTGGCAGTTTTCTTCAGTGCACCCTGTTTGATTTCCATGGCAGGATGAGGCCAACCGCACTGGTGGCAAGTGGATCGTACGGCTGCGCAAGGGGCTGGCGTCCCGCTGCTGGGAGAACCTGATCCTGGCCATCCTTGGCGAGCAGTTCATGGTCGGTGAGGAGGTGTGCGGTGCGGTGGTGTCGGTACGCTTCCAGGAGGACATAGTGTCAATCTGGAACCGCACAGCCAGTGACAGCCAGACCACGCTACGCATCCGCGACACCCTGCGGCGTGTTCTCAACCTGCCCGTCAACACCGTCATGGAGTACAAGACGCACACCGACAGCTTGAGGCACGTGTAGCCATTTCTTGCAACCATGCATGCCTTCAACGTGCCATACCCTGACAAATTTTCTCAGCTTGGTTTTCTTCAATATAACCATTTTAGTGCACATCTGTGAAGCAGGCCTCCTTCTGTTGGTATTTTTGTTTACGGTGAATGTGAGATATCCTCAGTGGCTTTGCAAAATAGGAATTAGAGCTGTGCACTACAGAGATTAAGGAGTTGCAATTTGGGAACTGCATAAAGTTAGCATGATAGGGAGAGTTTATAATTGGTAAAAGTAAAATTCCTTTCTTGCACAGAAGGGGTCAAAATATTTCTGGTCAGCAAAGGTCATATGGCTGAAATGAACGGTGGCGCTAACAAGGACACTAACAAGAAAGAGACACCACATGCGCACACTACCAACTCCATTTCATCATGCACTATCCCGCCCCTCGGGCCGTTATTCTGAAGTAATATGGCTGGTTTATTTCTGCGGCACATGTATCCTGGGCCTGTGGCAAGCTCTATTTATCCTCCTCGTTATGTGAGCAGCATTTTCTGGAGTAATAAGTTGAGCCTTCCTGCTCTACTCTTCTTTTTTCTTTCGTTTGGGCTTTTCTGGCTTCTACAGAAAGAGGGAATGTGTTTGAATAGCATATTTATTTCAATTGTGGCCTTATCGGATTAATTCGATTTTCCTTTCTTACCTGTTGGTCAGTTTGATGCCGTTATTTGATTTAGGTATACATCTTACTGTAAAACACTGGACAGAGTTAGCAGACACTGTTATGGTGCAAACAGGGCGTATCAAGTTTTTATATGTATCGTCTTCTTGTCTTTGCATTTCATGCAATCCCCGATGTAGATCATTTGGAAGCGAAAGTCCTGTGAGGTGCTAGTGTGATGACGGAGCGAGGCACGAGTTTCGTGGTGCCACCTGGATGACGTGCAAAAATTGAGTAACAAAAAAAATAAGGCTTGAGGGCAGTGTGGAGTGGATTTTGAATATTTTTTTTTTTAGATGACAAAAGAGAAGGCCATTGACACTGAAGACAGTGCGCGGCTAAGTTGGCAAATAATAAAAACTATAGCTCTTCAGCAGATTTAACATGACAGGAATTTTGACTGCAAAGTGAAGTCAACCGTTAACCGACGGTGTTGAACTGCGTTGATTCTTAACTGACTTTTCCGAGCATCGTTCTCCCTCTGCCATCATTGGCCTTGTCATTCACACGTCATGCAAACGCATGTTGTGGCTTGTCTCTGCAGGCACCTTCCTAAATAAATAGAGCCTCAAAATGAATACTGCAGCCCTATAAAAGTGAATCACATTGCTTGAGTGACTTCACTAAAGTCACAAATGAGCGGTACTAATAGAAGCTGCGTTGCATTGAACGCCGTGCTATATTCATTGCACACTTGGATCCATTGCAACATACTAAAAATAAATAAATCACGAATGGCAATAAGGTGACTATCCTGCATTCAGCTGCCATGTAGTCTTCAAACGTAGACCGTATTGATAGTAAAGCAATCTGAGCATTGCATCTGCAAACAAAGCATGGTCAGACTATAAAAAAGGCAACAGTTGCGTACAAGCAACATACCCCTTGTGTCAAAATAAACACCACCATGATAGCTGAAACGCTAGTGCGAAAACATAGAAGTATTAGTTTCTGGATAGGGAATTCAAACTGGGTTTGTTAGCAGTCAAAAAGAGCTATTCTTGCACTTTATAAGTGAAAATCACCTGCTCTATCGTTCAGTTACCTGAAATTTTTTGTCAAGCTGTGTTTTGCTCACATTTCATTTGACGCCAATAGAAGTCAATGTAAGCGAAAACGCAAACAGTAACTGAAATGCGCAGCAAAGCTAATGGATGGAAAGCTTTACAGTATGTCACACATGTCCTGAGGGCGACAAAACCTCGCCTTAAATGTGAAACACAAAAAAAAGTGGCACGCTACCAGTTGCGCAGCTGTGCATCCATAGAACAAGTCGCCACTTGCCGCGGCACCTTCTGGGGGGGCCACGTGATGACACGGCGTCATGGGAGCGTCTTAGAAGGCAAGCACGCAGGAATACATTTCTCAACTTGTGCTTAAAACCTTTGCCTTGCTGTCATTATGAACTTTAATTTACCTTAGCCAACAGAGCAAAATAAGAAAATGATTGACACATATAACCCACATTGTACAGAGACACTTGCAGAAAGCAACACGATGACAAAGCTGAACCAGCGCTGCTGCCTTCCTGCACACCAAAAAAGATTTCCGCATGGACCTTGTTTCATACGGTAAGCAGGCTGCCAGGTCTACAATACCGAGAGAGAGTGCGTGCTAGAAACAAGTTTAAAAAATATTACTGAAAACAAATATGGCTGAGGCCTCTTGTTCCCAGTGATTCCGCAAAAAATTACGCATTTAAGCATTTTTCTTAGGATGTATGTTAGTAGCCACATTCCCTTTTATAATGTATGTTGTTAAAGACATCGGGTGGTATGACACGATGATGATGTACTACTAATTTACCACATTTTTCCAAGTATAACATGAGGGGGAATTTTTAGGCACCAGTAAAGTTTTAAGGGGGGATGCTAGGTTGAAGAGTCAACTTTTGAACTACTGCACCAATTGTCATAAAATTTTCAGGGATGGTGTATCTTCTTCTCATTAGACTATATTAAAAATTTCAGCTCCCCAGCTCGAACAAAAAAAAAATTATAGCTGTCATATTGAGCAGTCAGGTGTGTCAGCTTAGGAAAACTATCGTTTAAAAAAAATGGAGATGTACTATTTGTTTGTGATTAGATGTCTTCTAGATGGTTTATAGTGCAGGGTAAGGCCACTCGCATATATTTTTACCATTTCTGTAAAAATGTCACCACTCTAAAAACAAAGGTAAATTTTTTTGTTATCATTATATGTCAGACATCTAAAAATATTTTGTGTTAGAACATATTTAGCTACCAAAAAATTACCTTATCTTGTTCCTGGGAAAATTTCAGTCGAGAAACCACCTTGAAACCAGGTTTTGGTGGTGCAGTTTGGAAATGATAGCTTTTCCTAACGGTTTTGTTTTCTCATAACGTGCAAACAGAGAAAAATGAGTTCAAAGATTTCAGAACATGCTATTTTGTTTTGGGGTAGAAAAAATTATTCAGTGTCCTGCTCCTTAGCTCGGGCCTTCCACTTCAACACGCCGCTGCTCTGTGGCAAATGCTTCAAGCTTTTTCTTTTTTTCAGTTTTAGAGCTGTCCATCGCCCTTGCGTTCACTCGTGAAATACATTGATGGGTTGCTTGCTGGACGTGCTTCATCGTGTGTACTCCATGTTCTAGTTACAGCTTGTAGAACTCTCTCTTGAAGCCACGTGTGCCCTAATTAAATTCTAGCACAGCCAAGGCTGCCGCAGTATCCACGGTTCTTAGTGATGCAGATTCGGTCTTTGGGTGACGAACCATCATCGCAGCTTGAAAGGTTCGTGCCGGCCGCTGGTGGCAGGTTTAGGTCTGGCGAATGCACAAGCAGACGCTCACTTGCTGGCGATTGCCCATGCTTTGTAGGCCTCTCACTTTTTTAGTGCGGTTTCGCTTCCCGAATGCTCTCGTAGTCGAAGCCTTCGTTGCCGGCATCTTCCAGTCACACCACGAGCCACCCGCTGATCACAATAAACTCACAGAAGGATGGAAAGGTAACATATAGCAAGCATCGAACACAACCAAAGAAGGAGCAACTACAAATGGCGCGAAAACAGCGTTGGGTAGTCACGTGGTATATTTCCGCCAATCCGAGCTCCTGTTTCGGTATGCCATCCACTCTACAGTTAGTGCAGCCAGAAATATGCCTTCGTTCTTTAGTTCTTTGTTAGTGGCCTTGTGTGTTCTCGTTAAGACCTTCCGTGACTAAAAAGCGCGAAAAACAAACTTTCTAACATGGGCATTCACTTCACGTTCGGTTTTTTTCCCGCACCACGGCTGCATCATGAGAAGAGCGTTCATAGACGCCTTCGACGGCAAATGCTTGCCACTGCCTTGTGAAAAGAATTATTTTATAACAACCAAACAATTCTTCATTAAACCAGCAGTCCAAAACAACTGAAACTTAACAATTTTTTCCCGAAAATCGGTATTTTAGCTCCACATCCCCCCTTAAGAAGAAAGTTATTATGAATTTATGATTATAACTTGATCTCAAACTGTTCAGGCTAACCTTAGCTGAGCTCCCCCTGCCTCAAAACGGAAGCTGCACACTAAAATACAGATGCTATGAAAACATTGCAGCTGCTACGTATTTCGTGCTGCGCACTCTTGCACATGTTCTTTCCTTTCCAGTCTCTTTCTGGGCCTTCTGTTTGTGAATGGCTTATGCCACCTTCTTTCCACATTTATAGCCACCCTTTCCTTTGCCATTGCAAGCCGTGCACTTTGTCCCAAGGTCATTGAAAAGCGGCTAGCAAGCCTAGTGGTGAAGAACGCTTTGCCTACCTTGAAGAGCCAGGAAAAAAGAAATTCACACTCTAATCGTGCCTTGGTTTCGATTATAATGCGAGATACGTCCTGGTGCAGGTGTTCTGAGGAAAGTTTTTGCGTTATATTTTTGCAGATGCTGCGATCATCTGTCTGAATTCTCTTGAAGCTAAGAATCATAGTGAATGGAGTTCTGCTGATGCCTTGACATGATTTTCTGTGTGCCTGAGCAAACTTCTGCCAAACTTGGCAACTTTAGTGACAACGCTAGTACTAAGGTCCTTCTTTTGGATACTGGCGCCTTTCAGAATCAATGTTACAATTAGTAGTGGCATCTTTAGTTTTGAGTAATTCCTAGCATCCATTCTGGAGGCTTCGCCTTGTTGCAGTATTCAGCTGTTCAGGAATAAAAATGAGCAGTAAGGGGTTGCCAAACTCTTGTGGGGCTGTATCCTGCTGGCAGGCACGGTCACCGCAGCCAGGGTAGGATTGTGCACCGGGGCATCATCAGAAAAATAATATAGTAGTGTGGGGACACTGCGTCAAATCAGTGCTATTCTTCAAGTGAAGAGAATGCTACATGCTTGCTGCCATTGAATTGCAACAACCACCTTCAGTTTTAATTAAGGCATATTTGCAGTGTGCGAGGCACGTTTAGAAAAGAACATGCAATTATTTGATGTCTCGAGTCGAATATTGCAGATTTTTAGTCCTCAGTTCACGGAATTTAAAACTGTTTTAAATGTGACATGTCCTTTTTTTAAGCAAAAAAAATTCAATTATGTTCATTCATGAGCATGATCATATTTTATTTTTGTATTTTATATAAATTTTTTAGTAAGTATTGTGGCAGAGTGGCAGTACTGTTGCCCTTTGAAATTGATGTTGCTAGCAGTAGGTTTTGGCTCGTGTTTAGTCCTTTCTTACATGACCATGTACAGCCTTTATCAAAAGCTTAGAGCCCAGGGGTTTCGCATCTTAGCCCTGCAGTGTGGCTCATTATGCATCAACAGCTTTCTAAATCTCTTGAAGGTAACAGGAACTCTGGTCCTCCCCTCTCCGAAGGTAAGGACTACCATGGATGCTGCTGGAGCCCTTCTACACAGCTTAGAAGCAAACCCCTCCTTGGCCTTGGAACATTTGACAGAGGCTGTACATGGACCTTGCAGACCCTTCTGTTATATATTGCTTTTTGGCTTTCCTTGCCTCCTGTATGTTTTGCTGTGAAGTTTTCAGGCATACTTTGCAGTCCCAGTGCCTAATTATCATGAGGATGACCTGTGTGAAAATTTAGTGAAATACTATGTGATCACGCATGTTAGGCTTGTGACATTATGTTGTGCATTTGGCATCAAGTTTGTGTAGGGTGCTCGAGCAATGTGCAGCTGACAAAAAGCAAAAGTTGACAGCAACTGGTCATTTTCACATTGTCCTTCTGGCTCATACGTCTGTGTAGCTCTTCTTTCGCTTGTTGAGCCTAGCGGCTGTGCCAACAGGTCGCTTTGCTAGCAAAGAAATGCACCACTTGAGGCCACAATGGTGGGTGGCTCAGTGGTTATGGCGCTCGGCTGCTGACTCGAAAGATGCGTGTTCGATCCCGGCCGCAGTGGTCGAATTTCAATGGAAGCGAAATTCTAGAAGCCTGTGTACTGCGCGATGTCAGTGCACGTTTACGAACTCCAGGCGGTCGAGATTTCTGGCGCCCTTCACTATGGCGTCCCTCATAACCCGAGTCGCTTTGGGACGTTAAACACCCATAAACAATAAACAAACAAGTACCACTTGAGCACTGTACACAGGTTTAATGTCAACTGCACAAAAGAGAACAGAGAAGAAAAGCTTGAGAACAGAAAGACAAATCGCTGCAAAGCACACACTCATGTTGACACGTTGGCCAAGTTGAACATGTAGTAGCACCTAATTGGGATTAAATGAGCCAATTCTACGACATAGCGTAATGTTTGTGGTTCATAGCATAGCTATTTATTTTTAAAGCCACAATTCTTAAGTGAAAGTATCGTGTAGCCTGTATTTCACAGCTTGTTGGCTCACGTTTGCAAGGTTTCGTGTTCTAGCAATAAAGCTGCATGCTAAGCTAAAGCTTGTGTGCCATAGGTGATGCCCAGAGAATTGTGCAATCAAATAACAGACATTTTCTTCTTTTTTCCAGAGATAATTCCAGTTTCCGCAACACTGATATCTTCCTGAGATGACAAGGAAGGAAGGTCAACGTACACAAGGTACTTGCTCGTGATATGGGACTTCAGAGCCTACCCTACTGTGCCATCGTTATTTGTGGTTAATGCCACCCAATAAAGTGAACATCACTTGACTCAATTAAGGTGCAAGTTTTGTTTGTGAGTGACCTTTTTTCTTCCTTTTGATCAGAAAGAGAGCTTGCTGTGCAAACTTCACATGCAAGGTTTTGTGGAAACAAAATGCATTCAGCCAACTGCAAAATTTTGCCACAGAAACCATAAAGCTAGAGCAGTTCTACACCAGAAATTTTAATGATGAATTTCATTAATATGCACCCAACTTGCGTGCAACCTATATATATGTATTATTGTGTGAATAGCGTATCTGTATACCTTACCTCTCCCCCTAACCTCTCTTTTATTTCATTTCTCCATTCTGCCTGCTATCTTTTTGTTTCCGCTTCCCCAGCTCATGTGCCTCTGTAGTGATGGTAGATGCCGGGGCTAGCAAAAATCTTTTCCTTCCTTTTGATTTTTATTTCTGAATAAACACCACCACCACCACCACCTTAGCAAGCATGGTATGTGTTGGGCCAGGCAGTTGCTTGCTTATTGCCCCCCCCTGACACCACATATTTTTTAAACATGCTCATAATGGTGATCTCCTGAGAGTGGCAGCAATGCAAGAAAAAAGGCTGTCATTGTGCTGATTTTCATTCATGGGGCTAGAGGATGGGTGAGGGATGATAGTGTTACTCCGCCGAGGTGCTGGGCAAACCTTTCCCAACTGCTACTGGAACCAATAGCTGCTGAAATCTGTAGGTGCCTGGCAGCACTGAAACATTAAAGTAGCTTCTCTTTGTTCAGATAAACCACTCATGCAATGTCCTTTTGTTTTCTAAGTTTCTGAAATATAAGTGCTGAAGAAGTGATAAGTGCACACAAAAAAATTAAGGAAAATGTTTGTTACCTCGACTGAAATGTTAAACTGCATGACCATGCAGATCTGACAGAAGTGAGAGCGCACATAGAGCCTCGAACCCCACCTGGCAAACAGCAAAAAGAAAGTACTGCAATATACATGATTTGCATGTGGAACTTGAGGGGATGGTACACTTCGAATAGACTGGTACACACATTCAAACTAATACCATAGGTGCATGCTTATGCTTTGGTGTACTAGAGGTGTTAGTGAAGAATGGTTAATGAGAAACTAGTAAAATTTTGGCACACTATGCAATTTAGAGCAGGTGCAATCCAAGAGAATCTGCTGAAAATTTCTATTAGTTGAACATCATTACCATCCTAGCAATGGATGAAGTCCTAAACTGAGCATCAAAAAGCTTTCAAGTGGAACCAGCAGATAACAGGTGAGAACCAGTGCTAACGGTTGGGACCAACAGACCTCGGCTGCAACAAGTTGGTTCCCTACGAGGGGAGCCACCCGTAATCCTAACCCCAATCAACAAAGTGACCTAGCCCTATTGTATCGCTTTGCCTGAAGCGCGCCTGCGCCGCACGACTGTGCTAGCATCCCATGCTCGCTTTTTTTGGTGTACTCGGTTGTAGGAGCATAAGTCGAGCGCTGTCGGTTGTGCTTCGAATCCCTGCTGGATGTGACGCCTGTCTGACGATGGCATTCGTTGCTCAAACTAAACCGCAGCTGCGCCTTCCACAATCGGTAGACGCGAGCAGAGCGTGGGGTGTGAGGGAGACAGCAAGGTGGAGACAGCGCGGCACGCGCGCCCAGTTTCTACCTCAAGGTGAAAAACGTAGCGCAAAGAAACGAGGACACAGAAAGACGGACAACACACGGCGCTTACTTGGACCAACAAGCCCAAGCATATACCCTTCTGAAATATGTTTCTACCTAGCTGGGCAAGTCTCTACATGTTCTGCGGCCGGAAGCAAGGTTTGCCGGAAGCGCAAGAGCCGCTGAGCGATTGCGAGGGTTGCGATATGCTCCCACCCTCTCTCTTGCTTCTCTTGCCCTACAAGGGATGTTCGTGAACTGCGTAAAGACGGCAGTTTCGAAGCAGCTTCGCTGACCCTTCGGCTTTGCGTGGGCAAGCTATGTATTTACACCACATTCTCCGAACAACCTACAATCGAGCGGAATGACTAGCAATAAAAGACAGATTCATAATTGGCCGCTGGTGGCGTCTAGAACATTTTTTCTTCACCAGATTCTTTTTTGTACTATGACCTCTATTGCTTCCAATGGTGTATCTCTCCATGGCAATTAAGCATATGGCGCCGATCGATGGCTGCTATGGCGTCTGCTCTGTGAATGTTCGCTTCTTGTGCGTGCCGGCGCGCCTCGCATGAGTTCACCTGAGAATATGTCGAATTGCCACATCGTGTTGTATAGCACATCAAGCTTAAAATGTCTTGATCTTGTTCGGAGAAGGGGAACTTTTGTTTAGATCGCCATCACAGCGTCTTGCCTGGAATATTTTTGCCGTCGGACTGGGGCCAGAAAACTTGTGAACAGCGCAGGCAATGGGTGTTCACGGCCTGTGGCAGGTGCTGGAGCCTGCAGGGAAGCCGATTGCCCTAGAAACGCTCGAGAACAAAGTTCTTGCTGTCGGTATCCTTTGGTTTCCGTGCGCTCACCTTCTAGTCCGAGCATGTGCATGCCAGTGTCGAAGCGGGGCTGATTTATTTTAGGGTGCTGAATGATGGCGTTTAGCTCGATGACCTGCATTTTTGTTGTCTTGTGTACTTTCCCCGTGAGCTACCGCATGGTCAGTTTTTGACCACACATTTACAAATACTGGTTTAGTGACGTACTGATAGTACGTAGCCCGAATCGGCAGCCCGAATCATCGCATTGCCATCTCCATTGTTGTTTCAATCGCGGAACAGTACTGATCATTAGTAAAAACATGCATTTTCCTTGACGAATCACGCTTGCCTCTGTAGACGTGAGCCTGTGGTTGCACCAAGCCGTCAAAGGATACCGCGATGCACAGGGAAGCCCCATGGCCAATGCGCATCTGCTGGGTTTACTCCAGCGTGTTTGCAAGCTCCTCTTTTACGGAGTGAAGCCTGTCTTCGTCTTCGATGGCGGCGTGCCACAGCTCAAGAAGCAGACTTTGGTAAGAGCAGTGCACTATGAAAAGAAAACCGAAATCTTCGAGGAATCTTTTGAAAGCCGACGCACTACCAGTAAGACGCAGGGCAGAAGTTTGTATACCAGCTAATTAATATACCCTTTTCAGAATTTTCTTTTCTGCAGTTATTTAGACACTTTATGGACTCTCATGAAGGTTTTGCATTATTTTTGTGCTATTTTTTTTATGCCTTTATTGTAATGTGCAGTTGTTTCCACTGGGACTGTTAATTAGATGTGCTGGTTGCACCTTTGGTTGATTATGGAACAGCGATGCACAATGAATGTAGCTGTGAGGCAAGAACAGCTGGAGTGAATTGCCCTGCTGTGGATATACGGCGGATGTTAATTACAATGGAGAAGTTGAGAAAATGCTAAGGCCTAAGCAAAATCTTGCAGGCTGCCCGCCAAGAAAGGCGCACAGTGGCACAGGAGAGTGCCCAGCGTAAGGCACGGTTGCTGCTTCTGAAGGCTCGACATCGGGGTTCTAAGCGACCAGCTCCAAAGGCTCCCGTGGATGACTTATATGTTCTGCCACCTCTGCCAGAGCACTGGAATAAGTTGTACAAGTAGGTCACTCAGTTTTTTTTCTTGTTCTGCTGAGGTTTACCCCAATCTGAGGTTTGTGTTAAAAACACAAGAGCAGTGACCAACAAGCACACTGAAAATTTTATCCTGTCTAATTTGTGAAGCGTTTTGATGCCATCGATGGTGAAAGCCAGTTAGCATGATAGCACTTTTTTAGGCTTCTGGCTGTTTCATTATGTCTTGTTGATGCTGCTTTCTTTTCGTAGGGTTGAACACTTGCAACATACTGGAGGTGACATGCAGGTGGAATGTATACACATATTTTTGTTAGAATTCACCTGTGGTGGCTTAGTGACTATGGCATTTGGTTGATAATTCCAAAGATGCAGGATTGAATCCCTGCTGCAGTGGCCACATTTCGATGGAGGCAAAATGCAGCAAAAATATTCATGTGCTCTGTGATGTCAGTGCACATTAAAAAATTGCAGGTTGTTGACATCAATCTGAAGCCCTCCATTGCAGCATCTCTCGCAGCCAGTATGCAGTTATGGGACGTTAAACCCCAAATATCGATAACAGACTGATACCAGTAACTGCAGTTCCTTGTTGCTGTCTTGCTTATATTCCCATAACCGTAGTTTTATTGGTAGCAGATTTCATCACCATTTATTACCCTTTATGCAGTTAAATTTCGATTGAGGAATAAACTGGGGGGACACTTAGCTCCGTCTTAAAGCTATTAATGCGGTAGCGTTAAAGGGTTAATGCCCAAATATGGGAGAGTTGGTAATTTCTACCTTATATTCATAGATCTTTGGGAGTCCTCATACCACTCCTGGCACTGTGGTGCATCGGTTAAGTAATGCGCCACTGCCCTGTGATGGCAGGTGCTGCCACCAGTAGGGCTTGTGAGACCCAGGTTGCTGTTCCCAAGCAACCTCTTAATCATTAATTTAACTACCACCTGCCACGGCGGGGCAGTTTGTTCGCAATCCAGTGGGCAGGTTGTGATAACGTCACAAGGTCACGTGACATAGGGGGTCCACCTGTCACTTAGGTTGCTTCTCTGGGGATTTTTTGCTCGCTGCCAGTGACAACAATGCCAGCGTTTCTGCGACGCGGGACCTGTCATGTTAAAATGCAAACACACCCATGTATTGAGATCCTAGCGCATATTACTGAACCCCAAGTGATCGAAATTAATATCGAGTTCTCTACTACAGCATGCCTCATACCCCACAGTGTTGCTTTGGTGCGCAAAAATCAATCAGTGAGTTGTTCTTCTTTAAGGGCACATAATGAGGTATCACATACAGTAGGGGCTGCGTGCAACAAGGTTATGCTTCTATCACAACAAGCTCGTTGTGAGTGTTTGTCAGTTTGGACTGTGGTCATTTGCATTTGTGGTATTACTGCTTGACTGCTGATTCATTCATCAGTTTCCTCACCCTTAGTGAATCTATCATTGCAACTCAGGGTAGAAGATGATGACTGGCTATCAGGAGGAGAAGCAGTGTGGGAGTTGGCATCACTGGACTGTGACTCGGAAGAATTTGCAGCCCTCCCAGCTGAGACCCGCCATCGAGCACTGCTTGCCATGCAGCACTACCATCGCTGGGGCCCTTCAAAGAAGGCACCCAAAGTAAGGCATCAGTGCAGGAGTTGCTATTGAGTTCTGTCAGAGTGCACCTAAAGGAATTTGGCTTTCTTTATGCATTCTGTCCTTTTTATAAACACTTCTCTCCTGCGTCCTCCTTGCACTGCCCTGTAGTTTAGGTGTCGGCAGTGTGGGTTTTATTTTTCATTGCTTCTCCACACATGAACCAGGTGCCACTAACTCCAGTGATGCTTTTGAGTTAAGCTTGGCGCATGATTGCCTTAGATGCTTTTGTGACAGTAAACCCAGCACAAGACAACGCTTCAGAGTAGGCATAGCTTAGCTGCTGCTGCTGATGATGACAACAAACAGAAAATATAGGGCCACGACAGTAAACACGTAACGTCCTCAAAGCGTTTGGTGCGTCTGCACCTTTGTCTCATCTTTTCCATGTCCTGTTCCTTTTCACTAATATTCCCACTGAATGTTGTAGAAGCTAGCACCTTCTTTGGACATCACTGATACTGTGGCTTCCTTTGCATGCTTATTGTCCTCAGCCGGTTTTGCGATCTCTGGTGTTATTTGTAATCACAACACCTGCTGGGTTTACAAGGCACCGGAGCTTGAAATTGAGCTGCGTGTTTTATAGTGTTTCAAGAAGTCAAAGCTTAAGCATGACAGGAACTTTACAGGTGTAGCCTGCATGAACAAACCGCAGAAAGCTTTACTGGTTGGCAGTGGCTTGTGATTTAAACAGCTAGCTGCACAAAGAAAACTGGGAGAAGGAAGTACGAAGAGACAAATGCTCTGGAACTGAAAGCTGTGCCCTAGTGGCAGCTTTGTACTTGCCCTCATCTTCTTTGTGCTGCCATTAGAATAATAGCTTGGCTTTCAGTTATTTGCACTTGTCTTTATGTCTTACCTGCTTGCGGCCATCTCTTTCACCGTTTCATTTGTACAGTGACAGGGAAAGACCGCCATCTTTCCTTCATGCTATGCTTTTATGAAGCACTCTGGGCAGTTAACGTGCAGCCTATTTCTGTTGCGCCCAGAACTCGGAGGCATTCTCAGCCTACCAGCTGCAGGGTCTCTTGCGCAAGCGCACACTGCAGCAGCGTGCTGAGGAGGCCCGACAAGAAATGAGACCTGAGCTGTCTTTCTGGGGTGAAGAGGCCCAAGTGAGCCGTGTGGCTTCGCAGCCCAACACTCACCAGGTGGTGCTAAACACAAGCTCCAGCAAGCATCTCCTGCTGTCAGAAAGCCAGGAAGGTGAAGCAGGTATGCCTTGTAACTAGAATTTATGGCTGTGATTGAACCATAATTGAGAATGCTAAAAGAAGTACTCTAAATTCATTTTCAAGCATCCAGTTTTAACTGAACAAAAAAAAAAAACAGTGCAACCAAGGGCAGCATGCTAAAGATAACAAGCTAATTTGTGTTTGGTTACTGCTTTATTATTGCTCTCATATGTTGGCAGTGTGAAGTACCACTGCTGGTATTCTTGCTGCCTCAAGAGAGCACGACTGCCTATTTTTAAAGCCAAGCCTGCTGCAGCAAAATACAGGTCAAAGAGAGCAGTAAAACGTAGGGGCACTAGCATAGGTTCTTGGTGGAAGTCCTGACTCTGGTGCTACTGCCCATGTCGAATCCACGCAAAAAGATGCAGAAAAGTGTATGCTCTTTACTGTACTGTAACAGCGCGAAGGACAGAGACCAAGAATGAGGCAACTCAAACACAATATGGCACAGTATGTTACAGTATGGCAAATTCAAACCAACTCACCCATCTTTTTGTTCTCTAGGAGTGTATGCTCCATGTCACTTTTGCTTGCCTAAATACAAAGGTTGGCGGCAGAGTGATCTAATGTCATAGCAATCATCGGCACAGCACACATTGAAATGGTTATGCAAAATTATTGTAAAAAATGCCGTCAGTCGAAGGTAATGCAGTAGACTCCCTTACGAAGAGTTCATTTTATCAAGAATGCCCCAGTAAAGCATGCTAGCAATATGCCAAAATATCTGTTACATGAGGAGAATGAATAAAGCTATCTTGCAGTGATAAGGTAATGAAAAATAGAGCATTATATATGAAGTGAGCTGAAGATTGAGGGTACAAAAAACTCATCCTACTTGAAAACATCATTGGTCTGGATTCTTTTTTTCACTATCTCTTTTAGCCTCCTTTCCGCGGTGACCACTGTTTGTGTTTTCTAGATGTCTTTTTGCCTTCCCAGTAGCTTCAAGCATCCTGAAAGTGCCCAGCTGGCTAGCCATATAGTAAGGCTATGAAAGCTTATGACCATCTTTCTCTCTTTTTTATTGCACTCCCTCTGCGGTAAGGCTGTTCCGTCCACCACAGGTGACGTGGGCTTGGCGCTGATGTGTGGCTATGTCAGGTCTCTGCGCTGTTGAAACCCATGCTGTAAGACCGTGTCGATTTAAAGTTTGGCTTCCGTCTGGGACTCCAGGCAACTCTATAAGTCCCAAGCCGACTGGCAGGTGTGCCCTGCGCCAATGCGCCTTTTTGTCTGCTGGAAGCAACGCACAGCACGTGATCTGTGCATGATGCCGAGGTCCGATCATGTCGGATTGCTGCGCCACGTGCAGGCTGGAGTGAAGGCTCCTTGCCTTCCTTACCTGCACCCGCAAGGACGCTTTTCCGCAACTTTGTGCGGAGGTGCGGAGGCGCTACCATGCTGTGGGGAGGAGCTGAATGTAGGGCAAAGCTCACTTGTGGGCTGGGCTTTCTGGTGAGGAAATGTTTTTCCAATTTTTCTCTCTAACTTGCCTTGAGAGTGCCTCGCAGACTCTTCACAAAAACTGTTGCGCGGAGACTCCATGGGTCGCAGTCACTGTGAAAGTTATTAAACGAAGGACACGTAAAACAGTTTGACTTAAGCA
The DNA here is from genome assembly GCF_052857255.1 of Amblyomma americanum. Taxonomy (NCBI): domain Eukaryota; kingdom Metazoa; phylum Arthropoda; class Arachnida; order Ixodida; family Ixodidae; genus Amblyomma; species Amblyomma americanum. The sequence continues at coordinate 202,136,375 of NC_135499.1, read as the reverse complement.
GTTTTTTTTTTTTTTTACATTGAGTCTGCGGGAAACCAAGCAAATGTTGTCATATTGGTTGTCTTGTCTGGGAAAATGATAGGTGTAATTGTTAAGCGACAGGAAGAGGGCAGAGTGGATAAGGGGACAAACGCGGGTTAATGATATCAAAGTCGAAATCAAGAGGAAGAAATGGGCTTGGGCAGGGCATGTAATGCGAAGGCAACATAACCGATGGTCCTTAAGAGTAAAGCACTGGACTCCAAGAGAAAGCAAGCGCAGCAGGGGGCGACAGAAAGTTAGGTGGGCGAATGAGATTCCGGGTCCCCACAATGTGGAGGTCGCCCAGGAAGGCAACCGCAGCCACATTTATTGAGGGCTGCCAGAAAAGAGATAGCAGCGGAGCGGTGGCGGCAGCGTCCGGCCCTGGCCAAGGTCCCGAGCGTTCTCTCCAGCGCATGCTGGGGGACACATCATCGTTTTCGCCATTCCGCCACTGCCGGCCGATGATGATTATGATCTGAGAATGAATCTTAAAAGGGCTATGCGGGGCTAAAAGACTGATTTTAAGAAAAAAAGTTGTGTTTTTATGTTTCAATTGTTTTGGATTCCTGGTTTAATGAAGAATATTCTCACACAGTTTGGTTGTTGTCAGAGCACTAGAAAAGAGTAAAATTAATTCTTTTCATAAGGTGGTGGCACGCATTTGCCGTCGAAGGTGTCTATGAATGTTCTTCTCATGATGCGGCCGTGGTTCGGGAAAAAAACCAAACGCAAAGTGAATGCCCATGTTAGAAAGTTTGTTTTTCGCGCTTTTTAGTCACGGAAGGTCTTTTCGAGAACACACAAGGCCACTAACAAAGAAATAAAGAAGGGAGGCATATTTCTGGCTGCACTAACTGTAGAGTGGATGGCATACCGAAACAGGAGCTCGGATTGGCGGAAATATACCACGTGACTACCCAACGCTGTTTTCGTGCCGTTTGTAGTTGCTCCTTCTTTGGTTGTGTTCGACGCTTGCTATCTGTTACCTTTCCATCCTTCTTTGAGTTTATTGCGATCAGCGGGTGGCTGGTGGTGTGACTGGAAGATGCCAGCAACGAAGGCTTTGACTAGGAGAGCATTTGGGAAGCGAAACCGCACTAAAGAAACTAGAGGCCTACACAGCATGGGCAATCGCCAGCAAGTAAGTGTCTGCTTGTGCATTCGCCAGACCTAAACCTGCCAACAGCGACCAACGTGAACCCTTCAAGCTGCGATGATGGTTCGTCACCCGAAGACCGAATCTGCATCGCTAAGAACCGTGGAGACTGCGGCAGCCTTGGCTGTACTAGAATTTAATGAGGGCACACGTGGCTTGAAGAGAGAGTTTTACAAGCTGTAACTAGAACATGGAGTCCAAATGATGAAGCACGTCCAGCAAGCAACCCATCAATGTATTTCACGAGCGAACACAAGGGCGATGGACAGCTCTAAAACTGAAAAAAAGAAAGAAAGAAAGAAAGCTTGAAGCATTTGCCACAGAGCAGTTGAAGCATTTGCCACAGAGCAGTGCTATGTCGAAGAGGAGGGTCCGAGCTGTGGAGCAGGGCACTTTGAATAATTTTTTTCTACCCATATATAAAATAGCATGTTCTGAAATCTTCGAACTCATTTTTCTCTGTTCGCACTTTTAGGGAAAAGTAAATCGTTAGGAGAACTATCATTTCCAAACTGCATCGACAAAAGCTGCTTTAAAGGTGGTTTCACAACTGAAATTTTCTCAGGAACAAGATAAGGTACTTTTCAGGTTGCTAAATATTTTCTAACAAAATATTTTGAGATGTCTGGCACATAATGACAAAAAAAAAAATTGAACTTGGCTTTTAGAGTGATGATATTTTAAACAGAAACGGTTAAAAAAATATGCGACTGGCCTTATCCTGCACTATAAACCATCTAGAAGATATCTAATCACAAGTAAGCAGTATATCTCCATTATTTTTGAAATGATAGTTTTTGTGCGCATTTGGTGCAGTAGTTCAAAAGTTGACTTTTCAGCCTGGCATCCCCCCTTAACAGAGTTCGTCTTAACTTGAGTCTACTGCATAAGAAAAAAAATTAGCTTTGCGCTTTATCATTGAGGAGAGCACGAATTTTGTCTGTGAAGAAGTGCAAGACTGCCCATAAGCACTACTGCTGCTGTTAAATAGGTAGTGTATTTGTTTGTGGGGTTTCATTGTACTTTCATCGACTTGAAAGCTGAGCTGTGCTTGCTGTGCATATGGAATACTTTGGGAAAGGCTCAAAGGCTGATGAACACATCTCACATTATATGCATAAGTGATGCATTTTTTGTCACCGTGTTTCTCTTCAGGCACTGCTTAGAATAGCAAGCATGACATGCCTGTTGGCAGAGTAAAGCAAGCTGAGACCTGGCTCTCACAGAGCCTTACCTAAACGCTGTCTGTGACTGGTAATCAAGGAATGAAATAAGCCAAACCTTGCAGTGTTGGTTCAGGCAGAAAGTCATCTGTTGACTGCTTGATTCTGGGACCATTGTTTAGCTGCTGGAATCATTAGTTTGTCAACACCTTGCAGTGAAAGAGAAAGCAATAATGGTGCAGAGTGTAAAATAAATGAGCAGAACGGATGATCTCTCTGCTCTTATTTATAGCCATATAATGTGAACCATCGTCTTTATATATATATATACGCTGAATAGCTGAATACTGCCTGGAGGTATAAAAAGATATAATGTACATTATATGGGAACAGGCTTGCTAGTTTCCTTATACCCACACAACATAAAGTGCTACTCGTGCATGTTGCTCATTTCCAAAATTAAATTTGCATTTGTATTTATCTCTCGATTTTTTTTCAGGGGAAAGCCAAATCAGAGACTGGAAGGCAGCCAGCCCACAGGAGAAAAAAGAGCGGAACATTAATGCAAGCCAAGCGTCCAACCCAAGCCCATCCTTGTCAGTTCATGATCCAGCTGTTTTAAAGTGGTTGTCTGAAGAATGCTCTCCAAACAAGACTACAGGCAATAATGCTGCAAACAGTGGTTCCACGCTTTCCCAGGGCATTAAATCACCCATCGAAGCCGTTCATCCTCAAGTAAAGAGAGTGGTTGATTTCACAAGTGAACAAGGTGAAACAGAAGAAAAGGTCACTGATCTCAGAGATGAGGCTGATACTTCTGTAAAGCGAACCTGTGAGCGTACCGAGCCAACTGTAGTGGAACCAGAAAAGGTGCACATGGCTGTAACCAAAGGGTTGGAAAAAACTACAAATGGCACAAGCACTAGCTCAGCACTGCCAACATTGCCTACAGATTTATCAGTTTCAGCTAAGCCTGACTCAAGAGATGAAGAGCGTCTGGTGACATCAACAGAACCGTCAGTGGAGTCAGGCGAGAAAGACGTGAGCCAAGATAAAAGGCAAGAGCCAGTCGAACAGGAGGACAGCGATGCAGCATCCGATAGGTCAGGATCACAGGATAGAGGCATGGATTCCTCTGGTGTTGTTGAGGGATCAGAGGCTGCATCGAAGGATGCATGCGACGTAGTGGGACTCTCGGATGAGGAAGAAAAAGATGAAGAGCTACTTGCTGCCATTCAAGCTTCTTTGTTGGAGCAAAATAAAAAAGAAGCTGACCAAGAACCCACTCCTAGCAGCAGCTTCTGGAAACCGCCTAGGACTGAGGAGGAGGTGAGTAGGAATTTGCACGCTTTCAAAAACTTTGGTATAGGAATGAAAAAAAAAAAAAACTGCACATGCTATATATCAACGTTACTACTGCTAATAATAATTTCTTTATTACACCAATGGACAGGATAAAAATTCAGGCCTGCAAAAGCAAAGGCTATGTAATCTAATTGCTTAGCTAGATTACTTAACATAGCCTAACTTGACTAGATAAACATTGCTTTCTGTGCTGTACCTCCTTCCTGGTATTTGCTTCCCTTCCCAGTATTCGGATTATGAATTAAGTCTGAAGTCATACATTACATTTCAGGGATGAAAAATATGCCAATTTCACCAAAATAGAGCTTTGTGGAGAAAATAGCCTGAAGGCCAAATATACTCCTCGTGATTCAGCGTTGCATATTTCTGCACAGCAAGCATTGATGATTTTGCAGCAAGCAAGTTGAATGGCTGTGCCTTGCAAACTTTTTGCTGAATTAGCACTCAGAACAAGATAAAACAACATACTCTGCAGATGGGAGTAGTTTCTTCTTTTAAGCTGATGTATGAATAATGGAATGCAGTGAAACTGACGGGAAAGAAACTTCCCGTGATGTTGCCACATGACCATCCGAGTTGTGGCCGGCAAATTCATAACGCGCTTGACATCACAAATTCGAATGCTGTAGAACGAAATAAAGATTCCTGTGCTAAGGCAGCACCATTCTGTGCCAAACAATAGGTAGATAACAGCAGCAGGCCATACATATAATTGTGCTAAAAGGAAGGATTTGCAGTCCCTTCAAGCATTTATGTACTTTGAATGTTAAATGCATTTCCATATGCCTTATGCCTGCATGCCTGCCATTACGTGTTGAAGAACATAAAGTTATTCTTTAAATGCATGTGGCCGTGTGATGAATGCAGAAACGTGAGCTTCAAATGAGGGAGCAGGATCTGGAGCAAGAAGCTGCCCGCCAGCAGCGTCATGCAGCCAGTCTCACCGATGTGCTTGTGAAGGAGTGTCAGGTAGGTAAATTTAAACCACGTTCATTTCTAATAGATAGTGTTGTTTGACTTGAAAGCCTGCTGTATCGTCTTTAGTAGGAGAGTATGTTTACAAGTGCGTTGTCAAAAAAGAAAAGATATTGAGGATGTGTAATGCCGTGTTGCTAGCCAAGTGTCATATTATTTGCACATGCTGCATTTGGTGTGGCCTTGTAGCTTGCAAAAACCTAGTGGTGCCCGCAGGAGTGGGAATGCCTCACTGATACAAATATAGCAGCTCCAAATCCCAGTTCAGTCTGTGACTCTGAGACTGTCATCTGTAATATTTTTGTTGTCTGTATGATGTAATTACTTTTTATAATAATAAGCCGAAAGTGAAAAAAAAAACACGATTCAGTGCCGCTTTAACAAATTTTCTCCGGTGTCATTCTGCAGGAGCTTCTTGCATTGCTGGGCCAGCCATATGTGGTGAGCCCTGGGGAGGCAGAAGCCCAGTGTGCCTGGTTGGAACAGCAAGGGCTCAGTCAAGGCGTCGTGACGGATGACAGCGATGCCTGGCTGTTTGGTGCACAGTGCGTTTACAGGCACCTTTTCCGCCCTGATCGACGGCCCACACGCTTCCTGCTCAAGGATCTGGCTTCACAGTTCGGTACGTGCAATGCTCCTGCAGCCATGCTCTGCGTTCTTTCTTTTAAATAGGTCACCTATATCTAAGTTTTCTTTTTAAAAACTGTCACGAGATGACCAACAAATTATTACCTATTGCAAGTTCCATGCAGTGAGGTGGATTTTGTTTTGCTTTGAATGTGTATGGTGATGGCAGTGATGAAAGAGGTAAATGCTAAGGCAACAATGGTGCCGAGATGCTGTGAAGATATTTTCATTCACAAAGTCCTTTACCAACCTCTTTTGCTCTGTTACTTTGCTACCCATCACACATATTTTTCATTGATAGGCGAGGGTTCAGAAAAGTGCTAATTGTGCAAAACGCTGGAAAGTTCAAGGCGCAGGTACCTAGATTTGCAATTGAGGTCCATAAGTGTAGACTTGACAGCCTGTTAAATAAGTGTGGGACTTGGAAATTTTTCACCAGGCCTTGACCGTCAAAAGCTGGTGGCGTTCGCCCTGCTGTGCGGCAGTGACTATACAACAGGTGTCAATGGTGTGGGTCCTGTGACTGCCATGGAGGTGCTCAGCGAGTTCAAAGGAGATGATGCCATTTCACTCCTCGAACAATTTCGGTCAGTTTTGTCTACTCACTTGGGCTTTCTTTATGTCTTAGTAACCAAACTCGCCTGTATTGTCCTTAAAATAGATGTTCATCAGTAGTTAATGTAAATAAAATTAGCATTTGCATTGTAGTTCTTCCTATTGCCTGGCACATTTGCTGCTGACACCAGATAAAAAAAGGAGCCTGGCACTGTTTATTCTGAAATGTACAAAAGGCATGATCTCAAAAAGAAACAAATCAGTGTCTAATATCAACTTGACAGTGTGTGCTAGTTTCTACATTCTTTCATGTCATGAACCCTTTAACTGCCAAATTAATTCCTACAAAACATATCAAAAGTGTCAAATTTTTAAACAGTTTTTGGTGAAAATGACTGTTGTCAGGTTTTAAAATGTGCTAAAAGCTTGAAACGTGTTTTTTCATGCACAATTATCGCCCTGTAGTGTTGAAAATTGCAGCCAATGTAACTGCCAACTGTAACTCGTCTTTGGCAGTTAGAGCAGCTCAAAATCGGGCCAGACAAGTGTGCTTTTTATTGGTTATATTGGTACAATCTCTTGTAATAATAATAATAATAATAATAATAATTGGTTTTTGGGGGAAAGGAAATGGCGCAGTATCTGTCTCATATATTGTTGGACACCTGAACTGCGCCATAAGGGAAGGGATAAGGGAGTGAGTGAAAGAAGAAAGGTGCCGTAGTGGAGGGCTCAGGATTAATTTCGACCACCTGGGGATCTTTAACGTGCACTGACATCGCACAGCACACGGGCGCCTTAGCGTTCTTCCTCCATAAAAACGCAGCCGCCGTGGTCGGGTTCGAACCTGGGAACTCCGGATCAGTAGTCGAGCGCCCTAACCACTGAGCCACCGCTGCGGGGCTACAATCTTTTGTGACAAGTAGAGTTTGGGGTTGGGGTTAAAGGGTGAAATCTCACATATGAACATATTCCAACACACCCAACCTCACATATGAACATATTCCAACACACCCAACTTTTTGTCTAGCTGCTGTGTATAGTTGTTGACACAAAGTTGTTGACAGCTAGCCAGAAAACCCATGTGTTGTCCTCTGAGGCAATGGGACTCTGCTACAACTATTCATTCTATGCACACTTTTTTTTTGAAAAGTCAGCATGCAGGCATACACGCATGCAAAATTGTGTCCTATGCTGTCTAAAATCTCATCACTGAGCGGTTGGGAGGAAAAACCTACCCTGCAGCCAGCACTAGAGCGAAGCATGCAGTGGCTAGAAAGCATGTCACAGATCTACATTCATTCAGTTTATTCAACGCCTCTTCATTACAAATCATGGTAGCCTTTCTCGTTACATACAAGCTCTTGCATTTCTCCTTCGACATTCACTATGTATACCCTGGGAGCAAAGTTAGCTCTTTTGAGTGCATGCTGCCGCTGCCTATATAGATCAGCTGCTTAACTTGTAATAAAGAGGTGTAAACGCAGATTTGTAGCTCTTGTAGTGTGATGCATGGCTTTCCTTGTCTTTTGTTCTGCTGACTGGTGACGTACTGTACTTCTGGAGTGATTGCTTCTGCCTTTGTGCATCGAATGCCTGGAAAACTAAGCACCAGTACATCAATACTATACTGTGTGACAGTTGAAGTTGTTAATGTGGCTTTTACCTTTTAGCATTAAAGCTGTGTAGCAAGGTACAGCATGGCTTTGTGCACTTTGCTCTTTTGGTGTGCCAGAGATGCATGTTGGGCTTTCATTGGGAAAAACTATCCAGCTGCATGTTTGTGCTAACTTGCTGCAAACTTATGTGGTGTGTGGAGACAAGCTCAACTGGCGTTGTGTGCATCTTTGCACCTTCCCAACAGCACATGGCTGCAACAGGCCAAAGAAGAAAAAGTGCTACCAGGCAGCAAGACACGCTCGCATCTGGTGCGCCTCTCCCTGGAGGCAGGGTTCCCCAGTAGCCGAGTGGTGCAAGCCTACCTCGAGCCAACTGTGGATGAGTCGCGCGAAACGTTCTCCTGGGGTACCCCAGACCTGGATGCACTGCGCACATATCCTTTGCAACTGTGACATGTCTTACAGCTGAGGTCTGCTTATTTTCTATCAAAATGCTTGAATTTTTCCTCCTGACCTCGTAAGGACAAGAGAAGAAATGACAGCACTTTTACTACTGTACTGCACATCGTAGTGACACATGACAGAGCAACTCCACTTGCTAAAAGTAACACCGACAGGGGTATAATTTTGGTGCAATTTTGGAAGCTTACATCAAAGAAAGCTGAAGGAACACTGCTGCATATGCTTTGATGTTATATGCACCCTTGTTAATTAGTTTTAAGAAACTGTGTTTTAGTTAATGACTTCGCTACCCTGACTTCTGTGCAGAACTGTACAGATCCAACTTGAAGGAAGAGTTTAGCTGCAGCTTTAAGCTGCATTGAAGAGTTGTTTTCATGTGTCACTGCTAGCCTGATGTACCTATATGCTGAGAACTTTTGAAACCTTATATTGATGCATTACTTTCATTTATGAAGAGAACTTTGATTGTTTTTTAAGTTATTAGTAGTCTGCAGACAGACAGCTTAGTTTGGCAAGATAATGCTACTTGTCTCTCATATGCACAAAGACAAGTTTGGTTGCACAGTCGTTTAGTCAGATATATCGCATCGAAAGCACTGCCACGTGCATATTGAGACCCAAAGGTCAGAACTTTCACGAGGCAAAGACGTGGGTGTGGTGATTGGTTTTTTCTTAACTGCACGTGGTGCACGTATGCATACCAGAAACTTGGCTGGAGCCGTGAAAAGCTGGATGATCTCTTGCTGCCAGTGTTGAAAAGAATGGGTATCAAACAAAAACAGGCAAGTTTTCGACTTTTATATTTGTGTGAATGCTGCAGTGCCTGTAATTTAATTAAGAGAGCACTGTGAAAAAAGAAATGCTTTGAATTTGGAGTGCTGTTTTATAGCACACTGGCTTTTTACTATTTTTGTTTTATGGGCAAAGCATGTTTACTTCAGGTTCTTTACATGAAAGCAACTGTCACTCAGTATTTGTGGGCAATGCATTGACTTTGAATGTATAAAGCTTCTGCACGTGTGTGACAACCACTATGAAATCAGCTGCTTATTTCAGTACCTAGATTCATATTGAAAAAAGCCCTGTGTGCTGTGTTTACTAACATAAAGGATGAGGAGGCTTTGTACTAAAGCTAGCTTTGTGCAGTCATGCAAGGAAAACTGGTGGGGATGTTCAAGACTCCCATACATAATTGACATCTGAGCTAGTTGGTTTTTCATTTTCAAAAATTATATAAAGCGCACTTAGGACAACAGACAAGCGCTTGTGTTGTTTGGTTTCCCTTGTCTGTTGTCCTAAGTGCGCTTTATATAATCTCCCATACATACTTGTAAAATTTATTGCACATGTGAAAACGAGGATGAAAGACGAGATGAATGTATTCACAAGCACTGAATGATTGCTGAACAAGTGCCGAGGCCTGGGAGCACAGGTTAAGTAAGCTCATTTGTAGTCCAGTGGCCCCTTCCTTTCCGTGTGCTGCACTCAGGGTACATTCATCTCTTCTTCTGCCTGTGTGTCCACATGAATAATATGTACTCTGCTGTTTGCCAAGTACTAAACAACTAGCCTGGCAATATGTGTCAAGTAACAACAGACATGCGCTGTTGAAATAAATTGTGAAATTTTCAAATTAAATGTCGCTACGGTACAGTCATTTAGTCCTAATTTCTTGCATTGCATATTAGTTTTTTTACCTTTGTGCACTGTGTAGCTTCCAGACTGTGGTGATGCTTCTCACTGCAAATTTCTATTATCTTTTTTTTTATCATGATGTTCTAATCCTGTGCAATCTTGTTATGGTCATACATGGCCATACCTGCATTTCAGTTGCCTTGGGAATCTGCTAATGCCTAGCATTTTGCAAAGTGAGAAACGGCATGAGCTGCTAGCACAGAATAATTGTGCATTAAACAGCATGAGTGGAACAATAATTTTGGTAGTTATCAGAGACGATCAGATCAGTGCAAGGAAAACATTTTTTTTTGTTAATTTGGCATAGTTTGTAGTTGCGAAAAAGTATTGCAGACAGAGTCTGTACATCCAAATACTAATATTATAATGTGTTTCTCACCATTCTTGCAGACCCGTATGGACCAATATTTGGACGCTTACCAGGCACCGCCCAAACCCAAGTTGTTCCCAAGCAAGCGACTCACAAAGGCTGTGGGCAAGTTGGCCCCCTCAAAAAGGGCTAAGGCCCAAGAACCACAGCTTTCCGAAGACAGTGACTCAAGTTAACACCTAAATGTAGGGCCACATCCAGCACAAGGAACTTGATGCTTCCTGCATGTAGACTGCACAGACAGACTCAGCACTCTTTTTCGACTGCTACAGTAACCATCATTGTGGGCAGGCATATTTGGCGGCAGTCACCACAATACATAATACGAAGTACTAAATATGTGCAGCACAAGTTCTCGCGGCCAGTGGCTTAGCCAGAAATATCTTTTTCTGTGGTGACATCAGTGCTGAAGGTTTGGGACGAACTGTCTCAGGGAGAATGGTGAGGGGGACGTGCCATATTTGAAAGGAACTGCCAGTGGCAGTTCCCTTCAGATATGGCACTTGGCCTTGGCTTTCATGTCAGAGGTGGAGTTTTGCAGGTACCCATGTTGTGAGTATTCTTCCCCTGGAACGTATCCCTTTGTGAAAACTCTCTTTATCCTCACCCAAATCCTCTCTGCTACACCTGGCACATTTAAAATTGCGTCAGCTGACTGCCAGATTTGTAGCAAGCGTTGAAGCATGCAAGTACAGTTGAACAGATGTTGTTTCAGTCCAAACATGTTAATATTGTTAACTATTTTGATATGCGTGGAATTGTGATAAGCATGCAAGCTTATCATGGACATTAGGAAATAACAATCGTTAGTCTTGGGCTGTCTTATGCTGGCTTAAAAGCTGAAGTGATCAAATGCCGCATATAAAACTGAGCGTAAACTTTATCTTGCTTGAAGCTTTCATGGATGATGCAACACTAGCAATGAACTGTTGATATAAAGGAATGCACTTGGTGCATTTTGCATAGAACACTTGCCATGTGGTACTAAACAAATTGAATTTTTTTGTGAATGGTTTACAAGGTATCACGGCAAGTTTGTCAGCATTTCTTCCCGCGGAGTCATTTCGCATTGCCTGGCGATATTTATGGTACAATAAACAGACAGCTGGAGGAAATATTATTGTCCCATTACTTTTATTATTTTTAATGCACTCTGTGCCTCACAAATTTTCCATGGAAAGCACATTAAGAGAGCTGGATGCTTGTGTTGTGCTTATTTGAATGCACGTTGATGGAACTTCTTGAAATAAAAACAAATTATCCATGAATACACTGTGTAATGTAGAAGTATAAGTTATGTTTTTATGTTTGATGAGCTGTATGAAGAAGCAGACTTGTTAAAACAGGAGTTTAAAAGCCCAGCCATAATTCTTCAGTTCACTAGCATCTTTTATAACATCTAAAACTGCACACTAACCTTTAAGACTTTGCGATAGAAAATCTGTCATGGATCTTTTTCGTGAACATTTATACTGGCAACCGCTGCAAGGGGTGTTGGACAACATTCCTTTGCCAAAACAAAAACCAGGGCTGTGCCTAGTCATTCTACTTGGGTAGCTCAACAGGCCATGTCTCAAACCTCAAAAAGCTGGTCAGCAAGTGCTACATCAAGGCTGTCTACTCAGTAAAAGGAATGGCACGTTGAGAGGCTTAGTGTATCTACTTGTACATTAAACACCAGTGAAACGGCACACTATGCAAGGCAAAAAATCTCCTCATTGCGGGGAATCCACGAGAGAAGACATGAGACACAAATGCTTGAAATTCGTTGCTGTATGTCAATGGCAGTAACCCTCCAAGGGTGTACGGAAAGCTTGATGCGACTACTATATTGTGTATGCAAAAGGCACTCCCACTGCTTTTCGAATATCTTGCGCACGATGACACTGAGCTCTCATGCTGCTGTCAAATTTTTTGACGCCTCCGCGGGCAAGGTGAAGGCTAGCTTCAGTGCTGCCGACAACGGTCTTCTATGATTGGGAAGCATGGCTTGCCTTGCAGCTGGGAAGTTTCGGCTTTAAGAAAAGGTCTCTATGGCGTGCAGTCAGTGCAGAGATAATGCAGTGGGCCCCCGAGCTTATCTTTGTATTGACTTTTGAAAGGCAGTCTCGAAAAGGAAGGGATGTATGAAATCTTAATGCAGTAATGGTAATGGCAACTGCCATATGTAGTTTGTGAAAGCTCACAGGTGGTCAGAACGGAGGACTTCCACTGTAACACTGTTTTCTCCCATCCTTTTCTGCATTTGTAGATGGGTTTGCACCTCGCCCTGACTGCGATTTGTGCAATGGTCGACCCCCAGTTTGGAGAACACAAATTTTGAAGAAACAAAACAAAAAACACTTCAACCTATATGCTAATTATATTTGCCTGAAACTTAAGTTTCCACAAAAGTACTGCAGGTTAGCTCAGCACTCTGCTCGCTTCCTCCATCTGTCTTTGCACTTTGTGCTGTTGCTCGTTGTGCCATCTGCCGAATGGCAAGTGCAAGTTGAACAAAATGCTCGGCTGAGCTTTGTTGAATGAGCAGTCAACTCAAAGCATTATAGAAAGAAATCAACGCATGTCACATATGGCTAAGGCTCCTAGTTTTCTGCGGCTCCAGAATTGCATGAAAAGTTGCGAATTTTGGCAGTTTTTGCGGAATTGTGAGTTAGTAGCCACTTTATTGTGTTTGTGCATGTCAGAAGGAATGACAGAATGATGAAAATGTGATTAATTTAATCGTCTGAATTCTCTTGAAATGTAGAATCTGGTAACAAAGTTCTGCTAGTGCTTTGAACGCTTGCTTCCCCACTTGCTTAAACAAGCTAGCATGTCAAGTGCCATGGTTATGGTTACATGCCCATGTGCTATAGAATGAGTTGCGCCACTAGCGCCTGTCAAAAGCAGTATTGCCGCATTTTCACAAATATAATGAGCGTTTTTCATTTTCTTCAATCATCTGCTTCAGAAAGCACCTTTCATTATATCTGAAACCAAATTAATATAGCATGAATTTGAGAGTGTTGGTTATTATAAGCTCGTTCCTCAATTTCATGTCGTCGTCGTCGTCAGCGCCCGCAGAGCCACCTGCTTCAGTTGACAGGTGGCAAAATGGAGAGGAAAAACCCTTTCCACTTTTAGGAGATAGGGAGATTGACGTTGAAGAGGGGAAAGGGATAGAGGGTGGAAGGTGACAGGTGGCCTAGGCATCTGCTTCAGCTGCAGATTGTGGTTGGTTCAAACTCCACCACTGGACAAGGATGGGTGCAGGCATCACCCGGCCCGGTGCCCAGCTTCTTTCTTTGCTGTCACACCACAGCTAACGCGAACATTCATATTGCACACTCGTAACTGTTCTGCGATTTTTTTTCCGCTGTTCTTCAAGGTGCCCACAAGCTCATGAGCTGTGAGAAAAAGCTAACTTATCTACCACCTTGGGCCATTGAAGAAAGCGGGCGGCTGCTTCTGCACAAAAGGCCGCATGCATTAACGCATAAGAGGCTACCTCCAGAATATTTCAAATTTCTGTTCCCGCTTCATGCAATTTGAAATTTAAGCTGCAGAAAATTAGGGGCCTTCCAAACGGTTGTGCACATGAATGAACTGTGTTGTACTTAAGCATTCCAAACCAGGAGCAGGATACAAAGATAAACAAGGATAAATGCGTGTGTATACTGCAAGCAGATGTAAATAGGAATGCTGCCACTTCCCAGCAGAGATAGCAATCCCACACTGACTCGCAATGTCATCTTCTCCACTAACGAAGTTTTCAGAGAACTGGCACTCTGCCATGCTGTGCCACTAGTAACCTCTGCACAGCAAACCTGGAGCTCATGTCACACTTTTCCATAACACTGGCTGAAAGGTTTCTAGCGACGCAGGGCATGTCGGCCACTGGCATAACCAGCAACCTTTCTTTGGGCGCTATCTCTTTTCTCATTTTGTGGGAGAAAGATTAATGGAAGAAATATGTGGCTGTGATGTGCCTCCACTGGTTGGCCCTCTAGCACTGCACGCACTACAATAAAAATGGTAACAAAGGGACTCTTAAAAAGAATCTTAATGTTTAAAATGCCACACCAGCAAACAGTACCATGTGAAAGCCTTCAGTACCAAAAGCCTCGTGGTCTGACACCTCCTCCGAAGGTAAGGCAGAAGGCACATGCAGTGATGAAATGTGTGACAAATATTCCACACAATCGGGAGTTCAAAAGTAGGAAGTTAGAAGGGGGGAAGTCCAGTTTTCACAGTTTATGAAAATTGTATTCCAAATTCACTCTACATATCTGTTTGAAATTTGAAAAGGATTTATTACCAAATGAGATAATAAAAGAATGATCCATGTTTCAAATGACTCACTAAAGCTTCTTTGAAACACGGTGCAAAAAAAGACAAGGACGACACAACAGACAGGACTGGTGCTGTCATCCTTGTCCTTTTTGCGCTGTTTCCAAGAACTTCAAGCCAACTAGCCCGAACGAAGCTGTTGCTCGCTGAAGAGCTAGTGAGCTTGTGAATTTTTGCTAATCAAACAGATGAATCCTTTATTACAACTATTATGGAGCAAGTGCATTTAGCTAGATTCCATTAGGATCACTTTGGTTCGGCTGTTGGGACTTTAATGATTTACATAGAAAAAGCACTGCTCTCATGGAATGCAAACACATTCAGCTGCACACAGCAACATGAGCAAAGCACAGTATGGTGTAAATTCTCATACAGCTGGAAATGATTGTTTCACGTATACTCTATGCACTTCAGACCAGTTTTGAAGCATCTATCAAAACACGCACCCAGTTCTCGGAGCAATGCAGACAGCATCACCATAAGAAGCACACGCATACACACATCTGCAGAGTTCTCAAGAGTCCTGCTCTTGCTGGGGTTGTTGTATCTGCTGCTGTAGTGGAGGCTGCTGCGGTGGCTGCTCCTGCTGCTGCTGGTGTCGCAGCCGTTCTAGTTCATTCATGCGTGACCGGGCATGCTCAAGCCGATGGAGGGCCATGTGAAATACTTTCTGTGCTGCATAGCTTGAGCCTTCATGTGGTTGCACTAGAGAAAGGGGAAGAGAGTTTCATTTATATCACTACCTCCTTAGTTGACAGAGTGTATTACTTAAGGGGATACTCAGGCTTTCAAATAAGAATTTTTATTATTAGATACAATGTAGTAAAATTAAACATTAGATGTATTTCTTCTTCCTGTTTTCAAAAATGTAACTAGTTTCAGTATATCTCAATTACATCTCATATCATGGGTAAATAACTGAAGCCTAATTAGTTAATTTCTTACGGGTCATTAAGAGAGCTTCTTTCAATATTTTTGGTTTCGAATGAAATGGAGCTGTGGCCAAAGGCCTGGCATCTGGAGCTATGCTATATATAGTGTTGTTGAGGTACATCACCCTATAAAAATGTTCAATGAAGTCCAAGCATTATTTCGTTTCGCTTTATTACCTTAAAGACCCGTTTCGAGGTACTACATAAGGGGTAATACCCCGAGATTTTGAAATACATAATTATGAAATATAATGTGACATGGTTCACAAAATTTGATATGTTCGACTCAGCCAAAAGAAATATAGCATAGCTGCACAGTCTAGTTCTTTCTGAATTTCAACGGTATAAGATTAATTGAAATTGTACCATAAAAACTTAGCACAAACTTCCGTAAGGCTACTCATGCTGGCGAAAAACGTGAAGCTGAGAAAATGTAATTTGAAGTGCGCACGCCAGTCATTTGGAGTTCGTTGTACAGGCCTAAAAAAACAGCGGAATGCAGACTTTCCAGAAATATTTCACAGCATTTAGTGATACCAGTATGTAAGGAAGGGCGCCAGCTTTTGAATAAGACCCAGATGGCGGCCATTGGGGACACGGTTGCGGGAAGCGAGGGGTGCGAAGTGCTGCCGCATTTTGCTCTGAGCTCGTGATTTCGGCGCTTCGGAGGTGCCAAATATATCCATTCTTTAGTAGTTGGAAGCTGAATGAGAAATTAAAGCTCTGTAGGCAGGTACTTCAGAATATACTGAATCTGAACATGCCACTTCTGAAAAATAAAAATTTGTTTTTTTTTTGCCATTCCAAGACCCATGTCTCCCGCTAAAGGGTCATGAGGACAACTCGATCAACTTTCTGTTCTCAGTAAAATCGAATAGCTTTCATGTTATTGTTAACGTTTATTCAGATGCAAAAGACGCATCCGTTGCCGAGATATTTGGGGTTAAAGTTGAAATCTTGTGATGCCCAAACTTGTGATGTTGGCGAAGATGTCAGAAGTTGTGGGCTTCCTATAGTTTTTCACATGTGGTTTTTGTTTTTGTACTGCTTGTGTAGGTGTGCAAGCAGTTTGCGATACCAAAGTTGGTAAATATTCGGGTGCTTGGTTTATGGTTTATAGGGGTTTAACGTCCCAAAGTGGCTCAGGCTATGAGGAACACCATAGCAAAGGGCTCCGGAACTTTCGACCACCTGATGTTCTTTAATGTGCACCGACATTGCAGAGTACATGGGCCTCTAGAATTTAGCCTCCATCGAAATTCGACCGCCATGGCCTTGCGTCTTTCGGGTCTGCAGCCGAGCGCCAAAACTACTGAGCCGCTGTGGCTGCAAATATTCGGGTGCATAATCCTTAATCTTCTGTTCTAGTCAACTTCTGCTTGGATGTGTAAAATGATCTGTACTATTAAATAAATAGAAAAAATAAAAAAGTTACCCGATGTCACATAGTGAAAATGGCTGTTTATGATATCTTCCATTTTTTGTTTTTTTTCTAGCTTATAAGCAAGGGTTGGTGCTATAGGTTTTTATTTTTTGTAAATTCGGCGGAATTTTTTTTATACTAATTTCAACGTATTCTTTTTTTTAGTGAATGTATGATTTTCTGAGGGCGAATTACTGAGGGTTTTTTTTTTTTTTTTGGTGTTTAATGTGGTATATATCTGTGCGGGCTTATCCTGGCCGTTTTGTCAACACGAGCAGTTAACTTATCAGTAATTAACTCAAAAATGGTTGTACTTAAAGGTGTCTCCGTAGAAGGAAGTGCTTTTGCCATTCAAGTAATGGAAGGTAAATAATACAGCCACCAGACAAAAATGCAAGTGGCAATTTACTTCTAGAAACTTGTTCATGTTTTCATTTGGTTGGGGCGAGGCATGTGGTCTTCATGTTGATGGCAGCAATGGAACTGCAGCTGAACCACCATGGTAGCCAGAAAATGGCATTTTTTCACGACGATTATGTATGGTATTGTGTCACTATTCTTACATACAGTGCGGAAACCCACTTAAATCAGGGGATGACATCGAAGGAACAGTGCTTTGCTAACACACGGTGAGGATCAGGAGCCTTCCAGTCTGCAGAGACATTTAAGATAGAGGACAAATGCCTCAAAACACACAACTGCACAAATCCAATGGTACTACCATTTCACTACGCCCCCTAGGTTCCTTACCACACATTGTTAATTTTCTCCTTCGATTGAGTGCAGCTCCTACTGAATAGCCGTCTAGCTGTGGTGCGCATGTCAAGGGCAGTG
Organism: Amblyomma americanum; assembly: GCF_052857255.1. Classification (NCBI taxonomy): domain Eukaryota; kingdom Metazoa; phylum Arthropoda; class Arachnida; order Ixodida; family Ixodidae; genus Amblyomma; species Amblyomma americanum. The sequence continues at coordinate 202,118,843 of NC_135499.1, read as the reverse complement.
GCCTTTTTCGGTTCAAACAAATGTACAACTCCTACTTATAAGAGCTTCATTTTATGGGAAAGTAGCCGCCCTGTCATTAGATTTTGGTCATCTATCAGTCTGTACCAAATTAACCATGTGTCACAGTACTTTTTTTTTTTCTCTACAAGTGCTTTCGTACTCAAGACTCAAGGGGCTAATGGCAGGACTCCATTAGATCGCTTACCTGTGGACACTTGCGTGAGATAAAGTATATGTTTGGTCAGAGCGGCCTCGACGTTCTGCAGCGTAGTAAGGAAGCTCGATGTGTGTGACTCCACTTGCTTCATGCTGGGCTTTTCTCGACTAAGCTCGAGGCATGCCTGACCTGCAGCAAGAGAGAAGGAGCCTCATCTGCTTCACCTCGGTTACAAGGATCACTCGAGGAACGAAAGAACTTCAATGAACCACAGGGAATGAGAATATCGTTCCTGTAAGCCAAACTGTGGCATTCTGCATCGGTGGTTCCTGTTCCTGACTGCTACGTTGTTCACTGAAACTTCGATCTTGCAATGCTAGTTGTTGCCGCTGCCTCTGAAACAATGGCACATACTACAGTAGGGGATTGGCCAGAGTTTGGTGCAGATCCAAACCAGGAGAAAAATTATCTCTTAGAATCAAAACGTCTACCTTCATAGGCTTTCGTACTGCCCATACCATCAGAAGCTTTCGTATTTGGGTAACTACTTTTTTCAATTCCTACTCTCTCTCTCTCTCAATCTCCTTCTTTTAACTGATTCCCTTACCTAATTTTCAGTTTGTTAGGCCGCCCTAACCTCCTGCAACCTCCTCTGCTACGGAAACAGAGTTACACAATTTTTGTTAGGTCATCCCACGCTTGCCATATGCAATCTGCAATTTAAATGGTCACCGCCTGGTTATGTCCAATCCCCCTGGTGGGTATGTGCCATTTTGTGAGGGGAACAACAACAACTTATCTCAAGCGGTTAATAAATAAAAACTGAGGAATCCGGGAAAGGGAATAACGAATATTCAGAAGACTGGAATGAAAATCGAGGAAACAAAGAGGTGAGGGTTAAAATAAATAATTACCTGCGCTCTGCAAGGCCGCAGCAACCTCTTTCTCGATCTCTTCCAGCTCTTTGAGTTTCATCTTCAGTGTTGTCATAGAATTCTGCAACACCAACGTACACCACGTGAAGACATTCTGAAGTGTCCGCAGCAGAGTTGAACTTGTGCTAAACATTTAGTAATGCCAAACATATGTTCGAGAACTTACCATGGCGAAGTATATATCGCAGGTTCTTGTAAGCCACCCGATGAAAGGTGCGGACGCTCTGAAACTTGCCCCGCTTGCTGAACTTACTCGCGTCCTTAGCGCTTTGCCGCTTCAATGATGCTCTCCTGGCTTTGGCTTCGACTAAGGGCTTAACACACAAACTAATAGAAAAATTACTAGTTAAGTCTTTGTCGCTTTCATTTTCATTATAAAATTATTTACTGTCAATAACCTTACTTTATTGTGTTTTAGTGTGTTTTAAGAAAAAAAACTAATGGCTCAACACTTAGCGCAGAAAGCGTTGCGCAGATTAACCATGTGCTCCGAAGTTGGTCGGCCATCTTTCAATTTTCTATTTTGATTTGTGCAGTGGAATTTCGCGTGCGCCCGGTTGCCTGCAATAAATAAATGCAGCGCTGAAAACACAGAGCTATGTGCGCATATGTCAGCCACAAGCACCTTTCTCACCAGTGACGAGCCGAGCACAGGCGACCAGTCGGTTTTCAGGCGGCGAAAATTGTCGGGGAACCAGTCCGTCTCGGAGCGTCCGTGCAAAAGGGCATCTTCGATGACGGACACGACCAAAAGAGTCATGTACTCGGCTTTAGCGGGCTCCAATGGCGTCAAGAAGACCGTTTCGCCGATGTCCAACAACAAGCCCAACTCGGCTAAGAAGCTGGTCATCAAAAACTTCGGTAAGCCCACAAAGTCGTCGTCCGGCCGACGGACGCCTTTCGGTTCTTGCGCGCTTGATATCGCATCGGTGACTCGCACTTCTCGGTGGCGTTCGCATAGCAAAGAAGGGCAACACTTTCAATGATCATCACCGTTCGAGTCGCCTCAACTTCGTTCGCATGGCACTGTCACAGTGGTGGGCAATAAGCGCTGTCGCCGTCCGTCAGGACGGCTGCAGCCGCGGCGGGCGTTCGGTCTATCGCCAATGCGCACCTTCGACGAATGTAGGCGAGCCTACCGCTGCGGCCCACCCGTCCACTTTTGGTGTTTTGTGTAATACGCATTAAAAGGTAGTTTGGGTGTCCAGTTCAGGTGGGAAAGTTGCACGATTACAGCCCTGGACCCTCTTAGTGTCACGACGAAGACGCAGGGAGAACAGGCTCTGACAAGGTTACCGTGTTGATTAGCTGTAAGTTTTGCTGAAGATTACTCTTAACTTCACTTGTTCCAGCAGGTCCGCTTTGCCAGCGTTTTTAGAGAAACAAATATGCTACCAGGAAGCGAAGCCCTGTTACCAGTGTTGCTACAAGGTCTGTCGGAATGCTGCGTTTGCGGTTTTGTTACTGAAGTGTGTCGCAAATAAACCTGAGCTGATTGTGCGCTGATGGCGCCCCATCTGGTTTACTTGCTTCGTAGCGGTGAAAATTATTCCCTCGTTTTCGAAATCAACTACTGCTTTCCCCCCAAAAAAACCCCCAGCTTCTAACGCTGTAACATAAATGTAGTGCGAAAGAGTGTTTATTTTTGCTTGCGTTGTCAAGATCACTAGTTTTGCGTACTTGTGTTGTGTGTCCATTACCAGTGCGTGCTCTGCACAGTGACCATGGTTAATCAGGAAGTGTTGGCCTCACTGTGTGGGAGTACTCAGTTTCCTTTCTTTAGCAAGCAGGAATATAGAGTTCCTTGCTTTCACCTCATGTGCACAACTGCCAAACATACTTAGGCATCTGTCAAGATCTCTGTCGAATTGTCCACTCTGTGGCCAGTTGTGCCCGCTGTTTCTTTAAATCTGGCTAATGGACTGAGCTTTTGACAGATGTGCACTTTTGATTAAATGAGGACAATTTTCTGCGTGTATTGCTATTTACAAAGCTAAGATGCAGGGATGAGTTTTACAGCTTAGCTGGAATGTCTGTTAGGCAGTGTATTATTTTTTCCTATTGCAAAAACTGCTTAGGCTCAGTTCAGCAGGTCAGAGAAGTGAGGATACTTGCCCACAAACTCAGAAAATTTTATCACTACCTATGCGATTGCATTTATGGAACCACTATTAGTCATGTGCATGTTGAATTATGGTAGTGCCATAATTATATAAAAGTAGTCATTGAGGCGTTTAAATCCTGGGCTCAACATTTCCGCTATGTAAGTGGTAAAAAGCCAGGAAAGAGTTGTTTGTGTGTACAAAATAATGATATGAATAGTGCCATCTAGTGAATAAAAGTGGTGGAGTGGAAATCTTACCCCTTCATAGGATTAGAAAAAGGAAGACTGACATTGTCGGTGGTTTCTTGATGTGCCGCAGGCCTTTCCAACTCATGTTTCGAGCTATACAAAAAGTTTACCCAGTCTGCCAGGTGCTTTTTGTGTTCTTCAGTCAGTGAATGACAAGAGCAAAGGCAAGAATAAAATGTGTGATAACGGCAAGCTGTGCATCGCAAAAGCTTTAATGAATTACATTGGACGTTCTGCTTTTGATGCTTTCACTCGGTGCATCTTGGCAGCTGAGCTTGTATATGAAACGGACTTTCTAAGAGCACTGCGAAAACAGCTATGCAAACCTTCAATATTTGTCATTCATACATTCATTTTGCTTTCTGTAAAAACGCTACCCTTTTGTGCGCTCAACGTAAACATTTCTTAGGCTTCAGCTGACGTAATTGCTTCTTCAAGATTCACTTTACAAATCACAAGGCAAGCCTGAATTGTGCGTGATGTAATTTGGAATACTTTATTATTTCGTTCATCTTTCTGTTGTGGAAGCTGAATAATGAGGAGTTGCTATCAAATACAACTGGTGATCACTTCATGGCCAACTGTTGCTTATGGGTGTTTTTTGTTGCCTTTTTTGTTATTTTGCTGTTTTATGCTTGCTTTTTAAAGAAGAATGACACATTTCTGTTATTATCTCAAGACTACGCGGGGATGTGTCAGAGGGACACTGAGGACTCCTCTTTCCGACTATGCTGATGTTTGTCTGGCAGCAGAGGACGCATTTGTGGCCCAGAAACTTGCATTTAAAAACTTTCCCATTACTCGATTGTGATGTCCTTACTGAGAAGGGCTGGTTGCTTCCTCCTTGAAGTGAATTAGGGATCCGTACAAAAATTCCATGCCGACGCACGCAATTTACATGCGAAATTGGCCAGCGATGCCGGCTCCTGTATTTCAGTTTTTGGTCTTGTCTAGGTTATTCTAGGTTATAAAGGCACTGTTTTTGGGGAGAGTGCTCTCTTGGTCGTTAGGATGCCATAGTATATCGATACAGGCTAACTTTAATTTGTCTTCTGTGTTCCTTCAAGTGTATCAAGAGGCAAACATCGTCGTGCTCCTGTTTTGTTACTTCTTGTATTTGTTCACCCATCAGCACAGCCAACTTGTCTGTCAAGCAAAAACAGCTTGCGTGCTCCTTTTGTTGCCTTTTTTCTTCATTTTCTATTTTTGTTTGTTTTTTCTTAGGGTGGAAGCATTAACTTTATATATTCCCAAAGACTATAAGGTGGTATCAAGAGGTGAACATCATGATGCTCTTGTTTCCTCGCTTCTTGAATTTGCTGACGCTCCAGCACAGCCGCATTATGTGTCAGTTTATGTTCTCTTCTGGTTTGATATAATTGGTTCATGTTGAACTTGTAGAAACAGTGCGAAAAAATGAAGTTCGAAACAAGTTCAAATATGTGTCAGCTTTACCACACAGTTGTGGTATAAACTATAGCTGCCCTGTAACCACTTATTGTGAAAGAGTCATCATAAACCACTGTGGCTGCATTGAGCTCAAGGTTGTCTTACATTTTGGCAGCCTGTGGCTGCCATGAACCCAGTGCAGTTGCTGTTAAAACCAGTATCTTGGTTTCCGTGCCATAGGAGCTATTCAGTAGTTCTCTTATAGTGGCTTGCGCAACTCTGTTTATGCTTATGCTTGCCAACTGGCACAGAGCGGCCCCAGCTGCCTGAGAGGTATGCCGAGGAGGCATGGGCGCAGCTGCGTGGGGCAGTGGTGGCCATCCAGCAGTCGCAGCCCATATCAACGTCACAGGAAGAACTGTACCAGGCTGTGGAGAATCTCTGCTCACACAAGATGGCCCCCCAGCTCTATGAAAACCTCCGCTCTCTGTGCGAGCAGCATGTCCGCTCAGCCCTCGGCACTTTCTCAAGATATCCTTTGTCTGTGAACAGAGCATTGCCATGGTTTCAAGCTAGCTTGTTCTTTATGGTAGAAAAAGGCAGCCAAAGAAAGGGTGTATGGGTCTGGTAGTGTGGTGGCATTCTGATACAGTAATTGTTTGTATGCCCACAAAGGTTGCACAATAGTATGTGACAGAGTAGAGACAAGTATGATGCTGAGTCACAATGCACAATATTTTAAAAACAGATAGTAGTTGTGGCTAACGAAGATAAAGCGGTGAACTATCTTCTTGTTTATCGTTTCGTTTATTTTGAATGCACATTACACTGATCACCGAGAGTCTTAAAAGAGAACTTCTGCATCACCTTCATCAACTCCCACCTGTGGCACGAAGACACAGAGAATTCTTTCTTTGTCATCGTTATCGTTTATGCAGTTCTGCTTTTACATATTTATAGAATTTAGGCAAAAATTGTCATTTTTACTCCAATTGTGTGTGCTTTTAAAGGTTGAAGTCAATGTACTGAGAGTATGGTGATGCCCGCATAAACAATTGGTTATCAGCCAACTTTGATTTTGTCATTAGAACGTTGAAGTAAGGCACAGTCAAGCAGTTTCAGCACCTCATATGACATACATTTGAAGAAAAAAGCAACAGTCACCGAAAACAAGGAGCATAGGGGATGTTTCTTTTTTATTTGTGGTATTCTCATTGGATTATTAATGGCGCAGTTATTTAAAACTGAAAGATAATTTGTTACCGGCGGCGTGTGGTTATTATTTCTTCTGCTTTCTAACAAATTGTCTTAGTGATATTGTGTGAAGACGTGACTAGTGGTAAAAAAATGCTTTTGGTTAAGCTGCTGTTCTCTCTTCTATATCCCCTGCAGGTGTGAATTATGATCCAGAGGGAAAATATTCATACCTTAAGGTTTTTGTGAGAAGCGTGCCGCAGTGTTTAGAAGAAATTCCAACTTGCCCCAATGACTAATTATGCAATTTCTGTCTGGTCGTCATATATCCATATCGTGGCTCAGCATTACTTTATGTCTCATTTATACTTTTTTTCACTAATTACTGTCATTGTAAGTCGTTATGCAAAATATTTAACATCTTTTAGGCACTCTAAAATGTTTTTGATAGCAAAACCAGCAAACGAAAATTTTCATCCACTGGAGCCATACCAGAGCTGCCAGAAAACATGAAGCCATCCATTAGAAAAGCATATTCCTGCGTTCATTTTGCATGCCTGACTGGATATCTTATATTTTAGACTGCGACATTGTATTGAATGCACAGCTGTGGAAGTCTCCCCTTGTACAGGTGAGAGTATCATTGATAGTGTTCAGGTCACGTTATATATGTGGACACATCACCTGAAGGGGATATGGCAAAAAAAAAGGCAGAGTATCATGTCCAGCCTTTCAGGAAGGGAATTCAGGTGGAACAATATTGCAGATCTTCAAGGCTGTGTGAGACCGCACAAGAAAACTTGCATTTCTTTTATTGCATGCAGTAGTCAGTTTTAATGATGCTGTACTGATATGTAGCAGTGGCATGAGTTCTTTGAATGTCAGGTGAGGTGCTGTAAACCTGAACATTATGAAGCATCAAAATGGTACACCTGAAGCCTTTTTGCTTCAGAGTGAAAGTTTCACATGGGGTGCACTGCAGCTCCTGGGTTCTTCTGTATACAGCTTGCTGCGCTGACGTTACATCAGTGTTGTTCCTTTTTGTACATATTAATGACTGCCATAGTTTTTGCTTTTGTGATGGGCAGTTTGATGCATTGCTAGGCATTTGGCAAGTTTTTGTCCGTTATCCTTCAGAAAGATTTAAAGTTGTCACTGTAAAATATCAGTGTCAACAAATCTTTAGGATGCTTTGTTTATTCCTGTAACTGTGTGGGTTGCCCCCAATTTTTGTGTATGCAATTTTTCGCTTGTATGTTTTGTACCCAAGAAATGGCAAAGCAGTTTCAGTTTGATCTTTACAAAACAAATATTTGGGTTTGCCAAGGCTATTTGTATCAACATAAGTTTTTGCTACAGAGTCTGCATATATTCAGCTTTCTTTAACGCATATATGTGTCCTTACTTGCTTTTTTGGTGCTTTTGAGTGCACTTCCTTGACTTCATAGCACAGACTCGCTCGACAGCAGTTTGTTTCTGAAGCTTATGAACGCATGCTGGCAGTCACATTGTCAACAAATGGTAAGCTGCAGTTTCTTCACTGTATTATGGTTCTTATAATTTGTATTCTGGTGAGTCATATTGTGCTAACTTTTCTTATTATTATATTTCCAGATTATGATTCGAAGCATATTTCTTTTTCTGGATCGAACATATGTGCTTCAAAATGCTGCAGTAGCTTCTATTTGGTGAGTGTCACTGTGTTTTGCATGTGAGTAGAAAGGTTTGGCTTGTGATTTTCAGTTGGAAATTGTGTGTCATATGCCTGCATAATTTTTTGTATGTTCGCTGTGGCAAAAGCATTAAAGTGAGAAACTGTTTGCCGTGAAAAGAAATCATCATTTAAAGTGTGTACATTTTCTGCTGGCGCTTAGAGATTGTAATCATGCCCAATATTGGCTTACTCTGTTGTGCCTATCTGCTGAGCAGCTGAACCATTTTGTAGTAGATTATTGATAAGAGAAACCTATAGGTGTAAATACAAGCAGCATGTGGCATTTTTTGATCACCAAGGGCATTGGAGGGTACATTTTAAAACTTGCTTTCTCTTGACAACCAAAATTTTGAACCTCTGCCAACTTGCTCATGTACAAGTTCAGCCGTGCACAAACGTTGCCAAACCGAAGAACCTAGTCAACAGCACTTGGAGTTGTAGTAATAATCAAGAACAAGAGCAGAAAAGCTAGGTTGATATTATATACACATTCAAACTAAGTTTTTTTAGTATACTATTTCGATATTGTCATGAAAAAAAAATCTATTTAATTATCATTTATTTTTAACTTTTGCTGTCTAAGCAGAAATGCATGCATGAAATGAATGATTCGAACTACACTAGTGTACTTGTTCTGGCACAAGAAATTTAACAGTGATTAGTTACACTCATGGTAATGCAGATGGTCAGCACTGGCTGTTCATGTTTGTGATTTGCAGTTGCCACCGCGGTGGCTGAGTGGTTATGGCACTCGGCTGCTGACCCGAAAGACGCAAGTTCGATCCCGGAAGTGGCAATCGAATTTCGATGGAGGCGAAATTCTAGAGGCCCGTGTACTGTGCGATGTCAGTCAGTGCACGTTAAAAAACCCCAGGGGGTCGAAATTTCCGAATCACATCACTATGGCGTCCCTCATAGCCCGAGCCGCTTTGGGACGTTAAACCCTCTTAAAACCCCCTTAAATCAACAACAAACCAGTTGTTGATTTTGCTGCGTATGTGTGTGTGACGATTGCGTTTCTGTTTTCGAAAGGTTAACCTCCATCCTATTCTAAGAACCTGTGTCGACTGTGTCAATTTTTGTTTCTCATCCCTTCCTAACTTTATCTATGTGCAGGGATGCGGGTCTTGAGCTGTTCCGCACTCACATAGCCAGCAATCCCAGTGTGCAAAGCCGAACTGTGGATGGCCTACTTGAGTTGATTGAACGCGAAAGGGGTGGTGATGCAGTCGACCGTTCCCTTTTGAAATCTCTTATTCGGATGCTTTCAGACTTACAGGTAAGCAGCATGCAATAACTGCACTGTACTCTGCCAAGAGCTCCATAAAAATGAGGTTGATATCTGCTAGCAGTGTCTTGTGTGTGATATGGGTCTGCTTAGCACTCTTCCTGTCTGTGCTTAGAAAGGCTGTTGTGGGAATTGGAATGATCCATCCAGGTTTCATAATCGCCCACCTTTTCATTCGGTCAATCTCGCTCATTTTTGTTAAAAGCTTTCCGGGATCATGGCGTCGTCTTCTGTGTCTTCAGCGTCACTTATGAGGCAGTAAAGAAACGCGCGCGACAAAGTGCGGCAAAACTGCCTACTCAGTTCCGATGCGCCTCAGCTTCTTGCCGCCGCTTCCCCTCCCCATACTTCGCGCTGCCATGCTACGAATGCACGCCCTTTTCTTCCCTTTTCTACTCCTCACTGCTCTTTTACTGGCATTTCTTGTTCAGCGACCCGCGCCGCCTTCTTTTCTACGTTCATAGCCAGCTTTACTTTCTCCGTGTGCGCCGCGCGCTTTGCCTCACGGCCTCAAGGTCTTCGAATGAAGCCACCAAAAAAAAATTTGCATTTGGTATTTTTTTGCCTCGCGATTCTAGACTTCGCGCATGCCGCGATGTCATCATTCCGCGGAAAGTACATCGCCACGACTAGACGCTCTTTATTATAGCCGTTTCTTCTAAAAATATCTTTGCTGTAACAAAAAAAGAAATGTACGGTCATCTACTATAGTGGGGTTCTACTGTATGTCCGTAATGGATGTACCGCTGGTTGAAAGCACCAGTGTGGGAATGAGGCCCTTAGAAGCAGATCAAAATATAACTTTACAAAATATTTTTTCTTTTTACAATGCACGTATGAAGGCAACCGTTTGTTAATAACTTGCGAGTGCTCTTAAGAACAGCGTGAAAAAGTATGTAAAGCCATTTTGAAGCTCATATCTGTTTAAAATGCCATGAAAAATGAGTGTTGTCATGCTAGACGTATCCTTCACAGCATCGAGGCACTCGGTCAACTGGTTGTTTCTCCGAACTGTTTAGGCTTCTTGCACTGCACTTGCACCACACTTGCTCTCATATGCAGTCATTCAAACTACACAGTTGAACCCGGATATATTGAACTCCAAAGGGATCACAAAATAGTTATAACAAATTGGCATAGACAAGCTTATGTTTAACCTAGAAGCTAGATTATATTGCACCGATGCTAGTGACATGCTTGCAGTAGTGTACCGTCCGCTGGTACGCTGGCATCGCACTGCTCGCTAGTTGTTGCTAGGTCTAACCCTTTTCTCACCAAAGCTTATCTGGACGTTTCTTTGGAACTAGCCACTGCCTTTCATAAGACATCTAATCCTGTAGCCAGTACACTATAAATAGCATGATCGTGCATTAAAATTAAGGTGCAGTTGGTTTCCACAATACCTTTGTCAGCGAAGCATGCTGCCGGAGGGTGGCGATAGTTAGGTTGGCTTCATCACATGACAACAACATAGAAAATGAGTACTGGATACTGAAGGCCACCCTCAAGCACACCCCACATTCACCTTATCGCTTTTTCTAGCGCTGCCAGCAAGTGTCCAAGGCTCAGCTGCAGACCTGTCTTCACACTTGGAAAGTCATAGAAGAACGCTGTTAGGTGAAGTGCCACTTGCAGAGGTGGGACGCACAGTTCAGTATGCAGCGCAGCTTCCCTATGCCCTAGGATTTTCAAGGGTGTAATCTTGTGTTTGATATAGCCAATAAATTGAAATATCCGGGTTCGATATATCTGGGCTCAGCTGTACAGACTGGGCAGCTCTACATAGAAGGCAGCTCTGAAACGGCATGATAAGAGCACCATAGCAGATGGTGGTGTAGAAGATACCCCCAGCTGGTTCCAGCTGGCTCCAGTGTCTGCAAGCACCTTTATATTTGCAGGCATGGTGTTTGTCTGTAAAAGCTCTGTTTTCGGTGAAAGAATCCTCTTTTTCATCAGAACGCTGTAGTCTGTTGATTCGGGGCAACTTCAGTTGAACTTCAGCGTCCCCTAAAGAGATGCAAAAAAATCTCCCCTGCTTCTTTCCTCTAATGCCTTTGTTGTGCCTGTGTCCCTCGCTGCTAGTTTTCCCTGCCCTGTTCGCGTTGCATGAACATCTCACTGATCGGTGAAACCATGTGCAGATGTACGGGGAGGTGTTTGAGGGACGCTTCTTGGAGGCCACAGAGCGGCTGTATGGCGAAGAGGGCCAGCGGCTTCTCCAGGAGGCAGAGGTGCCTGCCTACCTTCAGCACGTCGAGCGACGACTGAATGAGGAGCAGGAGCGCCTTCTCTACTACCTGGACCACTCCACCAAGTGCGTGCTCTTGATTTGCACGAGTTTGGCCAGCGTCAGTAGTGGGTGTTTGTTCTTGTTAGTACCAGCGCATGATCTCAAATTATTGTAGCTACTTTGCTGCAGCCAGCAATAGGTTGCACCTGAAATTCCTCTGTGGATTGTTATTAAAAGTATTTGCTTTTTATTTAGGAAATTATGGGTGCACAACAGGACTAGCCGGCCTCATCTGAAGGGAATTGCTAAGGTTCGAGGCCAGTAGAGGTTTTGTATAGTCTTGAAATGTGTGGGTCGTTTTTTGAGCTTGCAGGATGTTTGAAATCATCGTTGGGTGTTGCCTTGAAGATGGCAAAAGTTGGCTATTGCAAGGTTGTGCTTTTAAGATCACCTTTGGACTTGCTCGCGTTTAGCAGCAATAAACCCTGAAAAAGAATCTGTCCCACAAGCTCGACAACACGAAGCTATAGTAATCATGCATGTATCAACATAGTAGAGGTGCTCACAAAAGCTTACGGAACACGAAAATCGCAAGAAAGCATACTTGCTGGGTAGTCTAAGGATGTAGCCGTGAACTGAGGAGTATGGCTTACATTTTCCTGCTTGACCTGTACAATGTACCCTTCAAGGCCTGGCTCTGCCTATAGGCTGCGAGGGAATTTAGGTTTTTCGTGATTTCGGAATTCCTGAAACTTTTGTGGACATCTGTACATATTAACAGTCTTTCATATTGTATCGTTCTCATTGTTTTTAGTTCCACGTTTGCTCCTGCCTAGGATAATGGTTGCTTGCATTGCTGACAGTAAGAGCTTCGTGCAGAAGCCATCTTGGCTTCACTAGCTTAAGTGGCCCTTACAAGCATGGCTGTTGACTAAATGTTTTCATTAGAGAACCTGCTACAGGTTTCGGAAAGGAACGTGAAGTTTGAAGAAAGCAACCCCTGAATGCCGAAGCCTTGACGAGCACATAGAATGTAGACATCATAGTTGATCAAAATCTTGGTGTGGGCTAGTCGGTGGTTCATCTTGGTGGTTCATCTTACGAAAAAGCAGTGCAGCACAAAAAAACAGGGACAGAAGAAGAAAACACAAACAACAGGACTGGCGCTAGCTAACAACTGAAATTTTATTGAAAATGGCAGAGCTTTAAATACAAACAGGACATCACATGGCCAAGTAGATAACGAATCTGGACAATATTGCCTAACCAGCATCAAACCCACTTAAACGTTTATCGCAGTAGGTGTGAACAAACATACAGTCCGAAAATCACATGAAGGCATATGCAGCTACTCAAAAAGCGGATGACTCGTGAAAAAACAACAGAATAAAAAGTCTTATCATGGCAACAGCTGAGTCAAGGAAAAAGGTCATATCTTAACAACAAAGGAACAGAATCCCAGCAACAACAACAACAGAGGAAGCCATTAAGCGTTTCTTTCTTTTCTTTGACACTGCTTTTGCTACGTTTTCTACTTCTGTTGTTGCTGGGGTTCTCTTCGGGTGTTCTTTCATTGTTTTGCATTTACTCGTGTGACTCTGCTTTTGCTGTGCTTAATGACTTCCTCTGTTTTTTTTTTTTGCTGGGTTCTGTTCCTTTGTTGTTAAATTATGACCTTTTTCCTTGGCTCAACTTTTGCCATGATATGACTTTTTATTCTGTTGTTTTTTCACGAGTCATCCGCTTTTTGAGTAGCTGTACATGCCTTCACGCACATGCCTACTGTGGTAAACAGTTCATTGGGTCTGATGCTGGTTAGGCAGTCTTGTGCAGATTCATTATCTACTTAGCCATGTGATGTCCAGTTTGTATTTAGAGCTTTGCCGTTTTCAATAAAATTTCAGTCGTTAGTTAGCTCCAGTCCTATTGTTTATCTCTTCCTCTTCTTTCCCTGTTTCTTGCGCTGCACTACTTTTACGTAAGATCATAGTTGACTTTTTGTCTGGCGCAGAAAGGCACATTGTCACATGTCACAGTAGTGCAACAAATTATTTCATGTACTCATGTCTTGGCTGCATGGTTTTAATGACAAGAATACACAAGGAGGTTCCGATGTGAACACAGGAAGGCCCTCATTGGCTGTGTGGAGCGCCAGCTGTTAGGCCAGCACCTGGGGCCCATCTTGCAGAAGGGCTTGGACCAGCTGCTGGACGACAACCGAGATCTGGGCCTTATGTACAGCCTCTTCGCTCGCGTCAAGGACGGCCTGCCCATGCTCTGCACACATTTCAACCATTACGTCAAGGTGTGTGCTTGCTTGCTTGCTTGCTTGCTTGCTTGCTTGCTCCTGCGTGTCTCCATTCTCATGTGCCGATTTCACTTAGCAGGGTTATTAGACCTTGTCTAAATATAGAAAAACTGTTGTGATGCAGTTGAAGATCCCAGGGCTTCACTGCGGCCAGTATTTGTTGGAAAGTTTTACTGTTGTGCATATTGTTGTTTGTTTTTGCCCTGTTATACTAGCAAAGGTGATTGAATGTTCACTGCAACTATTATTTACTTGCTGTTAGTGTATGAAGCAATTATTTGATACACATTGAATGTCACGTTCATGGCTTCGTGAGTTTGAAAGGCCTGCTCACATTTGTTTTCTTTGGTTTGATGATTACCTGAATTTGTGCTGATTTAATCAGTAAATTTACGTAACGTAGGCACAAAATGTGAAAATGAGATTTGTTACATGCTTTCAAGTATTAAAACGTACACAATAAAAAATACCTGAAATTTAATGCGGCACTAAAGAGGAATACAAAGTCAGGTTAATCCGATAGGTTAGCATCACTTGGTTGATATATGTCATTTTACCAAAAACAAAGCTTTTATAAGCCAGGACATCATGCAAAAGTGAAGTACAGTCCCGGCCATAATATTACGGAGCACGCATCGGTGATTCGAACTCTCCCCACACCTTACCTAACGCATATTAGGAGGTACTTATTACACAGCTTAGCACATGTCACTGGCGCGTTCGCATATGAACAGGAGAAACACTCATATCTCCTCTACAGAACACGTGAGAAAAATTTCAAACGCCGAAGCATGCTCCATAATATTTTGGCCGCACCTGTACATGTGGCACCACCACTAGCGGATTCTTACAACTTTGGCTGGTGACGTATTTGTGCACTTTCTCGATGAACTTGATTTCACCAGTACTGAGCAATTACCACCGAAATACGAGGAAAGCAGCATGGTGAGCGTAGCGAAGAATGCAGTGTCTCATAATTAAAACAGTGCAAAACAGATGGTGTCGAGAAAGGCTAGACACAAACATGAGTGCTGAATCTTTCGCCTTGTGTTCTGTTAACTCGGGCTGCATGCGGCCATTGTATGCCGCAAAGTAAGTTCTGAACGGCATTCGCACTCTGTTGTGCTTGTTAGGCGTCTGGTGAAGCCATTTCAATTTCATTCTTACCTGGAGTCCAATGCATTTGACTTCGTGTATACTCAACTCTGAATCCTGGGGGGAAAATGTTGCCGTAGTGTCAGTACGTACTGCCACTATTTTTGTGGGTAAAGGGTTCAGTGTTGGCACTTGGCATGCACTTATGTGGCATTCCTTGTACTTTGATCGCAGAAACGTGGTCGGGTAATAGTGAGCAACCCAGAACGGGACAGGTCCATGGTCCAGGAACTTCTAGACTTCAAAGACCAGATGGACCAGGTGGTGAACCATTGCTTCCATCGCAACGAGAAGTTTGTCAACTCACTCAAGGAGGCCTTCGAGTACTTCATTAACCAGAGGCCAAACAAGCCAGCTGAACTCATTGGTATGTTTTGTGTAGTTTGTTGTAGCGGAACCTTTACAATTCGGACTTGGCAGTTGGCAGTGTTTTACGGAAAAATGAATATTCAAACTAATGCTCAAGCACCATTGAGGTTGTTTGCATTTAAATGGATTGGAATCCCCATCAGCTCAAACCCTTACAAATGTCTTCAAGATTCAATCTTCAAGATTCAGATTCAATCATGATTCATGACTTTCGAGAGTGCAAACTGCTGCTTGTGAGTGGCAGCTCACGGGCAGCAGATGAGTGGTAGCTCATTTCTCTGGGTAAACTGGGTTTTAGAAGCAGGCATGAGCACTTTGTTCTGATTGGTCTTGTGTCTTTTCTTTTTCTCCTGCTAATAGCCAAATTCGTGGACTCAAAGCTCAGGGCAGGAAACAAAGAGGCCACAGAAGAGGAATTGGAAAGGCTGCTGGACAAAATTATGGTGCTATTCCGCTTCATTCATGGTGAGTGTGAGAGAAGACACACGGTTGAACCCCATTATAAGCGGCATGGCTGCAACAGACACTCGGGAATAAGACATTTTTCACACACTTGGTTGGCTGTCCTGTCTTCCCAGTTGACCTCTTTTCGTAACAGCGTAGAAGACATTTGGTAACGATGGGCAAGTTATGTTTGAACTTTAATCAATAATCTCGCATATAAATAGCCTTTTAGCCTACATCTGTGAGAGTCATTCCTTCTCCCCTCAACGGGTGCGGTGTCATCACCGTGCTCGAGGAAACAAAGAATATTGAGAAGCAAGCAAACTCGTGGGGCATTACAACTGCAGCTTACCCGGAGTTGGGCAGCTGGCTACAAAACATCAACAAGGGGCTCCTGAAATGTGAGTCTTGCGTAAATAAAGGCTTACAAATTTTAAGGCGGGATACAGGCGCAAGCACTGGCTACTGGTTTGTGCGGCCTGCAGATCATAATGTGAACTAACGAGCAAACCTCTGCTAGCATGGCAGATTGTGCTACCCTCGTCAGTGCTCTTTAGTCTGCACAATTTTTGTGCTGCACTGATAGCCGGCACATGCTTCATGCTCAATCGTCTTCGAAGCTTCGCGAATTTATGGCGGTGATACGAAGGGAGTCCTTGTCGCAGGGCAACAAAGGCCTGACACACGTAGGGAGGGGACACACTGGAAGCTGCAGGATTACAAGCCCCCTCCTTAGATAGTGGTGGTCACTGGTGCCTTATCAACATGATCATGCGCTTTTCGTCAGCTGGTCGTATTTCGTGTGCTGCGCGGGACTTTTGTTTGGTGCTCAGTGTGCATAGCTTAGTTCCCATTTAAATAAATTTAGACAGAAAAGGCTTAATTTTAAAGATTCACGATCAGTAAATTGAGAATTTCAGTAGTACTTCGCTTACTTAGTTCTTCATTTATCTCGAAATATTTCCTTGTTTTTGTGACTTCAAGCTCAGGAGGATTTGCTTTTTTTTTTTCTGCACCCAATTCACAACAAAACATCCTGCCAACATGCATAGCTGTGGCAGATGACATGACCTTTGTTCTGAGAGATTGCGTCTGAATTCTTGGTTGTTGGCTGACATCAGAGTAGGGGCAAATCTGTAAATAATGAAAACTCTGAACCTTGCTTATAAGAGACCTGTCATGTAACAGGCAAAACAACTGTCCAGTATGTGTCTGTTGTAAAGGGATTCAGCTGTATTATTTATGCTGGACCTCTTTGTGTGCTTGTTTGTTGGATTTGTATGTTTTTCACTTACAGCGAGGTCAAGTGCTATCTAATCTTTCTGCTGTCACAAAGCAACCCTGGCTTGCATGCTGTGTGGATGCAGTAGAAAGGGGGACACCAACTAAGTGCGGATAGTACTGTTAAAATAGTCTACACAGTCACCTTATTAAACAGAGTTGCGGTGTACATAGTTGCTACTCCAGCTTTTCATTTCAGTTACAGACACTGTGCCCAATTGATCTGAAGATGTTAGGTTTTCTGCAGTAAGGTTGTGAGCCATTTCTCCTGTGCATGAGTGCTCTTTTACGTTTAAGTTTACATTTTACTGGAGCATGTATTCGCTCTTTGTGTGTGGTGTGTAGTGTATTGATAGCAGAATTCTGCCCTAGTAGGCTTAGGTTTGTTGTTTCCCAAAATGGGCTTTTGATGTCGTGAACTCCTTGGGCCTACCTAGTAGATTTGTGTGTGTAGCATGTGAACAAGTAAATGCTGGCAAATGTAATTAAAAAAGGCCATTACTTTATTACACAAGTATACCTGTTGGAAGACTTCAGTAGGCTTGAAAAGCAAGTTTGTGTCTAAATATAATTCATATTTATGTGCTGGTGCTACTTTCGCACTATGAGGCGGGCCTTAGTGGAGGGCTGCAGTTTATTTCATTTTAACCACCTGGAGCTCCTTACTGCGCACTGTAGCCTCAGCACGTGGGCATTATTGTTTTTGTCTCTATCAAAATGTGCCTGCTATGACTGAAAATCGTAGCTTTGATCCTGTCCTGAGCATAGAACATTGTACCCGATGGCAATGCTTAGAGATACTGTTTTGTTGCTCAGAACATCACTAGGATGCTCAGACCATCATGATCATGACGATGCTTGTTGATACAGGCAAGGATGTGTTTGAGGCTTTCTACAAGAAGGACCTTGCCAAGCGCTTGCTTGTGGGCAAGAGTGCTTCAGTGGATGCAGAGAAGTCGATGCTGTGCAAGCTGAAGCAGGAGTGTGGGGCGGCGTTCACCTCGAAGTTGGAGGGAATGTTCCGTGACATGGAGCTGAGCAAGGAGCTGATGCTGGCCTTCCGGCAGCAGCAGCGTCGGGAGCGCCTCGAGCTGACAGTCAGTGTGCTGACAATGGGCTACTGGCCAAGCTACCCGCCCCAGGAGGTGGCCCTGCCTGCAGCCATGGTGCGCCACCAGGAACTGTTCCGCCGGTTCTACCTGGCCAAGCACTCGGGCCGCAAGCTTCAGTGGCAGCCCAGCCTTGGCCATTGTGTACTCAGGGCTTCGTTCCCGGGGGCAGGTGGTCCCAAGGAGCTTCAGGTCTCGCTCTTTCAGGTAAGTGTCTGAGCTGTAGATCAGTTCGAAAATTTATTCTCAGCGACAGTACTCAGTTCTCGCACCTGTAATTGATTTCCTCGAACAGTGCGTTGATGCATCATAATTAGTGTGTAGTTATGGTGACGACCGTGAGACGGTGCTGTCAGTGCACTACCAGCACTACCTATGCGCAAGAGTGGTGTAGGCTTTTAAGGATGCCATTGTTCATCTTTAAGTACAGTGTACACTGATGCACTTGTGCATGCCCACTCTTCAGAAGTGGGACTAAGCCAGATATGCTCATATGCTTTGTGTCATAATGTGGTGCAACCAGATATTGACAACAAGAGTGGTTAGGTCTGCTGATCAGCTCAGACTATGAGGAAAGGGAGAACTTCGAGTTTGCATGTGTGTCTTGCTCTACTGTTTCTGCTTTCCTCTATATTGAACTATGTAATTTTATAATGTCTTTGACGAACTGGAGCCAAATGTCTTGCAGCAGGGCTGTTCTGAACAGATTTTGTGTGTATGGCCTTGAGCTGCAGTCAACACTCGTGTTCACTGTGCAGGCTCTGGTCCTGTTGTGTTTCAACAAAACGGAAGGTCCCATTGGTCTGGCAGAGCTAAGTGAACAGACTCGACTGGAAGATGGCGAACTTCGGCGCACACTGCAGTCATTGGCATGTGGCAAGGCCCGTGTGCTGCAGAAGGAGCCCCGAGGGCGTGAAGTGCAGGATGGCGACCAGTTCGTGTTCAACGCTGACTTCCGCAACCGCCTCTTCCGCATCAAGATCAACCAGGTGCAGATGCGGGAGACACCCGAAGAGCAGAGCTCAACACAGGAGCGAGTCTTCCAGGATCGGCAGTACCAGATCGACGCTGCAGTGGTGCGCATCATGAAGATGCGCAAGAGCCTCACACACAACCTGCTCATCACTGAGCTTTATGACCAGCTCAAGTTCCCTGTCAAGGTAAGCCACAGCTATTTCTCGATTGTTCATGCCGTGGTCTGAATTTCCTATTGATAAGAGCCATCTGTGCGGCTGCTGTGGTACTTGAGGCAAAAACATAGTTTTGCGTAGACTTTATAGGGCACTCTGCTGTGGCACATAGCAGTGATCAATGCAAGACTTGCTGCGACCTGTTCATTGTTGCTATACCACTGCTTGTACTAACTGTGTGTATGCATTCGTTGTCTTGGTACAAAGGTGTTACAAGGTTATGCCATGGTGTCTCATATTGTCATCGATGCGGTCATGCACGAGGTTGGAAATGATGTGTAATTATGATTCAGTGAGTGTGGACAAGGAAGCTTAATGAATGTTATTTTTGAGGGGTGTAACTGCTCAATGTGTTTTGCAAGCAAAGATGCTCATCTGCTCATAACTATTGCTCGAGACTGAGAGGCATCTGCCATACATTTTAATGACTGGTGTGTGTTTGCTGCTACAGTAACATCTGATGTTGAGATCAGAGAGGTGTGGCACAGCTCATCGCAAGCGAAGCACAACAAGCGCTAGTGAAATAGGCTAAGAGCGGCAGCTTTTACTTCAGTGCAAGCTTAATGCCAAACAGGCAAACGCTGTTCGCTAGGTGGCCAAGGAATGACAGCTTCCACTGAAATGCAAATGAAGCCATATCTTCCAAGCTTCCTCGTGGCGCCCGAGGACAAGATGCGGACTGCTGAATGCCACCCCAGATGCTGTTTACAACAGGGCATGGCACTGATGGCAGAAGGGTTAATTGGAGAGACATGCCCTTGGAGAGACATTGGTTAATTGGAGAGACATGCCTTTGCCCTGCAGTGGGTGTAGTCAGGCTGATTATGATGATGGTGATGTGGCACACTTTGCTCTTGAGTTTTGATTTTGCTATGCTGTAAGCACCAAGGATGAGATCATATGGCTTTTTGCATTTCATTGACAATGAGCGCAGCGATTTCAGCAGCGATTTCAGCAGCTATTTCTGTGAACTCATCAGCAATGGTTGGCTGGCTTGGCAGGCATGAACTTCCATGCTGTTTCAGGTGATTTAAAAGAGTGTATAATGGTCGTACCCGATGGCATTAGAAGTATGTTTTTACAAGACCAAATGTACACTGTTCATTTGTCTTCCATTGGAACATCAGATTTTGGGAGGACTTCCTAATGAGACTCGATGTGCTGACAACGGGCATAAATTTTATTGCAGCTGTTAATACAGTTCCATCGCTAAGGTCAGGCAAGGGTGCACAAACCATGGTACAAAAATGAAGGTATGCCGCGAGTCACCCGGCATTGTTTATGCGCAAGACTCAGCGCTGTGCTGGATGTTAGCCTTAGCGGGTTCTTAAAGATTTAGCTCCTGTATGCACCTTTGAATGCTGAATGCATTTGGTGGCTTGTACACTGCTCATTCCTGTTCTGTTCGCAAATTGTTATGCTACATAAAACCGTCTGTTTATTCAAAATGCACTGATAAAGCGGTAGACCATTTGAGAGGTCTCTTCTGAATTTTTTTCTAATGGCACGAGTTCTGCAAGGAGTGATGGACCACTGCATTTTCCGTATGGTTGATTGGGTGTGCTGCACTTTCTTTGCTCTTAAGCTATATGCAACAGCAACAAAACGGTACATTAAGGACACAGAAGACGATGGCAATGATTTCATCGAAAGCATCTCATCACCGACACACATTAGTGTGGCACCTTGAAAATGACATTGCCTTGATGATAAAAGGAAACCGACGCTATATAACCAGGTTATGATTCCAGTCTCAATTGCACACTTCATTCGGTACTTGGTCTAATTCCCTTCGGACTTGGTATTGCACCACGCCAACGTGCATCTTGTAGTAGGTTTGACCAGTGGTGTGCGGACAATCCTGCCATTTTCCTGCTATTTTCTTGCCATCTATTACATTAAAAAATAAATATACAATTTGCAGATTCTAGGGGGTCAAAACTTGCGTAGGATGAAAGCCGTCGCCCTGGAAACGCCATGGTAACACGCTCGCACAGCAGAAGGAGCAGTGACTTAGCCAAAAGCCAAGGACTGCTTTTGTTGCAGGGATAACAGTTCTGTAGATGGAAAGTCTGCTTAGAGTGGCGTTTTTGCACCGCCATGCACCCAATGCTCAGCGCATGTGCGTTTGTGTCCACTGATCATCCACTTCAGCTCCTTTTCTTGCCATCTCGTCCAGTTGGATGGCAAGTAGGATAACAGGTGGCAGCACTCATTAGTGCTGCCTGGATCAAATTGCGATCAGAAAAGAATCGTTTTATGCTAATTCTGAAGTGCCCTGCTATTTGAAGTGGGATCAGGATGCTTTAGAACGCGGAGTTATACAAATGTGCATATCCAGAGTGACAACGCATGGGCACTGTGTGCACGACTGACTTGCTGAGTGTGAGTGTGCACACAGTAAGTCTGTATTGAGAACTGAACATGTTTTGTTTGAATACCGCTGTATCCATACAGACACCGATACTGTTATTTTAGGAGAATGGGAGTAGCCTGGATGTATCCGTGGTGGGTGGTTGTGAAAAAGGGTTGAGGGGTTGATGACCTCAGGCAAGGAAGGGATGTGAGGAGAGGACTTACCACTGAAATTTGCCTAAAAGGTCGCCTTCGTTGCCACCCTGTTTCAATGGGGATACTCTTGCCATCATCCAGCCTTTGTGCTGCTACCAGAGGGGAGAGAGAGAGAGCTCCCATGTTCCGCCAATCAGCAGTCATGAATGGAGGCCTTTTGTAGAAAGAGAAAGCAGTTGAGGCAGAGAGCATGGTGGCAGGCTGGAAACCTGGCGTGAGTTGACCAGTGCGTGGCGGCAAGAAGGCCTCTTAACTGATGAAGTGCAAGTCCCGATCCAATCCAGGAGGCGAAATTCAAAAAGCAGTCATATGCTGTGGGATGTCAGTGCACGTTGAAGAAACCCAGGTGGTTGGAAATATTCCTTAGCCCTCCACTGCGGCACTATTTTTCTTCTTTCACTCGCTGCTGTGGCTCAGTGGCTGTCGTGTTTGACTGCTGATCCCAAGGTTGTGGTTTCAATCCTGGCGGGTTCGATGGAGGCAAAGTACAAAAGCGCCCGTGCCCGTGTGTGCTGTCTGAAATTAGCAGGAGCCGTCCACTATGGTGTCCATCCTAGCCAGTGTGTGGCTTCGGGACATTAAACCCCACAATTTACTCCCTCTTTTATTCCTTCCCCCATGGCGTGGTTGAGGTGTCTGTCCACTCTAAAGTGAGACAGAAATTAGGATGGACGAATAAAAGAAATAAGAATAATATTGCCCAGCCAGCGCCCCCTTAAAGCACACTAAAATGAAACAGTTGTAATTGTGCTGTTTTTTTCCTCGAAACCAATTCTCTTCCCTTACAGCAAAATTCATTTGTCGCCCATGAGTGAGACAGGTGCTGCATCTTTCTTTTCCTCATAACCACCCCGCCTACAGTGGTTGCCAAGTCATATTTTAGCAGGTGTTTCCCCAGGAATTGAAATTAGCGTGTGCGTCTGAATTTCTAAGGGAAGAGGTGTTTAGTGTGAAAGAGAAGCGGTAGTAATTATAAATCTTTTACCTCACAAGCCAGCTATGGACAGTATTTCCCTTCGTGCGTGTGGCTTTTGTCCTGTGCTATTACACAAAATTCTTCGTGTGTGTAAGAAAAAGAGCATTACAGGATGATGGTTGATTTATCGTGCTTAGGTAAAATGCAAATTAGGTGCCCACATTTCAGTTTTTCCTTTGGTTTCGGTTTGGGGCTACGTTTCTAAGTCAAACAGGCTTCAGACAAAGATCGAAGAAATCTGTGAGGGGGGCCTTAGTGCTATTATTTCTTATTCTGTATTTGCTGAAATAGTAGCCCTAAGGCCCACCCTCACTGATTTTACACAACTCTTGACTCGCGGTCGTGAGAAGGCGCACTCCTGATGTGGTTGTATATATTCCTATCTATCCTCACCGTCACTGGTCATAACCCTCTTTCTCCTCCTCTTCCCCAGTGTTGAGGAGCAGGCCAAATGATGATCCTGCAGGGCGACATCTGTGTGGTTATCTCTTATAAGCCAGTCTCTTTAAAGAAACACACAAAGTGGCCTCATTCTAAATGCAAAATGTGCCCGTGTGCTGTAGGAGCTCTGTGCAGGTTAAAGATCTCCAGGTGGTTGAAAATATTCTGGAGCCCTCAACTAGGGCACCTTTCCTTCTTGCTTCTCTCACTCCCCCTCCATCCTTTCCCAATGGATGCTGTTGAGGTGCTCACCAATAAGTGAGATGCACCATTTCCTTTCCTGAAAAAAAAAAAAAAGTTTTGTTCGCCTTGGGTGGTGATTGCAGTGACAATAAAAATCATGAAGTTTCATCAAGGCAGCATGTTGGTCGTGACCTTGGTTTCTGAATATGCATTGCTGCAGCCCACAGACCTGAAGAAGAGGATCGAGAGTCTGATAGACCGAGACTACCTGGAGAGGGACAAGGACAACCCGAACCTGTACCACTACGTGGCCTGAACAGATGCCACTACACCCTTGTAATATAGACTGTTCTTTTTGTTTGATAAGTGTCACTTGACTGGCACTTGCAACTTGTCAAATAAAAGATGTACTAGAAGGTTGCGTTACTTTCGCTTTATCGTGCCCTGAAGATCAGATAGGAAAGACACATGTTTGCAAGCGTCTAAAAATCTTATTGCATTCAGTTGAGGGAATGGAACAGAGCTTTTTCTTCTTGTACTTGTCCAGCGCAGTGGTATGCACAGGTACAGGTAGAAGCAAAATGAAAGGGAACACGGGAGCGCGCGGCCTCCGCGCTTCGCAACGCGCTGCCACCGATCGGTGGCACCAGGGGCATGCGCATTTATCGCCGACTTTCGCGAGTGCGTTCTGTGAAGTGCGGCGCCCACGCGCTCCTGCTAGTACTGCTTGTGGCTGTACATATCAGCTGGTCAAGTCTTGAAGGTGAACAGCTAAGAATTTGGTTGGGCGGCGTGGGAAAAAGCTCGTGACAGCCGTTTGCAAGACTACTGTTTTGCCATCAACGTATGCACTAAAGCTTAGACGAACATACATTTACTATTTTATGCCATATCTACTTGTTACGCACATAATTTCATGCACTGTGCATAAACGAATGTACTGTAAGTACACATACGCAAGTAGCAGGCGTTAAACTGTTGGTTTAACACGGCAGGTTTAACACGGCAGGTTTACGCTAGGGCAAAGCAAACGCTTCTCTCGTGTCATACCTGGCCGTCTTTCGAAAAATATGCTCATGTGGCGTTTCGAAGTGCCGTATTGCTGTTGGATATTGGATTATTTTCGAGCGATTCACTAACACCCGAGTATAGTTCACTGTAACCCGAGTACCGGTCTCGCTGCTGAAGCTGACCGACGGCCGACAGCTGACCGAAAGAAGATGCCAATGATCTGCAGCCGTAGGGCCGTAGTTTCGGCGAAAGCGACGAAAGGCCCAAAATTCCTACACGTAAGGGACACATCCTAACTGAGGTTTTAAATTAAGGATTAGTGTTTTTTTGTGCCGTTTCCGCAAATAGCATAAATTTTAAGACTGCACGCCGAGCATTCTCTGGCAGTTCTTTTTGCAGGCAAAAGAAATGAGGTCACGTGGTGAGCTCCCTGGCGTTGGCCTGGCCGACGCCGCCAGTGAAGTTTGTAGCGGGGAGCGGGACGGACGCTTTGTCGGCGGCGTCTGCTAAGTGGGCTCTCTGCCCGAGCCTTTTCCGCCAGTGGACTCCCCGCGGGAACTCTCGGGGTGGCCAGCACTATGACCATCATTGTGTTTTTAGTGGACACGAGTGCTTCGATGAACCAGCGGACTTACCTGGGCGCCAGGTTGTCCGTGCTGGACGTCGCGAAGGACGCGGTCGAACGCTTCATCAAGGTAAGGAAGACCGCGCGCCGTCGCCTCTGCGATCGGACGCACGCTCACCGCCGCGCCCTGGATTTTTTTGCATGGGTATCGCCAGATCCGCCAGAGGGATTCGGCCAGTCGCGGCGATCGCTACATGCTGCTCACTTTCGAGGAACCACCGGCAAATATCAAGGTAACGGGACGAATGCATGCCGTGCGCTGGCTCGGGCGCGCTTGAGCTCCGATGATGACTGAAGCCTGCGCATCGCCTTTCAGGCCGGCTGGAAGGAGAACCATGCGACGTTTATGTCCGAGCTGAAAAACCTCCAAGCGTCCGGACTCACGACGCTGGGCCCCGCGCTGAAGAATGCCTTCGATCTGCTCAACATTAACCGCATGCAGACGGGCATTGACACGTACGGCCAGGGCCGATGCCCCTTCTACCTTGAGCCGTCCGTGCTGGTGGTCATCACAGACGGCAACCGGCTCACGTCTTCGGCTGGAGTCCACGAAGAGGTGAGCCCACCTGACTTTTCGACGGGTGCTCGCGTCGGCACACGGGCCAACCGAATCAATGCAGCCAGGGGCTCGCGATGGGATGACCTAGCTCCATCGAACGCCTAGGTAACGCTCGCTGTGGTCACTTTTAAACCTATGGAAGGCGTTGTGCTCAATCCGAAAATGTTTGCTTTTCCACGGACCAAGAAAATATCAGCACAAATGTTTGATGGAAGGCGTTGTGCTCAATCCGAAAATGTTTGCTTTTCCACGAACCAAGAAAATATCAGCACAAATGTTTGACAGGATATCTACCTTGCAGCATTACGCTTGGTTATGTGGGCTTCAAGCAAGTACCTGAAATGTTCAGCTTATTCACATAGTCAATAGGAGGCAGTGATATGGGCCACAGTTTTCACACACCCCAGCTGCATAAACTAACAAGGAAGTGCTGAAATATTTTTCTGTCGATGCTTTACTTTGTAGCTTAGTTTTGAAGCTAACCTGGAAAACCATGTAGTAATTACATAGTGCTCCGATTAATTTTGCTGTTTCTGTGAACCACGCAGCTGACACTGCCAATGCACTCCGCTGTGCCTGGATCGGAGCTGACAAAAGAGCCATTTCGGTGGGACCAGCGCATGTTTGCTTTGGTGCTTAGGATGGCAGGAACCCAGGCGCCTACACAGGATGCACCACTAACATCAGATGCGTCTCCCATTGATGACATGTGTGAAGTAACAGGAGGTGAGTGTTATGACCTGCATCGCTTTATGCTTGCCTTCTGCTGTCAAGACTACTATATAGTGCACTATTTGTTTTCTTTCCCAGCCCACTTGTCTTGGCTGTAAAGCCTGACAGGTTTCTTTGCTCCCCATCTTCGTAGTCTGTGACACAGGCAGCAGTAAAGAACATACACGTGGAAAGTCCGTGTTAGGTCAGCTGTGTGAAACAACCAGGTGATGTCGCATGGAAAGGAGGTGCATGCAAACACGACACCTACTGTTGCACAATAAGCACTTTTCACAGTGGGTGTAAGAGTGTTAGTAGAATGCACTGCGCAGCACACTTTGAAAGGCTCATGTGTGAGACCAATAAACCCCTGGAAGGTGCTGTTGTTCGATGCCACAAGGTTTGCTTTTTCACGGACCACGAAAACGTCTCCACAAATGTTTGACAGCTACATGTCGGTGACTCCAAGCTTCCTGTCGCACTGTCACACCACATCAGAGCACAAAGTTCCGGCTCTTGAATATTCCTGTTTTATATGTTTGTCATTGCAACTGAAATGTTCCAGGTAGCACTGAAGTGGCCAAATGTTAATACAATGTTCCAAATGTTGTTTTTTTAACGTTTGAGAAATATTACCAAAATGTATTGCAGTAACCTAACCTTAATTTAACGTTTCAACAACATATATGCAAAATGGTAAAGTAACCCTGCACGACCAGCTCCACCCGTTATGGAAGCGCACAACTTCAAACAACACTTTGCAAAGGACAACGAGGGGGACATGCACTACAGTACAGCACAACTAATACATGCAACTCATACACTCGCTTTCTAATGAATACTGTGGCCCAAGCTTATATAGCCAGCTGTGGAGGATGTTCCATAAACATTAGTGGTGAATGGGTAATATGCAAAGTTTGTTAATGAAAATAGGGTGCTGTGCATGCAATCTATGGCAGGCACCATCAGAGATATTTAACTGCAAAATTTTGGTAGCTGAAAAATAACATTACTCTAAGTATAGTGGGAAAATTTCTAAGAGACAGTGCTCACAACAGATTTGTAATGTTGTTTTTAATTATGTTTAAAATCTTATTTACAACTCGTAACATTGTTTTTTAATTATGAATTGAATATTAAAATAACATTTAGACTGCAGCATTAGTGTAATGTTTTTTGTTTGAGCATTGAACTCTTGTTTACAATACTGTTTATAATGTTTAAAAATATTAAGTTAGTATAACCTTCCAATGCAATACAGCATTACACAGCAATTTTATAACATTATTCTAATGTTCTGCGGTACCTGAGATAGTGCTTCATATGTCTTAATAAACATTTCATAACCCCATTGTCTGATGCGGCTGCTCTTTACAATGGCGGCAATATAACACGAACTAAATATCTGTAAATCAAAATTGATGCTTGTTGTGTCTCGTGGTCCAGAATAATTGTTCTGCCCTGTTGCACTCTTTTCTCGCATCAGCCGTATAAAAGTAAACTACACCGCTTGTGTTTGTCCTCACCTAGACCACACTGCATCCACCTGGGAGCCTAGCCGCTCTGCTCTAGCCAGTGAACTAGAAGTCACAAAAGCCTTGATGTTCATGTAATTTCATCCAGCTACTGTCATACAGTTAGTGTAATAACTTCAAAGTTACCTGTTGGTCTCCTGCTGCCTGATGCAAAATGTGGCACCTTTTGCTTCGTTCAGAGAAATTGCATTTATTCCTCGTTGTGTAACCTCCTGCCATGTACCGGGTTGACCGTTGTCTTAGGAAATACTTAAATTCTCTGTATGCATTCCTTCCTGCAACCTGTCTGCCAGCGGAGGGCTGGGATACATTTTTCTTTTTTTTTTTTTTGTAGTCCCAATATAATCTGTGTCTGCCAGTGGAGCCTCCACCCAGCCCCTACAAATTCTTCTTTCGGATAAAAGTCTCTCTCTCTCTCTCACACCCACACACACACACACACACACATGAATAGAACCATACCCCATAATCAGCGGCAACTGTCACTAAGCTGCTCTTAGGGCCATTTTGACTGACCTCTTTTTCTTGAATGTTTGTATGGTATAGATGCTTGGAAATTGTGTTTGTACAACTGGAGTTCATGGTATTTACTATGAATTTTTTATTATGGTTTTTGTATTGTGCATTTGTGCTTTGCGTGTCTATTTTCTCCCTCTCCTTTTTGTAATGTGGCTGCCTTCAGTTCATAATAGATGAAACATGTACTCATAGCAGAGCACTTGCTGTGGTATGTTTGTATGCAACGTACTGTGTGGCATTGTTGCTATTGTTTTCATTGCTGTCTTTGGTGTGAGGAATGATTTATAATTTCTGCATTTCCAACCGCTCACTCACAGGCCGCTCCTTCTGTGTGAGCTCGCACCGACTGCTTGTGCAGAGCTTGGAGGCACTGGTAGCCAAGGTGCAGGGTGGGGTGGTCATCAACTTTGAGCGCGCAGCTGAGGATGTCTGGGAGCCCAACTGGCAGAGCTGTCGTCGGCTCATCTACGTCCAGCGCTCAGCTCAGAAGGGCTACTCGGTGGGCCACTGGCCTCTCCCTGAGGCATTCTGGCCTGACCTGAACTCTCCTTCACTGCCTCCACGGACTGCGCACCCTCAGGTAGGGGTACCACCCTTGAAAGAGCAGCTTCCACTAGCATGGAAGTGGGGCAACCAGGAGAATCGGCGTGCCTTGATGTGTTCTGCTGAAATGCAGTGGCTGCATAGTGTGCCTTGCTTATCATTAAAGGGTTTCTCTCTCTCCTTAACTGCTCGGCTCTGTGCAGACAGTTTTCATCAAAACTGAGTGTTTGCCTCACTTTGAGGACAAAGGAATTGTAGAACATGTGTGCATGCGCGCATTTAGTTGCTAAGAAACGGAGTTGTTTGCCTGTAGGTGGAGCTTTACCTTGCAAATGTGCGCTATTGATTTCTCCTCCCAAGCACTTCTTTTTGCGTGATACTGAGTGCTGTGCAAGGTTTGAGAGCAGAGAAAGTTGGATAGGATTCATTTCTGAAATACCTTGCGCAGGAAGACAAAGCATCAGTGCGAAACAAACTAATCAAAGCTAAGGTTGATAGCTTTTGCTCAAAATAGAGCTAATTGCATGAACTTTTTTTCCTGCGAAGGTGCGTGTGTGCGGCTCACCAAGTGAGCCCCTCCTGCTGGACAACTTGCCGTTTGACAAGTATGAGCTGGAGCCATCACCACTGACCCAGGCCATCCTGGGTCGCAAGCAGCCCACAGTTGCCTTTGCCGTCTCAGTGGCTGGGGCAGCGGCACAGAGGGGTGGTGGAGCCTTTGGCTACCTCAAAGCCAGCACTAGCCTGGCATGTGTGAACCTGTTTGTGCTGCCGTACAACTACCCAGTGCTGCTCCCACTGCTGGATGAACTGTTCCGGTTGCACCGCTGCAAGCCACCACGCGAGTGGAAGCTGCAGTTTGAAGCATACCTCAAGGGCATGCCACTGTATTATGCAGGACCCCTAAAACGTGCCCTGCAGCGCATGGGTGCCCCTAACCTGGTGCCTGACTCCATGGAGAACTGCCTTAGTTACACCGTGCTCAATTACCTCAAGCGCCTCAAAAACCAGGTGCGTGGCTTTGCAGACTGGGGTCATGACATCTGCTAACTCAGCTTCTGGTGTCTGTTTGTATAGGGCATTTTTCTTGGAAGTGTAGCCAAGGTGCTTTCAGTTCCTAAGGACAGGTTGTGCAAAACTTAAATGTGGGGATTTTTTTATGGCGTTAGCCACATTTTGATTGCAAGGTAGGTATTGCTTTAATTCTTCTAGCCATTTCTTTGCTATTCCCTTGCAGACAGCCGACTATATAGATATATTGGGTAAGGCTTTCATCATCAAGTGCAAATGCTTAACATGCCTTGTTGTTCAGTGTGTGTTCACGTCAACTTTTTACAGCAGGAGCTGTTTCTACTAGCCATCCGCTATGGATACACAGGGGGCCCAGTCGATACACAGGTTTGCACCTCGCCTGTTTGGCAGTTCTGTGCGCAACACGGTTAGCGGCGCAGCTGATGGATGGCGCTGCTGCGCTCACGTTGGAGTCATTACATAATGGCAGGTGTTCCGTGCCATGCGCTTGCTTCGTTGACCACTTGACCACAATTGTGCACAGCATATATGTGAAGAGGATTTTCGAGAGTGGAGGGGAGAGCTTAGCGACGGGCACTTCACACTGCACTGCATGGCCGCCTTGCTCACCATGTGACCATGGATGGGTGAGGAGGTTTCTCAGTGAGTTTTTGGAGTAGACGACATTGGCATTGCTACATACTGCTCTGGTAATGCATAGTGGTGACTTCGGTGGTTTGGACAGGATGGTGCGAAACATGTGGGTAGGTACAGCTACAACAGCCACAAGGTAGAGGGCTACAATGGATCACAAATGATTACCAGTTGCACACAGCTCCCAATCAGGTTTAGTCACATGGTGTAAACATTGCATTTTTTTTTCAGCTCTGCTCAAAATATGCACCAATGGTTGGAGCAGTTTTTCCTTTTTTGATTTCTTGCAATCAGAAGCCTTGGCAAGCAGTGCCTATTTCTTTCTGGTCATGTAGCAAACTTTCACAACAGCGGAGTTTTTTGCAACATATATCATATGCATAAAATGCTGTTAGGCCTACACTGTCTCACAGAATTCTTTCTTTTTTTTTTCCCCTCTATTGCAAAATTGCTGAATGGTTAGTGTGTTCACAAGGGAAGGTCACATTATCATTTAATTCCATTTTTGAGCATTGTTACAGGGAATTGCGGCCTTGCAAAACTCAGCAGTTCTTTTTCAATGTAGATTGCTGTTTTCTCTGTGTAGCTCCTTGAGATTTCAGCAGTCCTGTTTTGCGAGCCAAATATTGTGTTGTCAGGTATTTGTGGTCATTTAGCTAAACTACATAAAACAAACTTCTCAATAGCCGAGTTTTTTGCTTGTAAGTTTATAAGTTTATTGAAAATTGAAGCTATTAATAGCCTTGCATGAACCCACTATGTGAAATTATTAGAGATGTGTGCTTCCAAGCATCTGTTGTCAGTGTCTAGCCTCAGTTTACCTTTTTACCTAAACTCATACATAAAATTCACTGTGGCCAAATATAATCATGCATGATGCCTGCTCGTGACACACCAGTGCCTGACATGCTGTTGCTCTTAATTGTGCATTGGCTGGTCAGCAGAAGTGAAAAAGAAATTAAATTGGCTGGCTCATGCATGCACCCATTAAATAACAAAGTGACCTTTCACTAAGAGTAGCACTTTTTACTACTTGGTGAAGCAGATTCATGAAAAAATTCGACACTGAATAGTGTGCTAGATGTCTTGAAGCTCAAATACCTGCAAGCAGGCTTTTCTTGTATAGCATTGCCTTAAACTATGCAGTGTAAGCATATGTCACTAAGTCAAATAATGCATTTCAGCTGAAGGTTCTGTCTCCATGACAGTTGTTCAGTGCTTGATGCACGCACGTATCCAAGACCCCCCCCTTCCCCGCCGAAATCCAGCTCACTTGCCCCTTCCACCCTAATCATTCTTGTGGAGCACGCACCGCGAAGTACTCCTCCCCAGCCCCTCCTGAAAAAAGTTTCTGGCTAAGCGCCTGGCTTGACGTCGCCTGGTCTGTATGTACAGCAGCAAAGACAGTACTTGCATTACAGTGATAATTGTTATGCTTCATATTACGTGTGTACTGTGTAGAAAAATTAACAAAAAAAAGTCTGTGTCCCTAGTGAAATAATGTATCCTCCTGCGATAATACCTTCAGGCCCGCAGGACTTCACAGACAAGTTCTAATCTGTGATTGTTGCTGTCCCCGTGCAACAGGCCAAAGCCGAGTATGAGAAGGTGGTGAGTGCAGTGGGCGGGCCAAAGTCGGGCCTCGGGGCGGAAGGTGTGCGAGTGAGCCCTGGAGTGCCACGGCCATCGACGGGCGAGGTGGCAAAACTCTCTGAGCTGGCACTCAGCTGGAACCCAGCTCTGCGTGAGCGCTTGCAGGGCTTGCGCCAGGAGCTGAACGACTTCCCAGGCTTTGCTCTGGCACCAGCGCCTCCACGGCCCCCTGACACAGCGGAGGCACCCCCGCGGAACCCTTTCGACATCAGCCGCGCCTCCCTGCTGCACCAGGTGGCACGGATGCGGGCACGCTACCTTCACCCGGGCACTGTCACGCGGTTGCACGATGCTGGTGAGACCTTGCCTTGGCTGGACCTTGCCTTTATTCATAACAAGAGGAGGTCGATTGTCTGACGTGGGCTGTAAAGAACTGAATCGTACTTGTTGTAAGGAAAGCCTGTGCTGTACAGTCACAGGCACAGCAAGGTCTTATATTGTTCTTTTTACTGTTTGCAGCCCTTTAATGCACTGGCGATGCATGCTAAGGTCATGGAGTGTAGCGCTTTTTGCTTGTCGCACCAAGATTACAAGGTGCTGGTTTGAAACTGCATTCATCCCAACTCCAGTTCTGGTAATTTCAGGCTTTTGAAACTGCATTCATCCCAACTCCAGTTCTGGTAATTTCAGGCTAACGAGCAAACGAGAAGAAAAAATAATGAAAACATCACTCTAAGAAAAATGCATAAAAAGTTAACTAGAAAGAGCAGGGTACATTTACTGGTTGCACGACATGCGAAATAACCTGCAGTGTTATTTATAAAGGTAATTGTTGTCACTGAACATGGATTTCCACCAAACATTGCACCAGCAGTCCAACCTTCCCACATTGGAAATTACCAGAAATGTGAGGGAAAAAACATGTACTTAAGCAAATTTCTACAAGATCCAGCTATCTCTAAAACACATGTCATCCCAGCGCTTAATTTATTGTAACACATAACACAATGGTTGATTTTTATTTAAAAACTTGCCGTCTCATTTGTTTTGTTTTTTGTTTTCTTTTTGCATTAGGCTGAGGTACTTTTGTAGAGGCGATAGCCTGATTGAAAAAGCTAGCGAAGTTGTGTTAGGAACTCCTTTACTTTTTTTGAATTTCTGCATGTCCTATACGGTGATAGGGCTAAATGGTTTCTTTGTGCTGTTGAGGCCACATGAAATAAAATGTAAAAGTAACAAAGGCCTTCGTGGTGCAAGCTGAAACCTTTGCTCTTCTGAGCTGTGGCGTTTGTAGCTCTGCAAAAAAAAAAGGGAGAAAAATAATATTAATGCACTGCGTGTATATGTGCTGTTTGCTCAGAACAACTGCACAATCTGCCTGTGAGCCAAATGGGCAACTACCAGGAGTACCTCAAGCGGATGCCCACGCCTCTGCGAGAGATCGAATCTACGCCTGTACGACAGCACATGTTTGGCAACCCATTCAAGATTGAAAAGGTATGCTTCACTCTTACATGGTTGCACTATCAGCAGGTTCATGGCATTGGCTGGTAGTGTGGGGAAAAAACATTCATCAGTAAGGCACCCAGCTAATGCTTGGTAAAGCTCTGAAGAAGGAAACGTTGATTTGCACAGCTGGATCAACAACTTGTGCCACCTCACTGCTGCTAACTCCTGACGTGAGAACCTCACGAATTAAGCCACGGTGAATTCAGTGGTTAAGGCTTTCGGAAGCTAAAGGCGTGTGTGGAGCACAGTAGCATGAAAGAAAAGTATGAGGGGAGGAATCAGTTTCGTGAAGCACATGAGTGTTTTAGTGCGGTAGCACTACTCCTGATGTACCAAACACGAGCAAGAATCTTGTCATCTTGTCTTGTGCTCCGAACTAACCCGAGTTACTCGGGTAAGCTCGCTTAACCAAACCACACACATTGCTTAACTGCTGCGCCATTGTGCTGGTAGGAGTATGATGACTCTCCACGATCTAGGAGTGTTCAAGTAAAGAATGACCTGTTCCACATAGGTATATGGACATTAGCCCACTAAAGATATCACGTCATACCCTTCAGGCCGAGCTTAAGTGTCCCCTCCAATTGAAGAATGAACACTTGCTTTCGCACGTTTACTTGGTTTAACTATGTTAAACCACTTTTTGTTTGCAGTAAAAGTGATCCATTGGCTCTTTCGGGGCGTGCTCATGTTTGTCCATCAGTAAAAGAGACATTTAGTGCCGATAAAATTGGATTTAAAAATCTTCCCGCTGGTCGGCTCAAACTCATGATGACCTGCCTGAAAAGGGTGGATTATCACCGTTTTGAAGCGAATGGCGGTGTAGCACAGCCTCTGATATCTGCACCACAAAAGTCAGTGTTCACACGAGCAGGGAGAGAGGGAGGTTTGGTGGGGGGGTGTTCATCCTGATGGTAGCCGGCGTACAAACAAGACAACAAAAGAGATGCACTAAATGCTGTGGCCCTCGAGTGCAGTTTTTGTCAAAACCTTAGAGCCCAAGGGGTTTTTGCTTGTAGGTCTTGCCATCTGGCTTATGTATTTTTCATCACCAGCATTCCAAGTCTTTTGAAGGCGATTGGACTTCCACGGTTGACAAGAATGCCACAACACAACTTAGAACTTAGAAGCAAACACCTTGATTTTATTACCTTTGACAAAGGCTGTACATGTTCTTTTGTACATATCCACGTTAATTTGGACTGGTTACCTGCCAGACTGAACCATTGCCAGCTAGTCCAGCTTGCCATTGAGGAGTTAATCAGTTGGGCTTGCTTGCTGTGCAGCGCATGATGGTGGATGAAGCTGATCTGGACCCAGCAGCCAGCCAGGCACGGGGCCACAAGCGGCCCGCACCCGAAGCCCCTGGGGGCCCCAGGGCCAAGCGGCGGCCAGGGCCGCTGCCACGCAACTTTACCCGCAGCCGGAGCCCCATGCCAAGCCCCCCATCTCCACAGGAGCCGCATGCAACCAAACGGAGCCCACCCAGAGGTGAGTTGCAAAGGCTGTGGGAACATTGTCGGTTGTTTTGACCTGGAATGACCACAAAGTTTGATGCTAATAATGGTGTGTCTGCAGCTGCAGTCAGCCTGTTGTGAAATTGCCAACTCATGCTGAACGCAGCGCGAAGTGACAGAGCGAGCAGTACTAGCTTATGGAGGGAGTCACTATGACGCAGACGTGAGAATAACCGTGACTGCATAGAGCAGTTGCGATAAAAATTTGCGAGATGGCGAAGACATACATTGCACTCCATCTCGACTAACCACACATACTGCTCTTTACTGCCCAGTGTGGTGAATTCCTGACATACCGTTTGCTTGCCATATACTCATTACTACATGGTGCTTGGATACGAGGTTTGATGTCTACATGTTCTCGGCAAATAGCACTTTCCAGTCAAAATGTTTGGCGTCACTGTGAGCAAGCTATGTGAAGAAAAAGGCGGCGTAAATGTGCGACTTCCAACAAGCATCCAAGTATTCGTTATCTCTCATTTTCTGACAAATATTGCGGGGAAAATACGGTGATATTTATTCAACGATATTTGCTGTCTCCAAGCCTTCAAGTTGGTTCAAGGCCTTTGATTTGTCCTTGCACACAACTCTGAGTAGCTGGCCAAAATGGACCAAATGCTAAATGGTGACACGCTGACTTCTCAAAATATTAAGTGCTAACAAAATTTTCATCTTGGCTTTTGGATCTGTGTACATTAGCTAGCATAATTTACAGGTAATGATTCTTTTCTTTGATTCGTTCACAATTTGGGAATTGTGAAGGAAGGCCCTTAGGGGAATTGCAAGGGTGTGGCCATGAAACCAAAGGTGCCCTGATGCTCCCTGCATAGGGACAGCACGATTGACCAACCACCAAATGCACCAGATCCAAGAATCGCATTGCAGTGGGCAGTAGTGGAATTGAAAGGCAGGGAATGGTCAGTACTTAGATTTTTTTGCTCTTGCATCCTTTTCACATGCTCTTTGGTTCAGACTTCTGTTGTTTTTTATGGTTGGTACTTTCACAACACTGATATTGCAATTGCAGTGAACCCTTTGGTGTGTCCTGCTTATTTTATTGTCGTGGAATTCAGCTGCATAGCACCTGACTGTATAGAAGGCACCCATGCAGCTTGTAGGCTGAGATTACAGGCTAGATTATCCACAGATCGTTATTGTTTGACTTTTGGTGCACATTCGAGTCGTGTGCATATTTTGCTTGGCTAAAGTGGCTGTCTTCGCAGCAGAGGAGGAGACGAGCAATGGCTGGGCGCCTAGCGAGCCGGCCTGGGAAGAGAGGAATGGCCAGGTGGCACCACCGTGGCGTGACAACGGTCTCCTCAGGGGGTGCCTGCTCAAGGAAGTTCGGAGGCCTGGCAGGAGTAAGTTTCTGGCATGCACTGCAAGCAGCTGGCTATTGGCAACGCTCAGTGGATGTTATCGAACCCAGCAATCCTCATAGCTGCTTGGTTTCTACCATGATAACAGTGCAAAAGGGCTGCAGTTTAAAAGCAAATGGGACAGATCACCAACTAACAGCTGAAACTTCAGCATGGAAGTGCAGTTTATACATAGTAATAGCCATCTTGCATGCACAAGATCAACAAAAGAAAACTGCAAAAGCACACACAGTTCAGATGTTTTCAAGCAAACATATTGTCTCAAATCCCAAGGGCTTGTGTATGTGGATTTCCTTTGTTGCTTATGTTTGCACATGGCGTTTGTAGTTGTGTAGTATTCTTCTTCCACATTAAATGTTCAGTTGTTAGCCAGTGCATTCCTTTCGCTCTGTGTAGCCATCCCTTTGCACTGTCATCCAGGTTGACCTTGCACAATTCACCCATTTGTCCACTCCATTACTGGACTGTCTACGGTGGAACCTCGATGATACGAACACGGTTGACGAATTTCGCGATGATACGAATTCACGAAATTCCCCGGCCAGAGTGCACTGTGTACGATTTGCGGAATTTTGGATGTTCCGAATTCTCTCCCTCAGCTCTACGGATAATATGAACGCGCGAAGCATGACTGCACACTTGAGCAATAAGCGCTGCCTGCACACCGCCAAAGTCGATTGCTAATCTCACTGCGCGCACACTGAGCGACGGTGCACGGCCCACGCATCGCCAAAGTCGCGATCACTAATCACACAATACGCACCACGAGTAGCGAGCTGTGGCTGCAAAACAGTGAATAAATTCCGTCAGCGGTAAACAGATCTGTGTGAATGCTTTCTTTACGCTTCTTCATACTAATTTTGTTCGTTTGGTTGGCACAAAATTTTGAATGATACAAATTTTTTCACGATCCCGTGAGATTCATATCACCGAGATTCTACTGTAGTCATGCAGTCATTCTCCAGGGACTAAGTTGCTGTCTCCTAGCAGTGTTTTTGTTGAGTGCCTGTTGTCCTGTTCCTTGTTGCAGATTTTGAGCGGCTCTTTGAGCTGCTCGGCCTTGTGCAGGGGGGCCTGGAGACACAGGTGTGCATGGTTCGCCATGTGATCCATGAAGCGGGGCGCTTCAAGCGCCGCCTGCTCATGCGGCTGCTGCAGGACTTCGAGCAGCGGCTGGTGGATGCTGCTGCCTTTCCTTCAGCCTAGGGTGCGCACACACACATGGTGGTACATTGAAAGAACCGGAGAGTCTCTGTCATGCACTTTTATTGCAATCACAAGAAAATGCACAGCCAGGCCAAGATAAGCACAGTGCCACCGAAGGGGGCTCCAGTCTTGACAGAAGGGTTGCCCGTCAGGGCATACACGTAGCATGAGCCGCAGAAGAGGCCCATGCCCACCAGCAGAAGGCTGCCCACCTGCAGAGGCAGAGAGGAAAAACTGAGTGAGCAAACGGAGGCTGGTAGCCAACACTGTTCATGGTGCATTTGCTGGCTGGTGTTTTTTGACCGTTTTCAGGGACCAGCTTGTTTTCTTTCTCATGCACACAACTCTTCTTCAATCACTGTAGTGGAAGGCTCTTGCATGAGCTACTAGATGGTGAACTGCAAAAGGGCCTATTTAGAATATGGTCCTTGCTGAAAATTTGCGTGTGTGGGTTGGTTCCAGGCTTGTCTCTGACACCCGGCAATTTGGAGGCTTTCTTCTCATCACTGTAGCTGCAAGTTTACTTTTGTTGCACAAAACACACAGGATTTCATGTTTGCAGCAGTGCAGTTTCCATTGATTCAGCATCAGTTCATCTGATTTCTACTGTATCATCAGCTTGCTTGTGAGAAAAGTGGCCATCATGCCAGTGACTATTTGTGACTGCTCCCAATCACAAGTTGCCTCTGTAAGGGTCCAGCCCCAGAAAAAAAAAAAAGCCAAGTAACAGCAATAATAAGAATGGCCTCCAGAAATTGTGACCAGAGGTGCTTATTGAAGATACTTGCATCTTCTTCAGCAAAGTACAGATTAGTTTTGTACATGACCAAATTTAACAAGTCATAGGGGACTTCCATACCCTTGTATTGAACAATTGCATAATCATGCTGCAAGTCTTATTGTTCTACACTAATGAATTATATAATTAGCAGAAAGTATCCATTGGATCATGCTTTGTACTAATGGGCTCAGTGCAGCTAAGAGTGTTTCCAAGCACAATTATTCTTCTTTATTGCGCAGTTCAGCTACACTACGTATTTGAGACTGTACCTGTTATCAAAGTTTCAGTGCAAAAATATTTTCCCTTTAATGAGCTCGTAAGACCTGTAGTTAACTTAATTGTTACAAGCAGTACTTGTCCATCTCACAAGTGCTTTCTTTCATTTGACATGCATTTGCAGTCTCATCACAGCGATTTATCTTCCATTCTTTAGTCTTATCTGGTGCATTAGTAACAATGCAGATTTTGGTTGTAATATAATGTATAACACTCAAAGCTGGTCAGCACGAAGTGCCATGTGTCATGTAAACATTGCATGTCCACCAGTTCTTCTTTAGCCTCTGTCTGCCTTGGTAGGTTGTCCCTCGTGCCCTTGCATTATTGTCACCATTCCATTTGCGAGGCATGGAGAAGAAGCCGTGCACCTTTTTGCTGACTGCACGTGTCGGCCTGCTGCTGGTTGAAGAGCCCCGGTCGAGCATACATTATTTTCGCAGTTGACTGGCAAGGCACATTTCCATCGTCACATGTACAGTGAGCGCGCACTGCCTTTCACCTGGCACTATCATTGCTACCTGTGCATTCGCTGTGGATTCACCAACAACCGGTTTCTGTGTGTACATACCAGCTTCATTTTATACTAAGATATTCAGCTCTGTGATGGACCGGTTCATTTCATACTCGAGGTACCTGTACATAGGAGACTACTAACAATCATTAACTCTTCAGCAGCAAAAACAAGAAGAGTGTCATGTACAAAGTATTGACTGAAATGTGTGCCTATGTGTCATGCCATTTCATTGCCATTGCCCCGACTCACAGTGGAGTGTAGAGGAAGACTTCTTTATTCTGAGTTTTGGATGCCTATGTCAATTATAAGTTACCCTTCATGCTTTTAAGTCTTTGTTGTACTACTGTATGAAACAGTAAACTGCAATGCCAGGGTAAAGCCATGATTTTTATTCAGTGCCGGTGGGTCTTTGAGTTTTAAATAACATGAACTGCATTCACTTGGGTGGAGCATGCAAATGTGTTTAGAAAAGGGCAAATGGTAGAGAAAATTTTGAAGGTGGAAAGTGATAACCTCACTCCTTTGGGGTTTGTGTCCCTTCTCTAAAAGAAAATGTTTGCAATGAAGGCTGTTTACATCGACACTTCTGCTGGAAAACAAACATTTTAATAAAATATGCTGTAAGGAATATGCCATTATTGATGAAACATTTTGCATTGCTCTTTGGGAAACTTCTCTTTTGCTGTCCTCATGTAAACATTATCTATGTCAAAGAAATGCATGCCGTTACTCAGAGTTATGCTCTCATTGGGAATGCTTAAATGCATATGAACAAGTTTTCATAATCAAGAAGCTGCCTGTCGCTGATCACCTATATTAACTAGTATAAAGTAGTACAGTTCATGAGTATGAACATCTCTGCAAGCTAGTTAGAAAAATATGCATGCTGCTCATTTTGTGGCATGTGGTCTCATCGTTACTCAACAAACCAATGGCTCTACTGTTGTTCTACAATCTCTACATGCTGCTGTCTGTCCTGTCGAGCAAAATGTTTTGCAGCAGTACCTGTTTCAATGATCTCGAATAATGTTGGGTGACTGCTGCAAGTGATAAGACGCCAGACCAATGTGTTGTGTGGCATCTATCAATGGTATGTTAGAGCACCTCATCATAGCCAGTACTAATGCGCATGACATACTACTGAATTATATGTGTGCGACATTACACCTCACTGAGCACAGTTGCACCTCGGCATTTGAGCTGCTTTGACTAATTCCTTCACTAGGCATGACTACAACGGAAGAGATCTTTAGGAACCTAGCTCACCATTTTAAGTGTTCTGCGATGAATCTAGGTATTGTTGTGCTTTCTTTTTATATCAATAATTCTCTGCTCTGGCGTTTTTTTGCAGCTGGAAGCCATTGCATGTAAAGTAGGAGAGGCGGTGGAGGCTTAATGCATGAATCTGGTCTGGCACTAAAAGCAACTGTGCTTTGATTCTTCCACACATGCTTGCAGATACAATCCATGCCCAGTGTAGCGGAGCTCTCTCTGCATCATGTTTACGAAACCATCAGGGTTCACATGGACACCGGAACACGGCCTTAACATTTATATTTCAAGTGAGAGCTAAGTGACAAATTCAGTAAAAAGTATGGTATAGCTTCAATGGCAGCTACAGCAGCCCTTTTTAATGAACCATTTACCTTAGAAACATCAGTTTTGGTTAAGGAGGAATGTGCGAGCTGAAATGAAGCCAATGTCAGCTTGACAACCTGGCAAGCACTCTGCTGAAAAGTGCACGCTGCCACGCTTCACCATTGTAACTTCGCCAAGACCATGCATGCGGTTGCCTTGTCTGGTTACCAAGCTGCTGTACAAACAAGCGTGCGCCTAGAGGTAGCTGTGTTCCCACTAAATTATCTGATGGCTCTTTGTCCGTGGGTGACAGCTTGTTGCAAAACAGTTTCACAATTATAGAAAGCACTCCAGAAAACGCACAGCTAGAAGGATTTGTCATGCAGCGACAGCACTTCAAAAGTGAGTCTCCATCACTGGGCACACCATTTTTTAGCAGAGCTCTTGCAGTAAAATGGCTATATAGTATACTTGGTGCGTACTTCACAGCATGCGTGTGTATTGCTGTGTCCAAGTTTAAAATTAAAGCGGTGGTGGAGACTTCAACCAGTATGCATGCATATCCCAGCAGTTGCATGCCCCATCAGAAATTGGCAATGTAAGTGCTAAAATCTGGCATGGCCATATATGTGGCTCTTCAAACATCTGCAGATGTTGTTAGTCTTGCGAGGCCGACAAAAACTGTGTGGTGGACTGGAAACTTATTCGCAGGATGGCACTGCCTTGTTTCCACCCACTTATCAATGGACTTTGCTAATAACACAGCCAACTAGGCGCAGTCGTGCTGCTAACAGATTTCATGCAACTTTACGAGGACGCGAAGGAAAGGGCAGGAATTCCGTCCCAATCATGAACCGAAAAAGGCCAAAAAAGTCCCCGGTTCTATGTCGGGGATGCAGCACGAGCACTGACCAGTGCTGGTCGTCTTGTCAGCGGGACACCCAACAATGCCAGCGTGTGGAGGAAATGGTAGTGATTGGCCCGGTCGTAGGCCTCCTTTAGCTCCTCAGGAACATCGTCTCGTTTGAAGAGAACTGCATCGCAAGGTTGAAAATGAGATTGTCTGGTACTTCTGCATATGACAAGCTTATTTTTGACGCGTAATGCACACAGTTTGAAGCTTCGAAAAATGTTCTGCGTTTCCACAAGCTATTTACTAGCGATACAGTTTAGTCTATCTGCTCAACTCCAGGCTTCGCATGTGGCTGTAGCCGCACGTCTATTTCCGAGTTTCAGATTTTAGCACACAGCAAATAAGCACCGGCTGAATCCAAATTAAAAAAAAAAAGGAAGGGAAGGCAAAGCAGCTGCTCTGGCACCCGAACGATCGCATACCGGCAAATGACACTTGACAAGAGTCGAAAAAAATACGCAATTCACTGTTCCATGTAGAGCAGCTGTGTAGTGTCGCTTCGCACGTACGTACCTACGTTATAAAATCGGGTCATATGAGGAGCGTGCAGCCCGGTTCTGCCTCCCGAGGACTGTGGTGAGAAAGATAACTTAGACCACATGATCTGGGCGTGCCAAGTCCGTAAGCCTACCCCAAAACTCTTGCCTGATCCCTCCAAAGAAGCATGGGATAAGCTAAGGTCCAGCGATGACCCCGACTTTCAGTCCAAGGCCGTCGAATGGGCCGGCTTCGCCAAATGTCTCCACGG
Source organism: Amblyomma americanum (assembly GCF_052857255.1). NCBI lineage: Eukaryota > Metazoa > Arthropoda > Arachnida > Ixodida > Ixodidae > Amblyomma > Amblyomma americanum. The sequence goes on along the minus strand of NC_135499.1, from coordinate 202,076,374 downwards.
CCTGCGGCACGCTAGCTAACTTGCCTTAATCCCCTACGCTTATGCGCAATAAAGTTTTGTCAGCCTCAGCCTAGTCACGACTGAAGGTCACGTGAAAAGTTTCGGCACGGCGATAGCGCCCCACAGCAAAGGCGCAGGCTCGCGCACATGGCCTACCGTGTGCGCCGTAGGCGCCAAGGGCCACGGCCAGGGCGCCTGAGAGTCCCGCAAGCCGCACAAAGGTGCCACCACTCTTGACGAGATGACACGCCCACACGGGTGGCTTCGAGAGTTCGTGTGAGGGGCTAGCAGGAGGCGGCGACGGTCCGTGCGTGTATCCGTGCACGTAGCGCGTGATGAAGTTGTCCGTCACCGCATCCGACACGTACGAGACAAACTTCATTCTGGATAGCGCGGCAGCTTACTTTGGATCTCCAACAGGGCGCGTACAGGTGCTCAGCAAGCTGTCCGCACAAAATCAAGCTGCTGCGAGGCTGCGATCACAGCAATGCAACACCGCCGGATCAACACCAATGGCCGGACTCGGCTCCGCGTTCGTCAGCTGTTTCCGGATAGTGTCTGGATTCTCAACTCTATCGCCGTTTGTGCCGTTTGCGGATCCAATGTGATGTTTCTGTTAATCAAAAACTGAATTTAATTTTTTTAGAAATTATTTGTAACCGGTGCTGTGCAATAACCATATAATTTCTAAATAGTAAGATACTCTATGGCTAGAACATTATGGCAAGCATGAATATCAAATTGCGTAACAAATAGCTTCAAGGTATCAATTTTGTCTGCGAGTCTCGAAATTAGCTCTCTGCACAAACGGTCTCGAAGGTTTCCTTCCCCCAAGACATCGCAAGATGAAGACGACCTCTGCACTTTGAAGTGTATAAAAACTAGAGCAGTAAAGTTTATCCTATCCTTCCGCCATGAGTCTGTTCAGTGTATGAATATCTGGTAGTATTTGAATGAATGAATGATATATTTTATCAACTCTCTCAAGGTTGCATCAGCAACAAAGAAGAGAGGACGCAAGGTTAAAAGCTGCGTTGTTGCAGCTTGAGAGCCGTTTGCGGCTTTAGAAGCTCTATATTCGAACCTACGTGTTTCAGACCTCATATAACCTCGTATAAAGTTTCATAAGTTTGTATTTGTTTATTTGCTAAACCGTATCGCTGATCCATTATTTACAGTTTCCAGGAGCTTCTTTCCGTGATGCTTCGGGTAGTTAGCTGAAAGCATGTTAACGCATTTCTCCATACGGCTTATTGCTGATACTGATGCTGATGCCGCTTTGATGTTTGTGCGCGTTCGATCTGTTTTCCACGCCTCTGCGGCGCTGCTGCTGATCGTTTCGCGAGTCGTTCTGTTGCATTGCGCTGCTCGGAGGTTATGGTTCTGCGCCAGCGCTGCGGTGCCCTCAGTAACTGCTTGTGAGGCGATCTCCTGAAGAGGCGGTACCTCCGACTTCTCTTCAAACGCGCTCGTCAACAGTGCATGATGAGTGAGGAGGATCCTGTTATACAGACTAACATTGACGCTGCCTTGAGCAAAAGAGATGCGGTTAGCAAGGGCTACTGGCACGATCCGTACATACAGTACTTTGTGAAGTCGTCAGAACGCAAGACACCGGAGATCAGCCGAGGTTACTATGCCAGAGTACAAGCCGTCAAGATGCTTCTCGACAAGTTCCTCAAGGTGAGGGTAGTAATCGGTAGTTGCGGATTGGGAGATATGCAACGTCTGTTATAGACACTCCAATGATGTAAGCACTATTAGGTCTGCAATTATTTATTGTGCTCTGTATGCACGCATAAATGATGTCATACGTGAGCGGATCTCTGGTGGTGCTCAAGAAACGCGCTACTTGTCATTTGAGCTGCAGAGAGTTACCGGTGTTAACAAAGCAGATGCATGACGTTGACGCTTACGTCTACGCAGAAGTGTGGCCTGTTGTATGCATAGCTAAACTGCCGCTGGGTGGTATTTCGTAGGCGTATTTAGCCTGTGCTGACTATGTGGTTAATTCGTGTGTGAAATTTGTGCATGTAGCTTTATGGTCCCGAGTGCCAAATCGTCAACCTGGGCGCGGGCTTTGACACCCTGTTCTGGCGGCTCATGGATGACAAGGCCCAATTCAGGAGCCTTGTGGAAGTGGACCTTCCTGCCGTGACCACCCGCAAGTGTTACTACATTCGCCTGCGGAAACAGCTGCTCAAGGGCATAGCCACAGAAGGTTTGATCTTACTTTTGCCACGTACACCATTCTAAAGCATCATCTCTTTCTGCAAACACTGTTTGAAAGCAGCCACGCCAACGTGTCGTATGAGTTATTTTTTCTATTGCTCATATACATTTGTGACAGACTGCCCTGGTAGGTTCTGATGTGACAAAAATATATGAATGTATTTATGTATCTAATGTTTTCTCCTGTACTGGCTGTGGTTGAATAACTGAAGAATAGGACCAGTTGTTTGGTGGTGGTTGCTTTGCTTTACACCCCGCACTCACCAAGGGTCCTATCACTTTCCCTTCCCTTCCTTCACCCTCTCAGTCTGCCGGTGTAAATGCTGATGCACCTTTTCTTGTCAGCACTAAACAATGTTGGTCATCTCATCACTTCAGTTCTCTATATTAATTGCTGTTTAATTGCTTTGTAACTGTATTTGCTGAACATGACAGACTTTTAAATAGCAGTGCATGACGCAGCTTGGTTTTTGTGATTGTTCATTCTTTCTCTCGTCTTTATTTTTTTCGCACATCACCTTTTTAACTGTGACCTCCTAGTCGTCATAGTTTCCCTGGAGCATGTGTCCTGATCCCTTTTCTTGTCCTCATTGGAATTATGGTGTTGGTGTCTTTTGTTCTCCCCAGGCATGCTGGGTGTGTTTTGCACTGTTGTTCACCTGCTTACCTGCATGTTGCCACCTCCTTTTGCCCTTTTTAGATGTGTTTAACCAGCTGCTGATCCATCGGTCATCGGGTCTTAGCACGCCAAACTTCGGTTAAGTACAAATGTGCTGCTGCTTCTTTCCAATTTCATGGTGAAGAGCTTCTTTGTAATTTTGTGATTGCCTGTGTGTGCAGATGATGACGTCCGGGTCAGTGCATCGGACTTGCACGCTGGCCATTACCACCTGGTGGGCTGTGACCTGCGCGAGCTGGACGTTTTTGAAGCCAAGGTGGTGCACGAGTCAGGACTAGACCTTAAACTGCCCACAATGTTCATCGCAGAATGTGTTCTTGTTTACATGAGTTGTGATGAGTCATCGGCACTGCTCTCCTGGATCACACGCAACTTCTCTAATGCAGTGCTCGTCTCCTATGACCCTGTAAGTTATTATCTTCGTGTGCACAAGTAAGCTTAGAGTAGTGATTGTTGTTGGTGAAGTCAATTGACATTGCCTTTCCTCCACTCTGGATTACATGTCGGAATCTAATACAAAATAGCATTGTTATTCATCTGAAAATTTGCTGACCTGGCTAGTGTGAACACAAATCTAAAACTTGAACTAAACAAATATGTATGAATGTTCAGGCATGCAAAACAGTGCCATAAAAACCTCAACCAAGCACTGAAGCCTAACTGTCTATTCATTTGTTCTTGCTGTGTGCAATGTTCACTTTTAATGTGCAAGAAATGCTAACATTGCAGCTCATTAAATTAGAATGTAAAATAAGTGTTTTAAAGTCAAGGATAGCACAATACAAACAGAATTTATTAATAAAGCTGTGCATGAATGTGACCTCAGGATCAAGATTTTGAACTGGGTTTCATAGGAAGTGCAGTATAAACACAGCTGAATTTGCAAAGGCTAGCTGTTGTTCGATACGATGGCAGTCGAAACTGCCTACATAACTGGGACTGTGCATGGCTGAAATAGAAGAACAATTGCAGCTGGTCACTGAAAGTGTGCTGCAAATGACAGTGGCAGCTACGCTCTCTCCAGTGCTCTCGATCAATGCTTTTGACATTGTTCTTGTGCCCCTGCTTCACTGCATCTCTTCTCAGTGCATCACCCTTACTATTGCCGGTCCCAGCACGGATTGCGAACGTTGCATGGCCTAGGCATGCCTGGAGAGATCAGGGCTGACTGGGCTTCCCCCATACCAGCTGTGTCTAGGGCGCCTCGGGGCACGCCCACTGCAGGCGGTCAGTGCATGGGCACCGAGGCATCCTAGCTGCAGCAGTGAGGCAAAGGGAGTGAGAGCACGTTGTCCCTCTGTTCACAAACTCCTATTCTTCGCAACACAGGAGGACGCTCCTGTCATTTTGGGTTCATGAACAGTAGGTCCACAAAACTCTATGTGCTCTGCAGGGCTATTAAAGAACCCAACATAGTCGAAATTAATCCAGAGCCCTCTAATATGGTGCCTGTCATAACCCATCTGTAGATTTGGGACATGTCTTGTATTTAAAGGATTATAGACACCCAACTTTAGTTGCACGTTTTCTTGTCTGTTATGGCACATAAGACATTAGAATGCATTAATCAAAATGTGGTATTTGCCTATGACTACTAATTAATTTATTATTGAGCTTATTCTCTAATGCTGTTTCGGTGACATGTAAGGTGTGTAAGTCATGTGAGGCATGAAAAAAAAAACTGAAATTTAGCTGCTGATACGTTCTTGAAGCAGGATGGTTTAAGCATTGTAGTGAATTAAAACTATGTATTCGCAGTTATATTTCACTTTTTTAATGCCTAACTTTGCCTAAACATACTTAATAAATTATTCAGCAGTCGTAGGGGAGTACCATGACTATCCATGTATACTTATGTCTAACGCATCATTTAAAAGAAGAAAACATGCAGAAGTCCTTTGTGTCAAGTACATGTGCATCCCTTACCATACCAAAATCCAAAACCCGATAACAAATTATGTTGTTTAGCTATGCATGATGTTACATTGGTTTTCTCGTTCTGCAGCAAATTATTTTTTGTGTGCTTGGGACATCGTTCTGTGCATGCATTATATCCCCTCCACCATGTGCAGGTAGTGCAAATGATGAGAACAAGGTGATTAGGTGTGCATTATGGTGCAGATGTATGCAAATTTGTTTGTTGTCGAAGGCAGGCAAGGAATGAACATCCCAATGAGCCTGCTTTCTAGTTTGTCTGCACATCATTAAAGACATCAGGGGTGGTGTTTTATTTATAGGCATTGAACTTTAAGAGCAGAAGTTGAGGCCAACTGGCAGAATGTCTGACCAGGGAGTAAGAGCTCGAGCTGGAGTCTTGCGCTCAAAGTGGCAGCAACAGCAAGCCAACCAGATTCATTATTCTTACGGTCATTATCTTCGTTATGCATTTGCTTTCATGTTTGTGCAGCGACATGCAGACATGCATAGCAGTGGTACTGGTTGCATTTCGTGCAGGTCAACATGGGAGACAAATTTGCAGAGGTGATGGTGGAAAACCTGAAGCAACGCAACTGTCTCCTAGCAGGACTGCAGGCGTGCACAAGCATCAAAGCCCAAGAAGAAAGGTCTTTTTTAAATTATATTGCTGCCACTGAATCTGGATTACTGGATGCCACTGAAGCTTACAAAAATGATGAACACAGTAATCACGTGCACTTAGCTGTTATCATACACAAATGAAATATGAATGGGAAATAGCATTGAAGCAAAAATGAAAACATTTTGGTTGATGAAGGCTGCAAATCTCCAAAATCCCCACTTACAAAAAGGGTTAGATCCCAGGTGGTGGAAATTACATATTCCCGAGCCCTCCACTACCCCACCTCTTTCTTTCGTTCTTCTCTCAGTCCCTCCTTTATCCCTTCCTTTATTGGGGGGGGGGGGGGGGTTCAGGTGTGGAAATGTGAGACAGATACTGTGCCATTTCCTTTCCCAAAAAACCAATTTTCAAAATGCACCTGTATCATATCACAAGGAAAGACCAGTTATGCCATTATTTTGCATAACATCAACTAAAACCTTTTGCGTTTTCTTTTCTGCTGTTCTGTTCATGTTATAATTGGCCTTGATTATGTATGTGTGGTGTCTATGAAATGCTTAGCCCCCTAATGTCCGCTGTTGGGTGTGGTCATGTGTAGGCTGTAAAAATTTGAGGCCAGTTGCAGAAAACTGTATTGGCATTGTATGAACAGCACCACCTTGTTAGCAGAATTTGGATGGAGTGCAGCCATGCTTTGTGGATGAGGCATACTGCTGCTGAGTTTGAGGATGCAGGATTGAGCGACGGCTGTGGCAGTTTTATTTTGATGCCAATGAAATGCAAAAGTGCTCATGTACTTTGCAATGCCAGTGCATGTTAAAGAACTGTAGAGAGTTATTATTAGCTTGGAGTCCTCCACTTTGGTGCCTCTCATAGGCCATGTCAGAGTCTGGCCGCATTCAGCTTCGTTATGTTACAACTGTCATAATTCATAACTTATTCAAGATTATCTGCCCCTTTTCTAGTGCTTGTGGCTTGTGTTACATTAGAAGTAGCAACATAACACTAATAGCCATTACTGTGGAAATCTTTTTAGATGTGACACACACAAGATACAAGCTGACAAGTTGGAGTCCTCGGAAGTAGCTGTAGGTGTTCGGTTGTATGCAGTAAGGTGACTTCTTGCTGACTGCATGATTTCATCGCAACAAAATTTCTCACTTTCATTGGCATATTCTTTTCTGGAGCTCCAATAACTTTATGCAAACTTTGTGTGCTTGTCTGCAGTCATGGAAAACATGACCAACATCTTGATGATTTGTAATGAGCTAAGTTTATCTCATCAGCTATTTCTTCATTTGCCAATTCTAAATTTAGCTTCTGTATTCACAGGCATGCATGGTCAATAAGAGATGCTTGCTTGTGGTTTTACTGGTTAATTAAAGCTTTGCTTGTGCAAACAAATTACGGAGAACTCGTGGTGGTGTTCTGTTTTGCTGCTTCACCAAGTTGCTTGTGCCGCAGGACTCGGCATGCAGGTTGGGAGACGTGCAAAGTCTGGACTATGAACCAGGTGTACCAATCGTTCCCTTCCATGGAGTTGCACAGGTTAGTCATACCAGAAGAGGCACTGGTGCTTAATTTCTTTATCACTTTCTACAGCTGCTGACCAAAGTAGGGACAGCTGGGGAATGTGGTATGCTGTGATTATAAAAAACACACAGTGCAAAAGGCAGGGGCAGAGCAAGAAACAACAGGGCAGGTGCTGAGGCCAGTGCCTGTCCTGCTGTCTTTTGTTTGCTCCATTTGTGTCTTTTGCATGTGGTGTTTTTTAAAATTATTGTTCAGGCATTGCTGTAGAGGCTTCCTATCTGCAGCATATTAACAATGTGACACTGCAGTGTTCCTCGCTACTTATTTGTAAAGCGGATGCTTTCACAGTTCATTTCTACAAACGAAAAAAATCGAGGATTAAAATTTTTTTACGGACTTCCAAACCTGATGGCACTCTTGAACTGTAGTACCTCCTTTCTTAAATTAATTTCTTTCATATTGTATGAGTTAATGTTATAGGTGATTGGCCTCGTTCTTGGAGTCTCTTCGAGGTGTTTCAGTGTAGACTGAGTAATATTTGAAAATGGGTTTTGTGTGATGAAAATACTGTTCTTTGTAGTCATACTGTACAGTACACAGCGACAAACATCACAACAGATGCTGCAGTTTTTATTGGTCACTTGGGATGATACCTGTAGCATGTATGCGTGTAATGTCATTGCCTTGCTAATACCCCTGTCACGCGGGCAATCTCAATGCCCATTGAGTCAATGGCCATCGAAATTTTTGAGGGTCATCCAGATGCACCGCTGCCACACAGCAAATTTTAATGATCATTGAGTGAGCATGAGATCCCACAGATGGCGCTAGGGAAAGCAACATTTTAAAAAATATACGAAGTGGAGCGGAGTAAAACGAGCGGAATGTTGGAGTAAGTGCTGTTCAAATACTTCACAGTTTAGCACAATCAAGAGACATCGATGGTGGGGCGACGATGGGTAGGTATGTGCACTTCGGTTCAGAACTATTCACGTTTTGCTGGTGAAGCAGCCACAGATCAGTGACCCTCTTTGTCGTGCTCATAGCTACTATCGTTGCAGCATTTGTGGGGCACTTTTTGGTCTCGGTTGTCGCAAAGTACACCAAGAGGCAGAAAAAAGAAACGAAACAGAACGCCGCAACACTGCACAACGAGAAAAGCGTCAGTTTGTTTACATATGACTGCCCTATGCTCTGTGGAGCTGTCGTTTTGACTACCGAATAAAAATTTCCTTATGAGCTGGCTGATGTCTTAAATTTTTCCGTTAAATCAAGAAGATACTCTTGTTCATTTTGAGTTTTTATGTGTTGTTTTTTCAGCGTATGGTGAGAGTGATGCTTTTCTCAATGGCCCTTAAGACTCCAATGGCCATTTGCGAACCTCCATTGAGTTGATGTCCATCAAGTTCAATGCTCATTGAAAACCGCCGTGTCGCATTAATCGATCTCCATTGAAATCAATGTCCATTGACTCAATGGGCAATGGAACTGCCCATTGGGAGGGGTATAAGGTACTTAGGAGATGAACTGCAAAGCATGATCAATGAGTTAGACACGCAGAGCAGAGCGGTGCGTCTAAAAATTAATATGTAGAAAACCAAAGTTATGTTCAACAGTTTTGGAAGGGAACAGCAGTTTACAATAGGCAGCGAAGTGGTGGAAGTGGCAAGAGAATACGTCTACTTACGGCAGGTAGTGACCACAGATCCAAATCACAAGAGCGAAATAACTAGAAGAATAAGAACGGGGTGGAGCGCATTTGGCAGATTGTCTCAAAGGTGGAGCGCATTTGGAAGATTGTCTCAAATCATAAATGGCAGTTTTCCAATATCAGTGACGAGAAAAATATACAACAGGGGCTGGAATGTGTGGGCTAACAAAAAGGGTTCAAATTAAAGACAGTGTAGCAAGCTATGTAAAAGAAAATGATAGGTGTAAGATTAAGAAACAGGAAGAGGGCAGAATGGGTCAGGGAACAAGCACTGGTTAATCACATTCTAGTTGAAATAGATGAAGAAATGGGCTTTGTTAGGGCATGTAATGCAAAGGCAAGATAACTGATGGTCCTTAAGAGTAACGGACTGCATTCCAATAGAAGCGAAGCATAGGAGGCGATGGCAGAAAGTTGGTTGGGCGGATGAGATAAAGAAGTTTGTGGGGTTAGGGTGGCTGCTGGCACAGGACAGGGTTAATTGGAGAGTTAAGGGAGAGGCCTTTGCCCTGCGGTGGGCATAGTCAGGCTGATGATTATAATATGTGTGTAATGGATTTTTACTGTTAACATTGGACAGCGGTTGAAAACATATTCTTGTGCACAACAGAGTCGCTGGATGCTGTTTGATAAAGTCAGCAACTGTGCTGGGTTGGTACAAGCAGTTTGTGATAGCACTGTCATCTGTAAACAAGGCACTGTGCAGAGGTGTACGTGGCACCATATCAGGCAGCTGGTAAGGCAGAGCCAGCTGTCTTTGGCACATTTTAGGTGACAGCTGGCTGCAGCACAGTTACTGTGCCTTTCCTTTCTCCCTTCAGCACGGTGGTCTGCGCTATTGTAATGCTGCTCATTCATCCCTCCAGCAGTTTGCATATGGACACATATCCAATTGATCTAATCACAGTTGATTCCTGTCATCTTATGCTTTTCAGTGACATGCAATGTGTTCAGGTTCATTCATTGCCTGCTAGATGCAAAATGCTGCGACAGCTTAGGTGGACAGATTTCACATGGAGATACCATGCTTGTGGCCATCGGAGGCATACGTGCCTTTGTAGTTAATTTCGTTGTCACTCCCAAGCCTACTTGAGCTGGAAATTGGCATGTAGTTTTGGGAAGTGCATGCTGTCATGTAATTAAAAATAAAAAGATGTAAAGTTTCAAAAAGAAGCTTGATGCATGGGTTTCGTCATCATAATATGGCATTTTCACTTTCAGGGTCGAGAAGCTGGAGATGCTGGATGAACGGGAGTTGCTGGAGCAGTTGCTGTCGCACTACTGTCTATGTGTGGCCTACAAGGGTGGGGGTGTACCCTCCAAGTTTGAACAACTATCCTTTCCCCTTGACCCCCGCTGATGTGCCAACTGTTGTGAATTAGAATGGCAGAGAAACTCTTCGGTGCTTACCCTGTCTGGACAACGCAGTCGAACACCTTACATGACATACATTCTGCAGAAGAAAAGGAAGTGCACATGAAATCTTAGCAGTGGCAGGAATAGGCACTCAGATGAAGGGTTCCTTTGTACTAACACATGCAAGTGTCCTGGTGGGTGGGTAACTTGTCTGGTCTTGCTGCTTTAATTTCATTGTAGCAAAGTTGATTGTGCCCTCTGTTTAGCTTTGTGTAGTTACCACAGCATTGGTTGAATTTGGTTATGATATTCCCAAGTCTGCTTAGTCTTTAAAAAATGTTAATTTAAATTGTGTTTAAATTCTTGATGTTATGTCATTATGAAAGATAGGATCAGAGTCTTTTATCAAAACTATTGCTTGAACACATGATTTAATCCTAAATGCAATTTGTGCATGTGGCTGTGTCATCAAGTCTACTGCTGAGCTGTTGTGAGTTGCATCATCTGTTGGGCTCATGTTACAAGTGTGGGCTAAGGTTGTTCGTGTTTATACTGTTAACTGCCATGGCATTTTTAGCCCACCATGTGTCTGCAGTGTTGCACTTTGCGCTCATCACATTTGTTTGCACACTGACACCCATGCTCTAGTCCTTGCCATTTTCTGTCATTTGTAAGAGCAAGTGTTTTGTGTTTATACTTTTCATGGCTAACCCTTGCGAGAGATTTAAAATTGCTCTCTTCATAGTGTTTCAGACATGGCATACATTGGACAAATAAAAGCATGTCAAACTTTGGAGTGTTTTGTTGTGTCCGCAAAAAAATTATCCACTCGTCTTTTAACCTTACTTTGACATCTTATGCTGTGTAGCCGCATTCAGTGTTCATTATGAAAATTTTCCCAAGTTTTAGTTAAAGCATGGCACACATAAAAGTGCAACTGAGCACAGTTGTGCTGAGTATGTATAATTGGAACTGCTTCTTTTATCACCCATTTATCTCCACTGAAGAGTTATGAGTGAGGATCAGCATTTTTGGATACTAGTACCAAAAAATAATTACCCGAAAAATTTTGTTTAATCCGAAAAACTGATTTTATAGCACATCAGGCCTAGGTGTGCCTGTGGAGGCTCCTTTTTGATGCCCTTCATTCATAGTGGACATGTAAAAGTGTGACATGCTGCAAGCAATGGCAAAAGAGCTGAAACTCTGGCTAAAGAACTCTGCAGATCCTTCAGATTTTGTAGATTGAACATTTGAGACAAGGCATTGTTCTCTCTTGTTATGCAAAAAAGAGGTTCCCCATCCTGTACTGAAGTCCTTAAGGTCTCGAATCCATTATGTGAAGAAAGATTTTGAACAAGTACCATGCTAGCATATGCATGTCCTGTGCTGGCCCGTTCTTTCAAGTTGCCAACAGAATCCCCTAGCTTTTTCTGTAACCAGTGAAAATTAACGAGGCATTCTTGGTGTTCCGTGCACTAAACAAAAGTGTACTGCAGTTGTGGCCACAAATTGTAAAGCATGCTTGTACATATTACAAATTGTAAAGAGTTATGTATTACTTATTCTGCTAGTTGTTTAATAAAGCTTTTTGAAGCAGCACTCCATATTTGTGCATCATAAGTCTGTTAGCTCAAACTTGGAATCAAATAAAACCTGATAAACTCTCTATCCTGTGCACCATAAAATGAATATTGGTAATTGATCAATTTATCAAATAATACAAGCTTAATTTAAACAAAAATGAACTAAAAAATGCCCACATGTGAGACTGTACACCTGAATGAAACAAGTCCAGTTGCAAATGCAGTCAAAAAGATCTAGCTACTTTGCTGTACTCTCTGCTTGGCCAGCATATCTGAACACCAGTATGATTATGTCCAGCTAACGCTTGGTACACGTTTATAAGTTCATCTATCGAGTCACTGCCTGGCATGAAAGAATTCGTGTTGGTTCACCAACCCGCAACTGAGTACACGTGTGTACAGGCACGAGAAAAAAAGTGGCACCACACGGCTGTTGTGATTCATCACTCCTGCTAAGGTTTTTTGCTGCCGAGCATGTACTTTACACAGTAAAACCTCGTTGACACGTTCCCGGTCCATACGATTTCCCAGTTCGTGCGCTCAAAATCTTGGACATTGAAAATGTCCCATAGAGTTGCAAATATTTTTCCCGATTAATGCGTTCCCGGAAAACATGATTTCCCAGCTGCTACGTTTAAAATTTCGACAAATTGTGATCGTATAATACTTTTATTGACCAACCGCACATTTGCAAACATGGCCGGACGAGAGGGCACACGTTTTTTGCGGCAGTCACCTGCCGTGGTGGCTTCTCTGCAGTACCTCGATGCAACAAGGCGAACCATTATCACCGCTAAGAACGAAAAAATAAAAACTGCGCGCTAGCATTCGCGACGGCCGTTTCTGCGGGGACGCGATATGAAGAGAAGAAACGCTGAGGTTTCTTCGCGGTGCATAAGGGAAAGGAGACGAAGCTTCTACGAACTACAGCGATGCGTTTATATACGAACGGGCATGGTCTGGTAAGCTCAAGAGCACAGGCCTTAGGGCGGGTAGGTGCATTGCAATCACGTACAAGCGCAAAAAACATAGACAAAGAAAGACTTGGACAGCACCAGCGCTTGTACAACACGAGCGCTTGTGTTGTCTGTCTTTCTTTGGCCATGTTTTTGTTGCGTTTGTACGTGATTGGTCTGGAAAACGCAGCTTAAAAAGCAGTAACTGCAACAATCAGCCGCTGCGGTGGGTTTTCCACAGTACTTGTGTGCGAAGGGGCGAAGCACCCAGAAATGACAAGGAAGACGGACCGGATGAGATGCGAATTTCCCTTCGCGCTAAAGACAACACGAACGCGGACTGAATTCAGCGAGCACTGGAATAGGATCTGTTCAGCTCTTGTGCCAAGAAATGCCAATCGACAGTTTTATAAAAGTGAAATTGTCAATAAATGTATTTTTACCTCAAGTACATTTTTACCTCAAATACAGTTATATTTCTCAAATCGGGCGGTTTTGATCATACGTTTTCCCGGATAATACGTTTTTCTCGCAATTAAAAAAAAACGTATCAACGAGGTTTTACTGCCCCTCTCCATTAGGTTTTGCCAGCAGTGCTTTGCATTTTGTTGGGAGGGATTTTTTTGGACAGCTTTCATTCAACTAAAGACAACGCTGTGGTGGGATGGGTAGTCACTGTAGTGAACTGAATTCAGTGTTGGGGGTAGTCTTCTTGTAGTAGCTGCCATGACACATTGATATAACGCATTCAGTATAGATATTATCAAAAGCACATAATCATATCTCAAAGTTTAAGCTTTCTTGGTCCCAAATTTTGGGAGATATACCCCTCCATGGTTTGAACATTTTTCGAAATGTAAAAGGAATTGGAAGACTGAAAATTGGTTTTTGGGGAAAGGAAATGTGTCATGTTTAATTTTTTTTCTTTACACGACACCCATCCCAGGAGACAAAATCATACCCATTGCCTCAATATGCTGTACGTAGAGTGTAGACAGAAAAATACCTGGACCTGAAACTAGAAGACCTGATTACGTCCTCTCTGGGTGAGTCCACGCGATATATATGTGCGCCTACGCCAAGATCTACTATTGACGTGGAATTCGAGAGACTGCGCGTAGTCCGTCGGCGCGCCGAAAGGAAGTACAGAAGAACTAAATCCACGTATGATCTCACCCTTGGTCGCCGAGCTCAACGACAAATAAAGCGCCACCTAGCAAGATTAGGGAGACAACGCTGGAGGCAGTTAGATCTGTTCTTCGCTGGACCCACGCAAACCGCTGTCGCATTTTTTGTATGTAGCCAGGAGCTCGCGTTCACTCCCACAAGAACGGTATCCTTTCCATGCCCTGTCTCTTTACCAACGCAGTAATAATGTAGAGGTAGCAGAAAAATTCTGCAAAATGGTTGTGGGCACAACTCCGGCAGCATCAAACAGTTTGGAGGCGTTTGTGCCACCTTCACCAGACGATAACTACATGCTATTCACGATGCCTGAAGTAGACGCTGCTCTTTCCTCGTGTAGGCGTTCATCTACACCAGTTCCTGACAGGATTTCGTACGCGTCTCTCTCACCTTGGCATGGAAGGCCGAACTGTGCTGCTCAGTTACTACAGTGATGCATGGGTGGGCTTCCGGAATTTTTCCAGAACACTGGAAGATCAGCCACCTGATTGCTCTTTTGAAGCCTGGAAAGCCTCCTTATGATCTTACCTCATACCGGCCAGTTGCACTAGCAAGCAGCGTCGGTAAGGTTATGGAGCGAGTGGTGCTGGCGCGGCTCGAATGGTTTTGAGAGCAGAATGCTCTCTACCCGGACATGATGACCAGGTTCCGGCGGGGACGTTCTTCGATTGACAGCGTAATCGACCTCATATCGACAGTGGAACAAGTAAAACGTAACCGCCGACTCGTCGTTGCTGTCTTCTTAAACATCAAAGAGGCCTACGATAACGTAATTCATGACGCAATTCTCGATGGCTTTACGACATGGGCGTTGACGGCCGGATGTACTCGGGGATAGTGAGCTACCTGAACGGCCGGTCTGTTTACATGTCTACGCCTGATGGAGAGACTACCCGTCATCAGGTTTGCCATGGAGTTCCTCAGGGAGGAGTCCTCAGCCCAACCCTATTTAACGTAGCGTTGATTGGACTTGTGAGTGAACTTCGCACTCACATCCACATCAGTGCCTACGCTGATGATATCTGCATGTGTGCTTCGGGTTCGACACGTCCGCAAATGCGCGCGAGATTACAACGTGCCGTGTCATCTACTTCAAGGTACCTACGGCGTCAGGGTTTGCAATTAGCAGCTGAAAAATGTGCTGTGGTCTTATTCACGCGCAAGTCTGCCGCTACCCGGTAACACATCAAGGGGTTGCAATATCATACGTCTTCCACCACAGATTTCTGGGCATTATCTTTGACCGCGATCTGTCATGGTCGAGGCATATAAATATGCTAAAGAAAAGACTCACTCTTTTTTGCCATGTCCTTAGCTTCGTAGGAGACATTAAATGGGGTCCTATTCGGAGCGCTCCCTGCTAAGACTTTACTATACTCTCTTTATAGGCTACGTTCTTTACAACCTTCCTGTTCTCTCTACAATGAGCATTTCCTGCTTGCGTACATTAAATAGTGTTCAAGCACAGGCGCTCAAGATACGCCTCGGATTACCCCGTTGTGCCTCGAACAAAGGCACGATTGAGGAATCTCGTGCGTGCCCAGTATCGATCTACCTGTCACACGAACCACTTCGGGTATATTTACGCGCGCTTACACGGCACCGCTGTCACCCACTGACGGAGATTTTTGATGAGCGACCGGACAGCAGTTTTGCACGTGCACTGCGCTGCCATCAATCCGAATTGCCGTCAGACTATGCCCTGCCGCATAATCCCTTGCGGCCACCATGGATGATGGCTCAGCCTTCAGTATGCCTGCATGTCCCTAGCATACTAGAGAAATATGTGATGCCGGTTGCCGGTTGATTCCGGTTGCTCTTGCCTGTATACATCTTGTCAGAATACCAAAACTTTGTGCACGTATACACTGATGAATCTGCGTCACCAAAGGCATCGACAGAAATTTGGTAATCCCAGCTCCGCAAACGACTCGGAGATTCATTTTAGGACACAATTATACTTCAACCGCTGCAGAGCTTGCGGCCCTTCGGGAAGCAATTCGCCACATCTGTGGAGAACAGCCTCAGGAGTGGTGCATTTTCACAGACTCTAAACCTGCGCTACAAATTTTGGGACGCTTCCTACGCCACACCGCCTACCAGTCTCTGGCTCTTGATATCACTTGACTCCTTTCGTGTGCTCAGGAAAAAGGCCACCGTATAGTGTTTCAGTGGATCTCTGGACACTGCGGACTCGATGGAAATCAGACCGCCGACGCTGAAGCAAGGAGCGCCTTCAGCAGCAGCCTGCGAAGAGCTGTGCCGTTCTCTAGACCCGGCACCACTTGTTTCCTTTCGGGATCTATGAGGAGTGCGACGGCTAGATACTGGGCCCTGCCAGACACGCGACACATCCGCCTTAAACGGCTACGTTACGTTACGTAAGCGGACTCCCCGGATTGTTCCACATGTGGCGTGCTAGAGACTGTAGAACATGTTTTAGTGGCATGCCCAGCATATGCACGAGAAAGACTCATGCTAGCATCTACTTTGAAGCCTTTTGACACCAGGCCACTCTCGGAGGATTTGATCCTCGGCGCTTGGCCAGATAGCTCGAAAACTCTACAGGCAACGCGAGCGTTTTCACGCTTTTTAAGCGAAACGGGCCTTGACTCGCGTTTGCAATGTTAGAAAGTGTGCCATGTCATTTTTCATCTGCCTCCTCCCATCATCATCATCCCCCATCGTGACCCCCTTTTTTTCTGCTCTTCCCGTTCCCCGTATAGCAGGCCAGATATTCATTTTTTCCGGCCAACCTCTCTGCCTTTCCCGTCAATAACCCTCCCCCCTCTCTCTCTCTGGTCAGAACCACCGGATTAGTGCCACGTGGAAGACGAAGACGATGTATGGAGCGCTAGGCCAGCTGCGGACAAAGGAACAGACAAAGGACGATTTTGCTCGGGGTTGGCATACCCATCGGATTAGTGCTTGCGCGCTAAAATTACTTGTACCCAACCAGTTTTAGTGAAAACACTCCGTCGAGAGAAGAGCCTCCGCCAAAGACCCTCCACGAGGATCCCGAAGACGAAGAAGAAGGCACCGGCTGGTGCTGCGCGCGGCCCGCGCTCGCGGCGGGACAGAAGAAGAGCGAAGCTTCCAACGGACGGCGGCGGCTACATTTCCTCCGTCGTGCGGCCGCCATGGCGTTTCCCCACCACGGGCTGACGCTGCACGACGCGGACGAGAAATACAACATTGCCCGCAAGCATCTCCCCTTGAAGGTGAGCGAGTCGCGCACCACTCTTCTCGTCAAAACGACCGCGCTTTATCGGAGCGTTCGAATGCGGCCAGATTCCCGCAAGTGCCGGGGTGCCCTTCAGTCGCTTTGAGGTTGTGGAAGGAGCAAGCACGCTCGGAAATGTTCGTATGTTTGATCAGCGGAGTGCCAGCTGCAAACCAATGTGTTTGTCTGTTGCAGGTCACTACATTCTAATGAAACGCATATTGTAGCGCTTTTCTCTCGTTCCTTGTCACCGTCCATCAAGTTCGGCAGCAGTGATCCTTATCAGTCCGACTAAAATCAATACTAAAGTTTGCTGTTTCCGCGACCTCATTGCAGGTGATTTCTACGGGCCACACTCATCCTTTGTAGTTACTACTTCACATTCAAAGCCCGTACGAGTATTTTCTTCGCTAAGCCTAAGCATGCGCAGTTGGGCTAGTTGTCGATTTGTAACACTACGAGTGATCTTTACAGAGCACATAAAACAGCGACAGAGGGAGAGTACACACCTCTAGCGTCCGTGGTGTCTACTCTCTCTCTCTCTGTCTGCGTGTTTTATGTGCGCTGAAAAGATGAGTCATGGAGCTCTTGCCTTCCTCCGTGAGAGAGTATTTTTTCCCCTAATGTTTGGTGACGTCATCGCGATGATGCATGATGCAGCGATGACGTCACCAAACATTAGGGGAAAAAATACTATCATGATGCATGATGCAGCGATGACGTTACCAAACATTAGGGGAAAAAATACTATCTCACGGAGGAAGGCAAGAGCTCCATGACTCATCTTTTCAGCGCACATAAAACACGCAGACAGAGAGAGAGAGTAGACACCACGGACGCTAGAGGTGTGTACTCTCCCTCTGTCGGCGTTTTATGTGTTCTGTAAAGAGAAAAAAGCAAACCAGCATGATGCATGCATCATGCTGGTTTGCTTTCTTCTCTTTGAAATGATTCTACGCGGTATTTTTAAAAACGGATTGAGGACTCAAAATTATTCGACTGTCAACTTTACTTGCTTGAAAAATCCCCGGAGTTGCCGTTTAACGAGGCCCTGACCACCCTCTGGTCGAAAATTTGCTCCGCTCCGGCATTTGTGAAGCACCATGTCTAAAACGCACGGCCGAAAAAAAAAAAAGAAGATCATTATCAGTATAGTTGCAGCCGTCGTGCAGTCAAGAGAAGCGCCACGCTTCTCTCTGCCGTGCCTCTCTCGAGTGGATTTCTTCTACCCGTATGGTCTACAAGCCCTCGCAAGCGCGATTTCTTCTGCGTTTTTAGATTTGGGCGCACAGTATGTCAGATGTCTGCATCGTGGCCCTCCATGGCCAACTTTTGTTTTGTTTTTGGCTTCCCGGCTTCACGTTATATGCGTGGAACAGGATTACCAGCATTTGAGCGCGGGACACGGAAACGCACCGGCAGCAGTACCCACACCACGCAGACATAAATCAGGTCCGGGAACTAAAATTTGTGTTTTTTCTTCTGCTAAAACAAATGCCGCAACGAAAAAGAGCGAGCGCAACTGGCAGACGACCAGAAGTTGCCCGTTATTCGCCCGTGAATCAGAATGACGGACCATTTAAATGCAATTAACTACAGCTGCATCACAGTGAAGAAAGTTGGCTTTGCCGACAGAGTGCGAATGGGCGTTGATTTGAATTTTACCACTTTTTGGCGCGCATAGCTAATATTTTGCAGAGAAGATCACAACGGCATGGTCTATGCGCTAGCTTTATTTACTTGAAATGTGTAAACCTGGTCAGGAGCCGTTTTTAGTTAGAGCCACAATGGGTAGCTGGACATTTTTCAGGCCGCTGCCCTATAACGCGACGAGCGTTTCGAGTGTTCATAGCGAAGTACGCTCTTCACAAGGACTTGTTTTCAGGGTTATATACCGTGACGCGACGTCTTTTCCTCCACTTGCAGCCCGGGGCCGTTGCATTTAAGTTCAGCTCCATGTACCTCACCGTCCCGTCCGTCAGGGTAAGCACTTCCAAACTAGCAACTTAGTGCACGCACCACTAGAAATAAGGGGTCTGTACAGAGGAATGAAGTACGAGGACAGAAAACCAGGCCATCCTTCGCGAGCCATACTTATACATCTGCCCCACGCTGCTGTCGGCCTCAGCCGTGGTCACCTCCTTGCATGCATCAAGTTCCATGCATCTTGCGTGATCAAGTTGGGAGGGAAGCATCCTGAAGACCCTAGAAAAAAAAAACATCTACAGGGACTGCATATATAGCGACCGTATAGTTCTCCACAGGAAAAGTTTTTTTTGTTTGGTTTTATGGGGGTTTAACGTCTCGA
Source organism: Amblyomma americanum (assembly GCF_052857255.1). Taxonomy (NCBI): domain Eukaryota; kingdom Metazoa; phylum Arthropoda; class Arachnida; order Ixodida; family Ixodidae; genus Amblyomma; species Amblyomma americanum. The sequence goes on along the minus strand of NC_135499.1, from coordinate 202,057,066 downwards.
AGCCGCTTAGGCTATGAGTGACGCCGCAGTGAAGGGCTCCGGTAATTTCGACCACGCGGGGTTCTTCAACGTGCACTGACACCGCACAGTACTCGGTCCTCTAGCATTTCGCCTCTTTCGAAGTGCGACTCCCGCGGCCGGCATCGAACCCGCGTCTTTCGGGTCAGCAGCCGAGCGCCATTACCACTGAGCCACCGCGACAGCACAGGAAAGGGATACAATAACAATCGGAAAGGGTGTCCGGAAATGAGGCACTCTCTTGACTGTTATTCCACGCAAGTCTACAAGAGGTATTCAGTGAGTTAGATCAGGAAGAGCTGGGGATAAAAGTGAACCCAGAACAGCCTATAGTAATATCCGATTTGCCCTTCAAAGTAACGCAGGTGACGAAATAAAGCTCGTGAATAATGACTTAAGCATTCAAAGCTGGACGTTGGGACGTTGGGATTAATATTAAATTTGAAGGAAACTAAGGCACATTAAATAAACTGTTTAATTTAATTTATTTACGAAAAATAATATGCTCCAGTTTGGATGCGGTAACGAAATACGTCTATTTAGGGCAAGTATTGATCACAGATCCGGAACATTAGAGAGAAATAGCTAATGCGGAGTGCATTTAACTGTTATTGGCAGATCGTGAGTAGCAGCTTGTCAATATCCGTCAAGAGGAAAGCATACAAGAGCTTTATCTTGCCAGTAATCATTTATTGGGTGCAAACTTGGAGGCTAACGAAATAGGCTTGCAATTAAATTCAGGACAGTGCACGTACCCATGGAAAGGAAAATTGTGGTAGTAAAACTGAGACAAGAAAAGAGCCAGTGGGTTCGCTAACCCACTGGCTATGTCCGGTAGGCTATGTCCAAAAACCGTTCAGATGACGACTTCTTAGTTGCCTCTGCAAGTTGTCCGTTACCAATTTTTCGAATAGCGTTAGTCTGTATGTATTAATCATGCATGGGAGATAAATCGCAAATACGACAGCGAATGAAAAAAAACTGCAGATTCTGAACTGACTGCTAAATGATTGAAGCAAAATGCTTAAAACTAGCGCCAAAATAAACGTTCAGACAACAAATGTATTATATGCGTGATTAACTTAACTACAGCTGAGGTAAGTAAAGTATAAATTAAAGAGAATGTTTCAAAATATTGCACTTGCCATCACAGCGTGGTGGGAAATCGAATCGCACGTGTCTTAAATTTTCGACACCTACAAAAGAATGGCGTCGCATGTGCGCAAAATAGAAATATTGTCGATGCCTTTCACTGAACTTGCTCCAGCTATACTGAATCCCCGTCGCATATGTCGCGTCAGTAAACAGAAAGTATTGGAGAAGGGATCAGTTCTAGTTTACATGGTTACGAAGTCAACGGATGTGAAAAGATGCATAGAGGAGGAAAGCTGTAACTTGTTTTGATTCGAGGTAATTAGGTGAGGTGCGACTTCGGTTTTCTTCAGTGCTCCTGGCAAGGAACAAGCTAAGGTTGCTGAGAGGCGGGTGCATTTTGCGAGTCTACAACACCACCACCACCACGGAAGAGAGGTGTCGGCAGTGCCCACCGTGGATGTTGTGCCTCTGTATTAGCGAAGGCGGGAGAACACACAAACAGCGCAGACTTCATGTTTCGAAAGCTGCTAATGTCCTCAGTGTTAGGGTTACGGGTCCTACGTCCGCAGTTAAGGCACCCAAACGACGTGTCGCATTGAACATGCATCTCACCAAGTGTCTGACGTAGCTATTGACACCTGGCGTCTAATGTTACGGGTAGAATCCGCCGCCACACGGTATACCACTTTCGGGAGATCACCCGCGCGCACTGAAGGGGAAGAGCACGTGATAGCTTTCATGCCTTTATTCTGTGCTATTCGTTCGATGAAATGCACCGGCGGAAGCGACTTCTAGGTTCTTCCCCATGTAGTGTGACAAAACAGCGCACCTTCCTATTGCGCATTTTCTCCTGTTACGCGAATGCGATGCGCTTTCGAATATCGATCCGACGCGCTGCGGTTGCATTCCCGCAGGTGATGTTCGTGTTCGACACAGAGGACGCGCAGTGCAGTGTGCTCCGGGCGGCCGCCGAGAAGATGCACTATGAGTGCTCGCTGGCGTCGACCTCGGAGGAGGCCGTCAACTCCTACCTCATGCGGCACCCGCACCTGGTGTTCGTTGACGCGAGGGGAAAGAGCGAGATCGATCCCCTCTCCCTTTGCAGGCACGTCCTCTCGCTTTTATGCGGCGACAGCCAGTTCTGTACTCGCGTCGAATTTAAAAAGATCGGTTCAGTCGGAATGCAATAACAATCAATTTTAGACGGGAACATTCAGTCCTTCTGGAAACGCTTACTTACTGTTATTGAATTCCGACTGCACTAACTTTCACCGCGGTTATTACTTTTCGCGTGACTGATCGTTGGGAGTCACTGAACTGTTCTGGTCGCTATTGAAACTGAGCACGGCTGTGTAGATTGCAAAAGTATGCAGAGAATTGGGTGTTTACAACGAACGCAACAATGGTTGTACAAAGAGAGACAACACAAGACGCTGAGCTTTTTAGACAGCTCTGCGAAATGCTAGGAGCAGTCAATGGATGCATGAGCCAACCTAAGTGGTGCACCTCTCGTGTTTCCCAGAGAAAAGGTGTACCAACAACAGCAGCAGCAGCGACAAGCAGCTGCCGCTGAGTTCTGCGTCTTACCCAACGAGAGAAAGCGTAGTGATTTCTTTCACTTACTCACATGAGGCGCCTTGTTTGAAGGAAGAATTCGAAATGGTTTTCCGCAAGCAGTGCATTGAGAAGCTCCACGTAAGGTTCCCAGGCAACCGAAGCCCAGCAGCTACGAAGAGTGGGTCCTACCGAAGGGACCACCACACTCCGTCGAAAGCACGTCCTCGATTCTTTGTTGCTAAGTTGCAGGCCATTCTTATTTGTTTTTCTTACTCAATCCACCACTCCGCCATACCTATTCCAAGCACACAATACTACATACCATGGCGTAAGTCAAGGATGAAGGTGCATCCTTTTTATTTCTGCCAATAAACTTATTCACCACCACCACTGACCTAGGTATATTAACGATTCCAGGTACCTAGAGTTGTCATCTACGTTAGTTCAACCTCTGGCCTGGCAACCAGGTTTGAACCTTGGAGAGGTGAAAATAACCCGAATTATCAGGCTAGATACGAAAACGGCCGTGTCGGGGCTGTTTATTGTAAAGGCACGTCCGCTAGTTGTGCTTTGTCCTTGGTACGTCCTGTACAGTGCAGAAGCACTCTCCCGAATGAGTATGTGCTCGCCGGGGAACGAGCGTATTCGTATACTTGCGAGGGAACGCAAGCTTTCAGATTCCAAAGGCAAATAACCAACGCACTGACAATGAGGCGCTGCTGCTTCCCTGATGCAACGCCTTAATCAATAGGCTGAATTATTTACACTTCACCGACTGTCATACTGAAAAAGATTAGCGACAGATAGGAGGGAAATCCTGGCGAAAGTCTAAAGATCTGGGGAGAACTTATAGCCTTGGGAGATATGTCTAAAGACCTAAGTGAAAGTCTAAAAGTGAGAGTTCACAACTTAAGATTAGCAGTGCAAGTGTGCGATTTGGCTCTTTTCTTGTTTAATTTCAAACTTTTTCTTTCTTTTCTGGATGGGAAGCATTGGGCATTCCCAGAACGTGTTCGCATTTCCCTATATATTGCGGTTTGACAGACGCCATGTCTGTCAACCCATACGCCAGCGTTTAATCTTCATCTCTTCCTTTTAGAGCTATATATTTGCACACTCTCCGCCCTCAGCAACTGGCAGCGCGACTCGCTTCGTCGCTTCCCGCTCTCTGTCCGTGCATTCCCCGCCAAGCGCCGACGATTCACAGAACCAAGCCTTTCGCCGTCTTCGCGAGAAGAAATTGGATTTTTTTCCCCCAGCGATGCATGCTTTAAAGACTTATTACCAGAAGTCGTTACACTTTAGCAGCTACTCGTGTTTGAACTTGCGGTTATTGATCCTCCCTCTGCCGCAGTGACCGGCCGATTATGGAGTTCTGCTGCTGGTCACAAGGTCGTAGGGTAGCATTTTGGTGGTGTAAAAACACACACACACACACACACACACACACACACATGCGCACACACGTGCATACACCCACACGCACGCACGAGCGCACACGCACGCACACACGCGCGTACACAAAAATGTCATGAACCCAAACAGATTCACTTTAAAGACCTCAGATGCCCAGCGATGGCGTGTTCCACGGTCCGGGTGCAGCTATGGCAAGTAAAAAAAAAAAACATTAACGATAGTCTGTTGCTCGGTATACGCGAAACAAGCGGAGTGGAAAGGAGGACGTAAAGATCACGAAACGTTTTGTAGATGAATGCAGGTTAGCCCATGTTGGATACAAACATTTCTTCTGCTTCTTTTCTACCGCACAGAACACTGCGAAGTTTCAAAGGCTGCGAGTTCTCCTGCATTGTAGCCGTCGTAAAGAAAGGGTGAGTGAGTGTGTTTTTGGCGGTGACCTTTCCGTCAGCTTGATTTAGAATTGGTTTGGTTTATGGTTTATGGGGATTTAACGTCCCAAAGCGACTCAGGCTATAGGAGAGACGCCGTAGTGGAGGGCTCCGGGAATTTCGACCACCTGGGGTTCTTTAACGTGCACTGACGTCGCACAGTACACGGGCCTCTAGAATTTCGCCTCCATCGAAATTCGACCGCTGCGGCCGGGATCGAACTGATTTAGAATTCGGATAGATCTTGGTATAAATAATAAGAGTAGTTATGCAATTGCTGACATACGCAGGTGTGACTCCACCGTGGTGGTGGTCGTGAAAAACATTTATTAAGGAGGTCCCCTGTGCGGGGACATGCAAGCCAAGCCTTCGCAAGCCAAGTGGTCATGAAGCCGTTCCCTCCCTTTCCGAATCAGTCCCTAACGTGTCTGTTTTAGTGAGCTCGTCTGCGCGGCCTATGGGGCAGCAAGGAGTTACAGTCCCTTTGCCGCGCTGGTTCGTGCATGTGCGCGCGCAGCAGTGACGAATATCACCGCACGCCGTCACGTGGTTTGATCACGTGGGCACCGACAAACTCTTTTACTTTCTAAGACTAGGCTTCAAGGTTATCGCCGGACGCTCCCTCCCGAGTTATCCTCCATGCATGCATACGCTACGAGTGTTTCTGCTTCTACTCTCTGTCAGCTGATTGCGTTGTTACGGGCTCCCTCTTTGTTTTTTGTTTTTTATCTGAAATAACTATCATGGAGATATATCCGATGCGATACGGTGTAGTAGCCTGCTGTCGGCGTAGCACATGCAACTGAAAGCTCATGAGGTCACGTCTCCGCTATCATGCAATTCAGGAGGGCCTGAACTAAGCCTCCTGGAGAGGGTCTACATCCCGATAGCGCGGCCCCAGCATAACCGGATCACAAGATCGCATCTGGCACGTTCTCATTCGCCAGAAGGAAGTTACGTGATCTCTGAGCTGTGACGTAATGTTTTCGGTTACGGCGGGCGTACTACAGCTGCTATGCTATTACAGGGAAGGGCCCTACTTAGGGCAAGAACACTGAGCAATATTTTCTCTTATTGAACGTGAATTCCTTATCACAAGTTACGAGTGGCATTTCCACCAAGTGCGACCGTTCCTACAGGTACCTGCCTAGAGTAGGCATAAGAGAGCACCTTTTTATACAGTAGGCTAGGCACAGGAGTTGGTCAAAAGTTCACAGGCCGCCGCAGGGTCTGCTTTTGAGACTATTTAGAGGGGGGGGGGGGGGGTATATTTGCGAGACTTTCGAAGACGAAAATCTCCGGGTGCTAACGAGGAGTCTCATCTACACTCATGAAGAATTTAGTAGCTCCACTGTCGCCCCGAATATATATTTCTCTAAAAGCAAACCCTGCGGTCTCGAAACTTGTTTAGTAAACAACTCTATTTATTCCGAGTGCAGGTATACTAACAAAATGATCAATCATGTTCTTGTTGCTATGCGCGCTTATTAAAAGCATCCTAGCCGTTACGGCCTCCGCTCATGCGTTCTTTTTCGCTCACCTATTCCCCGCTACCTTTTCATTCCTTTTTTTTTTTTTTGTGGGAAGCCGCGACATCAGATACCCTTCCGACGGCTCCGGAAAAGCCCCCGTACTCACGATATATTGCCTGTAAACGTATCTAGAAGCGATACAGGATTACACAAAGGGAATAAAGTTGCAACAACCATACTGTAATTAATATAACTAATGTAAAAAAACAGTTATGAATGTAACTAATACAGTTTCATAGTTTCGTAGTATTTTTTGAGTAAGCTTAGCCGCTAAAGTATGTGAGACCGGTGGGATGCGATGTACAGTTATCTCTGCTTTTTTAAGCAGGGGCAGCTGCTGTTGGAGAAATTACGGGCCGAGAGTATAGCGAGGCACAGTCGCGAAGTCACGAAAGTTTTGTTGCTCTTTGTAAAGCGTACAATCTGTAGAAAATTAGAACAAATTGTAGCTAGCACTCCCCATGTACAGAAGTGCAGCATAGTGTTCGCTCCAACTTTTCAACTAAGCCATAACTTTTTTTTTTTTTTGTCCCGGTTTGCTTGTCCCGGTTTGCAGGCTGGCTGAGAGGGAGGAGGCAGCCATCATTCCGCTGATCACATCCGGCTACAACAGGGTGAGCGCTTTCGTCATTTTCGTCTTTCTAGAGCTAGCTTCGGAGGCGACACCATCATTTCTGTGCTTTTCCGCAACTACTAGCACGGTGCCGTGCAGGCATGTCACGCCCCCCCCCCCCCCTCTCTCTATCCACAGTGGTTCCTGGAGTCGTGCTCACCGGGCGTCTGCCTGAACGAGATGGTCCAGATCGAGCACAACGACCTGATCAACCTGTGGAAGCTCATGGCCTCCGAGGCACTCTTCTCCGCGCTGCAGTCTGCTCGAGACGGCATCATTGTCACGGGACCCAAGCACGAGATTCAGGTGGAAAGGCATTTTCGCAGCCTTGCATCTTTACTGTCGTGCAGGCCCTTTCCCGATGTTCACAAACAATCGCGAAAACTGTCGCCCTGTGAGACAGTGACCTAGAGAAAAATAATGGCAATTTGGGCTTTGGTGTCCGTCACGTGCATTGTTTCGATCTGTAGCACTGTCGCAATTTCAGCCTATTCTCGTGGTCTCATACTTGTTGCAATAGCCGCACTTAATCGGTTGATCGCACAGGGGCAGGATTCTCAAAAAGCTATCGAGACACTTAAGTCGCTTTAAAGGGACATTGAGGAGAAATCGAAGTTTGCTTGCATAGATAGAATACCAGCTCGTGATCAAAAAAACATCACTCTTGCTGAAAACAAAGCTCTTGTAAGGTAGTAAAAAGCACGAACTATAATACAGGTACCGCCGTCACAGGCAAATCTCGCAGGTACAAGCGTGATGACGAATTAGGCGAAAAGGAGCCACGAATTTCATGACAGACGTACATGAAGGTTACGCGTCTGATCGATACTGAAGTTTTCTTTTAAAACCGCTAGTGCACTTTTATTCCACGAGAAATACAGAAAAATGACAAACTTAATGTTGGAAGCCAAAGAAAACCTGCAATTGGCTGCGCAACAGGCGGCCAGCTGAGTTTCGGTATGTTTTGGGGTGCCTCGCGGCTATGCGCTTCGCGTGCCCACGTGTTTTTATTTTTGACATGCCTCGATTTACAAGAGCAGAGCACCAGATCTCCTCCAAGTGATTTTCTAAGTGCTCCTCGGACAAAGTTCATGCAACGGCACGCATCTGCGACAAGGAAAACAACTGTGGATAGCTAATGTTCCTCGCACCTCCATGTAAGCAAATGCACCACTCGGCGTGTTCGCTTCGTCAACGTACCAAGACAATAAGCTGCACAGTCAGCCCCACTTGGATTATTATAACGGAATTTAAATATGCCCGCATGTAACAATCTCTACACATCAGTCGTGACGGTGGCTCTTCGGTGACCGCGACGCTGCATACTGTTCGGCGCTCAGACTCTCCTGCCAGACCCGCCGCCTCAGCTCTCAAGCATCGCACGCTGTGGGGGGTTTGAGGTCCCCGAAGTGCAGGCCGCAGTTCCCCGTCAGAACTTCTTTGCCGGAATCGGGAACGGGACTCATCGTAACGTTGGCGAAAACGTGAACGAAGCGACAACGTCTGATGGAGGCCTTCAAGCCTTCAACGTCCGGCCGGCTGTGATACTGATTTCGGCTGCAGCGCAGCGCTCGGCGCCTGCAATCACGGAGTCCGCGTTTCCGCCAGTTTACGTCATTTCCCCCCTATTTCTTCATCAGATAGCCCCGAGTTTGAATCAGAGCGGCGCCAAAAAATTTTACAACTTCGAATCAAAATCTCTTAGCAATAAATGCATCTTTCGCTGCCGGACAAGCGGCAACAAAGCCACGAAATGCCGAACTATCGGATTTTACTAACAAAAAGATATTGGTACTATTGTCCCCAATGTCCCTTTAAAAATGGAATGCGATAGCATTAGTCCCCAAATTTGTCGGAGCTTCTGTTGGAACTTCACTCCGTCCGTCCGTCCGTCCGTCCGTCCGTCCGTCCGTCCGTCCGTCTGTCTGTCTGTCTGTCTGTCTGTCTGTCTGTCTGTCTGTCTGTCTGTCTGTCTGTCTGTCTGTCTGTCTGTCTGTCTGTCTGTCTGTCTGTCTGTCTGTCTGTCTGTCTGTCTGTCTGTCTGTCTGTCTGTCTGTCTGTCTGTCCGTCCGTCCGTCCGTCCGTCCGTCCGTCCGTCCGTCCGTCCGTCCGTCCGTCCGTCCGTCCGTCCGTCCGTCCGTCTGTCTGTCTGTCTGTCTGTCTGTCTGTCTGTCTGTCTGTCTGTCTGTCTGTCTGTCTGTCTGTCTGCGTGCGTGCGCGCGCGCGCCAGTTCTTTCGAAATTGTCGGTCCATCAGCTGCCATATTCGGACTACTAGCTGCAATAGCTGGTACCCGCTATGCTTTGAAGGTGCCGACATTTGCATGTATCACAGTTTATTATGGTTTTTGATTTCGATTATCTGTCTAGGTTGCCATCTAGAAACTAAGTTGCTCACAACACGTTATGACGTCACAACGTCACTTGAGCTCTCTCTGCCAAGCATTAATTTATTTACCACCTGCCACGGTGGACAGGTTGTGACACACGGCACAAAGTCACGTGACCTCTCTCTATTGGGGTGGCCCATCAGGGAAGGCTGTGATGACGTGACAAGGTAACTTGCCCTCTCTTGACCAACCGGACATCGGCGGGGTTTTCATGAGCAACTATAATGCTATAGCATCAATGTGCTGGCTAGTAGTAACGGCGCGTGATTCTAAACTGCCATTGCAGAGCACAGAGCCCAGTGTCCAGTAGGTAACGAACCGTTCTAGCTTTGAGAAACCGGGCTCTCGTTAATCCCTGTAGCTTCACAGTGCTGCATGCTTCTAGTGGGTCTCATTATACACTCTAGATAGGACCAAGAAAAAGTTCTCGTCCCTTAAGGTCTAACTGCACAGCCGCATCCATTGGTCTAACAGCTTTGAAGTAATTGTTCCTTAGCTGCACATGACACGCATTACTCGCAGCTATTTCCCCCCACGGGAACGCAAACACTGGCGCGGCCTGTATGCTTGCACTGCTTCACTTTAAGCCACAAATACTAGAAGGGACACAATGTTTAGTCCTTGGGCAGAGGAATCACCAGTTTGCCACGGCACGGACGAAATGTTTCTCGTGAAAACTAAGTGGGGCAATCAGTCTGTTTTTGCAAGGTGTGTCGGGCTTCTGCGACTGCGCAGTTCATGAACAGTGCTGCTGAGAGGCTGGTGGGCTACACCGTGGAGGAGATGCTGGGCATGGACGCCCAGGAGCTTCACCGCAAGGACTCGCTGAACGCTGACGTCGCCGGGAGCATCAGCACGCAGCTTGAAAGCGGCAAGGAGTGGAAGGGCACCCTGTTCCACAAGCGAAAGAGTGGAGAGTGCGTCCCCGTAGTCAGCAAGATCGCCCCTGTGGACATAAACATCACTGGGTAGGGATTGCTTCGGCTGCTGATTAGCCCTTAAATGTGCAAATTATGAACAGGTCGAAGAAAAAAAAATTACTTCTACATTACGTTATCTACTTGACCCCCATTGGAAAGCCAATATCCAAAGTTTGCTAGCGCAGCGAAAGTTCGAGAAATCGGTACGTCGCCAGTTAGCAGCAATTCATCATCATAATCATAATCAGCCTGACTACACCCACTGCAGGGCAAAGGCCTCTCCCATGTCTTTCCAATTAACCCTGTCCTCTGTCAGTTGCGCCCACCCTATGCCTGCAGACTTCTTAATCTCATCCGTCCACCTAACCTTCTGCCGCCCCCTGCTACACTTGCTTTCTCTTGGAATTCACTCCGCTACCCTTAAGGACCATCGGTTATCTTGCCTTCGCATTACATGCCCTGACCAAGCCCATTTCTTCCTCTTGATTTCGATTAGGATGTCATTAACACGCGTTTGTTAATGTTAATGTTAGTCCGAGCTGCGTGAAAGACCAGCTCGATGGCCTCGAACCAACTGAAAGACCCAGATACATTAAACAATTTTGACCACAAAATTGTTGGAAAGTGAAAGACGAGAAATTGTTGTACTCTTCTAGAGGTTGCACACTGGCGGCCCCTTTTTTGTCTCACAGAATTCTCACCGTGACGACGCACTTTAACAAAAAATTCTAGCTACAAAGAACATGTTTGTATTACAACAATTTTATGCAAGTTCCACGTTGTACTGTGTAGGCGGCGTCCAAACGGTATGTCGCGATTTCGCGGCACTGCACTACAATGGTTTAAGACATAACCTCTTTAGCGAATGACTGGTCGTCACTGTCTCACACAGGAAGCAAGACTACGTTGTGTACGTCAAGGAATACCCTTTCTTTATGGACAAGCCGTTCCCGCTGGATGGCGGTAAGCTCCCCGGCGTGCACGGGGCTGGGCATGCTAGAAGATCTTCGCAATAGCGACTGCAGCGGCATTACGAATGATAAAGTGTGGCACTGCAGGAGCTGTCACAGCGGCAAGTAAGAAACGATGGTAAATTTGTCCACCAGCTGCCGGCTGCCAAGACGGACCAGTTGTATCTGGCCTTGCGAGAGAGAACGGTGAAAGTACTATTAATCTCGTAGGACTGCACTGGCCTAGAGCTCGTTTAAATACCATTGATACTAAGTAACCACCCTTAGCAATGATAATTGTTTAAGGATCTTACTGCATATCTGGCACAGAAGGGTTTTCACCATGCCTTTTGTACAGGATGTCATAAATATCTGACATTCCAGAAAAACCCAGTGATATTCCATTCGGAAAATTTGACGAGGAGGGATCCTCATGGGTTTTCAGGGCGCTTTAAGAACAGATTTTCTCGTTTGCTTCCAAGTTTCTGGATTTTACAAATTTTCGCAGGGAAAAAGGGGCCAGAAATAGGGAAATTTCTGTTACAGCATGCAGCATCATTGTAAACTCCGCATGAAAATTTCCGGGAGTTAATGCAGCCTTTTCCTCTCTACCAACAGTTCGTATGAGCAGGCGGCAGTCGTTTGCGAAGTCCAACCTGATGGCGATTGATGCACCCATAACTAAGGCAAGTACTCCGAACTATCCGCAGCCAGAAGGAAACCTCATACGCTATTAAATATCCATCGAGTCGCCACCAACGTTGAGTGTCCAAATAGCGAAACTGCATTTAAGAGCGGCATTTTAATGCGCGTGGTTATGCAGATTGAACCGCTGAGCAACCTTACGCACTTCAATAGGGCCTTGTGCACGGATTCTATAGGAAATATTGACCCAGAAGCACTTTGAGCTCATATTAAATGTTCTATAACTTTTCGTCTAATTTTTTTATTTTTACGACTGCAAGGTTTGTTTTCAATGACTTTTTTAGCGTAGCGCTGCCAGTCCTCGCGACCGCCAAACGCACCTCTCACCTCTGCAGGACAGAATACAGGGAGATTTCAGAGAGGGTCAGTAGCGCTGCTTTGTTCTGGCCGTTGCAGGTCCTCAACATGCTGGTGGCGACTCAAGAGAACAACTTGCCGCCAGTAGCGGCCCAGCAGATTGAGCGTGTTGTCGACATCCTTCGCTCCACCGATCTGTTCAACCCGCGACTGGGCGTAGGCCAGGCGAAAGGCGATGAGCAGCCGTCATCGGACCAGGTTCCGCCACTTGCCAACGTGCGTTTCTACTCCGCCTCCCCGTGGCCCTTTTTGCTGTTTTACTGCCGCAGAACGCCTTTAGATGTCCACAGTGCTAACGAAGGACGCTAGCGCGTTTCTGATATTAGAGAGTTAGAGGGTTATAGCATAGCGCGATCCGCTACCGGGATCGCTTTCGCGAGGTGCCACTGCGCGTGCGCAGAACGCCATGGGGGCGCCAGATGGCGCCACGTTCCCGTCAGCTGTAGGGTGCCTCGATGCCAGCGCCGACGGCGCAGCGCTGGCATCGAGGCACCCTAGTCAGCTGCGTGTGCGCCTACCGCGTCGGGAAAGTCGGGACCAATCAGCGCGTATGTAGTGGTGCCCCGCCGAAGAGGAACACGGTAGCGGATCGTGCACCGCGCTATGCTATGTAGCTCTCTATTTTGTTCACAGCGCTCTTTCGAATTACAAATAAGTTATCGGCTAGCTATCATGCACAACCAGCGCAAGCCGACATGCAGTGATGACTAGCACGCGCTTCATTTTATTCGAGAAAAGAGCTAGTTTTACACGCTGCTCTCTCATCTCTTTATTCCGTGGCTGTGGCCAGTGATTCTATTGCGCACTAGATTTTAGAGTTAACTTTTTCGTCCAAAAGCGACGCAAGACATTAAAACATTATAACCAGAACAGCGCGCTCTAAGACACGGACACGAAGGGAGACACGACACACACGAGCGCTGACTTTTAACTGGTGTTTATTGTTTGGAACGAGGCATATATACAGTTCCAACAACACAAGGAAACCAAACCATCCATTCATAGATTCATAGTCAATTCATGCATGTCGCACTGAACAAGGATGATAACAACATTATCATTTTCCCTTCGATAAAAATGCCAATTCTTTAGGACTGATTGATAAAGAGGGGCTACTGACGCATGCGTCATTAGACCAGGCGATGTGCGCTGCTTCGATTATTTCGCGTGTTAATTGGTCACTGTGTTTACTTCAAATTTGTGTGCTAGTGAAGTCAGGGTGGCAAGTTTTGCTTCCACAGTCTCTACAATGGATCCCGAGATGCCCTTTTACTGTGTTATGCACGTTATTGTGCTCCTTCAGGCGTTCATTGAGGCATCTCCCCGTCTGACCCACATACAGCTTGCCGCATGACAAGGGAATGGCATACACTACACCTTCTTCACATGATACGAATTGATTTTCATGCTTGATGTCGCAATTTCTGGGAACGTATTCAGTGTTAACCATTTTGCACATCTTCCCAAGCTTATCCGGAGCCGAAAACATAACCTTTACACGTGCTCCATTCGCTATCTTTTTTAGTCTGTGGGAGAATTGATGAATGTAAGGCACAACAGTAGATTTTTATTTTTTCTTCCGCGTCTCTGCCTGCTCCCCTTTTCCATTTTTGCTTAAACTACTGAGAATAGATTCGGACACTGATACTAGTAGCTGCTTGGGATAACCAGCCTTAACGAGCCGATCAGTTTGGAGAAGGAAACTATCTTGCATGGAGTGCATGCAAGATTTGTTAAGCGCGTTGTGGTAGCATGACTTCGCCACGGCACGTTTTACCAGCTTAGAATGAGATGACATAAAAGAGAGCAATGGTTTACCAACACATGTGATGGTGCATTAATCTGAGTTTGAGGTCTAAAAATTGAATCACATTGTTTTCTGGCACTTCAGTAGTTAGTATGAGGGGGTGAAGGCACTCAACAAAGTTAGCTTTGATATGCGTAAAGACTGCGTCAAATTCTTCCACATTAGAGTCTATAAGAACAAGAAAGTCATCAACATAGCGAAAACATTGTACAACCTTTGACCCTTTCAATTTTTCCTGAAGCCTTCTACCCTTTTGTGCTAACAACAAGTCACTAAGCACGGGAGCTATGCATGACCCGATGCAAACTCCTCGTTTTTTGCAGGTAAAACTTGCCATCCCAGGAAATAAAGGTAGAAGTTAAATACACTTGAAGTAGTTCTGAAAAGCCCTCGGCGGATATCCCGTTCTCGTTTTGGAATTCAATTAATCCTTGCTGGTCAATACATTCTGCTAAGCACGCGAAAAGCTCATCATGTGGTAGTGAATAATATAAGTCATTGACGTCAAAAGAGCAGGCCTTCAGTCCTTTGTTCTTGTTAGTTTCTAAAAACTGGATTACATCCTGCGAATTTTTTACCTGGAAAGGATCGTCCAACGTAAGCGAATTTAAGATCTTGTTTAGAAAAACGGCTACAGTTTTCTGCCAGGTGCCTCTCTCAGATACGATCACACGAAACGGACATTCTGGTTTGTGGGTTTTTGCGCTAAAAAACATTTGTAAACTAAGTCCTTTACTTTTATCGGCTCTTTTCGTTAACAGTTCAAGTTTAAGTTTTTTGCACACTCTCTTGGCCTTAGCTTTAATTCTTTTCAGGTTAAGGTTCTTGGCCACAGCATCCGTTTTAACATTAAAACACACACACACACACACACACACACACACACACACACACACACACACACACACACACACACACACACACGCACGCACGCACGCACGCACGCACGCACGCACGCACGCACGCGCGCGCGCGCACACACACACACACACACACACACACACACGCGCGCGCGCGCGCGCACACACACACACACACACACACACACACACACACACACACACACACACACACACACACACACACACACACACACACACACACACACACACACACACACACACACACACACACACACACACACACACACACACACACACACACACACACACACACACACACACACACACACACACACACACACACACACACACACACACACACACACACACACACACACACACACACACACACACACACACACACACACACACACACACACACACACACACACACACACACACACACACACACACACACACACACACACACACACACACACACACACACACACACACACACACACACACACACACACACACACACACACACACACACACACACACACACACACACACACACACACACACACACACACACACACACACACACACACACACACACACACACACACACACACACACACACACACACACACACACACACACACACACACACACACACACACACACACACACACACACACACACACACACACACACACACACACACACACACACACACACAGAGCTAGTGTCAAATATTTGCGTGGTTAGGCATACGATGTTTTTACGCATCCGACGAATACGATTCGTCTTCTAAAATTTTCTTACCTGCTCAAAGGTGACAGCTGACGCACTGCGATAGCGCATGTCGGTCATCACTGCTTGATTTGTCCTGCGCATGCGTGTAACATAGCCAGGTGGTTACCACGAATCTGTGCTGCAGGCATTGGCAGCTTCGTACTTGCGCAATATCCCCATTGATTTTTCGGAGAAGCCTCCACTAGGGCGCAAAGCCCCGCCACAGTTGAAGCCATAGATGTGGCCATGGCTATTAAACACCAAGAGAAACTCGCTAAAACGGCCACACAGAATACGCACAGGATACCATTGCACGCACCGTCATGGCGCGCCAAGTTGCTCACGCTCGTACCTCCGTCTCTCAAGTCAAGCAGAAGGCCAATTACGACCACCGACATCGGGCCGTCCACTTCTTCCCATGATCCCTCGTCCTCTTGTGGTGTTCCTCTCGCCGCGTTGGACTCTGAAAAGCTGCTGCCCCGATACACCGGCCCTTATCGAGTCCTCCGCAAGGTGACCGACTTCATGTACTAAATTAGTCCTGTATCTTCTGCTATGTCGTTCATGAGGCTCGGCTTAAATCATACCATGCCCCTGATACGTCTTCTCCTTAGCACCGGGGCGGTGCTTTTGCCGACGAGGATTATGTTACGGTCGTAGGCTTGGACAAAGAAGATGACGAAGCATAGTGCTTGTGGGCGGTGGACGAGGATGTCGAAGTGTATTCGGGCGCTGGCTCTCATTGTATGCCTCCTTGGCTGTCTATTTCTGTATACATTGAGGCGAAAGCCTTTAATGGCTCATACTCGCGGCGTCCGACCGTCCGTCCGTTCGTGCCCTGGAACGGTGCCAGCTGTGGCCTCCCCCCCCCTCCCACTCTCTCAGCAATCACGTGATGTCACAGCGGCGTATAGCAACAGTTGCGCCGCCACAGTGATGGCCTCTCCCCCTTACACTCTCTCAGAAATCACGTGATGGCACAGTGGCACGCGCGGCAACGCTCCTTCGTCAGACGTCTCGTTGCAGCAGTCGAGTTGCTCCCAAGCGGCACGGTGATTATTCCACGGCAAGCGGTTCGGAGAAGCGCAACAAGAGCGTGGATTCCCCCGATACCAAACGCCAGAAGAATGAGCGAATGCGCATGGCATAGTCAGTCGAATGGGCACAGGCTTTCGCTGAACACACTTTTGAATTTACAAAGTGTCCTTCAATTTTTTAATTTCCTTCTGTAAATATATATTTCTGGCCGTTACATTATGTAAACGAAATAGCCAACGAAGCTAGTTTTTGGGCGGCTATCACTCATGAGTGTTGAATGATTGCCGCGAATGATTAACGTTATTGGTATCGGAACTAAACCTTGAGCGATGGAAACGTGAGAAACTTTCGCGATTCTCGCACAAGATTTTGCATTTCCAAAAGCAGTGGCTGTGGCAGTGGTTTCGGCAACGACGAGCTTACTAAACATTGCTGTTTCTTCTTACAGTTCTGCGAGCGATGCGTCGGCTGGGCTGCATCAGGACGACAATACACCTGGACCGCCGGCTGATATCCTCGCCGCTTTAGATTGATGCGCCTGCGCCTTCGTCGGCTGGTCCATCTCCATTGGACATGCGCGAATCCGGAAGCCGCGCAATAAAAGCTCGGACGCTGCTGGCGGGATATCACTTTGTGGCAGTTGTTGCAGCAGCGACAAGCTTGCTAAGCACTCCTGTTTTTTTCGTACAGTTCTACTACCGATGCGTCGACTTGGCTGCACTGAAGGACAGCACACGTGGACCGCCGGATGATATCTACACTCAAGGCCGCCCCCCCCCGCCCATCGCTTTAGATTGATGCGCCTTCGCCACCTGGTCCATCTCCACTGGGCCTGCGCAAATCCGGCAGCCGCGCTATAAAAGCTCGGACGCGGCCGACGGGACCTCACTTCGCTACAGTGGTTGTTGTAACGACCAGCCCACTAAGAACTTCTGTTTCTTCGTACAGGTTGGAACCTTTTCTTTACCCTTAAACAATTGGCCTTCTCCCGCAACTGCTGCCATTTTTGCCACGCCTACCTTAGCTGAACTAGCTAGGTGGATTGAAGCTCTGGACAATGCCTTTCAGGGCCAGTTGTACGCTGAGGTTGACAAGGTTGTCTCAACAGCACTTGCTAAGCTCGATGCTGATGCTTATTTGGTTATTTTCAATTGAAAAAAAAATTGATGGTATGACTTTCAGTATAACTTTCCTGAACGAGTCTTTTGAAACTATGAAAGCCGAGAATGCTGAGCTGAAGGCTGTCAATAAATGCTTGAGTGCACGAAACAAAAACCTTCAAAAACGTGTAAGTTACCTCGCGCAAAAGCAAAATAGAAACCAAGGAAGGGTATTCCGTGCACCAAGGGCGAAGATTGCATTACCATCCTGGAAACAGTTAGCACAAAGATTAGATGCCTTGTTACCGCCAAATAAGTTGACGCGATACACCGGGTTTTCGCAAGAAATGATTTTGAAAACCTAATAGCCCATTTCACTCGCCAGCAAGAGGGCTGAATTTATCAAGGCAGTTCGAAAGACCTGGCTACAGACTGCTGATAGTTGCTTCCAATCTAATCAGTCAACAGCAATCTCCGTCAACGGCCATCTGACACAAGAAAACAAACTTCTCTTGGCAAAGGCACTGGAACTGAAAAAAAAAGCGAGAAATGACAGTTACTCTGGACTGTTTGCATGATCAAAGCCAGAAAGTTTACTGATAGCCATGTTTTCTAATCCGCAAAGAGTCTGATGTATTTGAATATGCAATTCTCTACTATTATGCCTCTTACATTTCAACCAACGACCATACCTTTTTTTTTCACAATCGCACCATTCCGCTATTCATTTCAACTCGTTTAGCCTACACATACATCGCATCCAATTTCAAGCGCTCTTATTGTCAGTACGTCACTGGTTTTCCATCGTCTGTGTATCTGAGACTTGGCTTGATCAGTGACCGTGACTGAAATCTTTACGGCTTTGCACCATATTCTGCTGAGTACTGCCATCGCACATCATGCTGCTACGATGGTTCGGCCATTTTGTTCTGTCAGGAATACGTGATTTTAACAGAAATCTTCTGAACGGTTCACTTGCAATTAACTGCCTTAGTGGCTACGGCTTTGAATCTTTAATCAATCAACCTACAAGCTCTGTTAACGACTCGGGTACTCTCATTGACCATGCTCTAACTAATCTTCTCTCACTCCCGGATACTGTTATTTTTCGTACCAGAAACACTCGACCAGCAATCACAGTTGGATTCAAACAACGTTCTTCTGGGAATCAAATCTAGTTCCTCTTTGGATTTGTTTAAGCGCTCATATCGATCTTTTATTATTCAGTCATCCAATTCTAACATCTAACGAAACATTTCGCTCTGTAAATTTACTACCTCACAATTTAACTACTGTGCATTTTTTTTCATTTCTAATAGTATTTGTAAGCCACCGCGGTGGCTGAGTGGTTATGGTGCTCGGCTGCTGGCTCGAAAGACGCGGGTTCGATCCCGGCCGCGGCGGTCGAATTTCGATGGAGGCGAAATTCTAGAGGTCCGTGTACTGTGCGATGTCAGTGCACGTTAAAGAACCCCAGGTGGTCGAAATTCCCGGAACCCTTCACTACGGCGTCTCTCATAGCCTGAGTCGCTTTGGGACGTTAAACCCCTATAAACCAAACCTAATAGTATTTGTGCAGTGTTTACTAGTGTCCTGTTCAAGTATTATTTTTACTCATCACTGTTTTTGTTTTTCATTTTTGCAATGTTTCTACTCGTGTTGTTCTTATTAAGACTGTTTAGATTGAGGTTACTCTTAATTTTCAGCTCTTAAAGCTTACTGTCTTTTCTCTTGCGTTATTGATGAAGTTCACTAGTCACCGACCATGGTCAAATGACGTTTCGGGAGCGCTACGGCTCCCTTGTTCACAAGGGAGCCATCATCTGTCATTTGTTTTTGACCATGGTCAGTGACCAGTGAACTTCATCAGCCAGATTCTTGACCAGACGGTATGCCGTGAAACCATTGACTACGTCTTGTGTTATATTTGTTATAATACGTTACATCCTAATCAATAAGTAAAAAGGTTGCTTTATTGCTGCTGTAATCTTACTATTCATTTTACTTAGTTCAAGAGTTGCTGATAAGAGTTCCTATTTCTGTACTTATTTCATATGTATCTACTAATCTTATGCGTCCAATAAACTTTAAACTTTCTACCTTGCAGATCCCACAGAGGCCAACAGGTGTCCGGCGGCTGTCCCACGAAGTGATGCTGAGAAGAGGTACTCTGTTTTTTGTGCCCTTTCGCACTACCTTTTTGCTTGCGCATGCGGAGGACGCTGCCTTCACACACTTGGCTTGCGGCTGTATCGCTTGCAGTGAGCCCGGCGAGCCCGTTGGCCACTGGCGTGGTCCCGGACCTGGACAACCCGCCACCCAAAATTGCCGAGCTCCTGGAGACAGACGTCAAGTGGGAGTTTGACATCATCGAACTGGAGGTGCTCTCGGGACGAAAGTGCGTACTGGCGCCAGGGAGAGGTCTGCGGCCGAAGCATTGGTTCGGTGTTTGCGCTTCCCATTGTTTCCCACTGTTCTCACGCTTCCAACGTGTTCAACAATACATGAAGTAACAAAAGGAAGAAAATCTTGCGTGGACCGCTTGTGGCGCGATTTTATTATCAAATTATGAATTAAAAAATTATAGAAGTAAACAATTATAATGAATGTAAGTTTATTCAGAAAGAAAAGATACAAACAAGGTGGTCTGTTTACGAGGCTGAGAAAAAGGCACGGATGCCTGACTAGTGTCAGTCCCGTTGAGCATTACGCACTAGCGTACGGTG
Organism: Amblyomma americanum; assembly: GCF_052857255.1. NCBI lineage: Eukaryota > Metazoa > Arthropoda > Arachnida > Ixodida > Ixodidae > Amblyomma > Amblyomma americanum. The sequence continues at coordinate 202,036,769 of NC_135499.1, read as the reverse complement.
CAAGAAAAAAACATGGATTGAAATACTGAAACAGAGGGTAAAAGCGATGCATATTACACGGGCACTGAAAACAGAACGCAATAAGGAGTAAAAAAAAGATAAGGCACCGAAGGCAGAATGCGATAAGGAAATAGTTTCTTGTAAAGCGACAACAAATACACGTTGACCCTTTTCTTGTAGACTTTAAACTACTATGCTATGGATGATTACTATGGACGATGACTCTTTTACAGTGAAGGTAATAGCAGGATGGCGATTTAGAAAATCTGCTACAATAAATGATAGCGTTTGTGCGTATCTTGCCCTTGTTGTAAGTAGCGCGTATTATAGTCGTGTTCCTTCGGAAGGTATTTTATAAAAAAGAGTCCTTCTTTAAGCTTTAATTATTTCTTGGAGGATGGCAATGGCAGTTTTTTTATGTATTATCTTTGATGCCCCACTAAGACCTCTGTATTTTAAAACTCCGTTGTAAATTAGAAAAGTTTACTTCAGTAAATGTAAAAAAAAAGCGTTTTACTCAGAAAACAGGAAAACTAGCGGTCATTGTCTGCAGTGTTGTTCACAGCGGCATGGTGTGTATCGGGCTTCGACTCTCTTTGGGCGCTTTGTGCAATGGAAACCAGATCAGCTTAAATTTCGTGTCTTGCTTGGATACAACGAAGCAGTTTCATTGAATAAAGAAATTTGGCGCTTACTTAGCCTCGTTATAACACTGTGTAAAATTGAGTAGTATGGTTCAATGGCGTGCACTTGTTAAGCGCGGCTCGCGTGTGACCCTGACCAGCTTTGCCTCCCCGTGCGAATTAGTAGCAAAACGAAAGCCATCGAGGCTATTGGTGATTCATGGTGCAAGGCATCAAATCGGCGAAAGAGAAACCGCACAACGAATTTTGAAGCGAAAGCTTCACTGCCCTAGGTAGAGCCGCGCTTCGCGTGGCACTAAATTTGACCTTCACCGAGTTAGAGGTCATGTATGGCTATAAGTCGCACCACAGCTAAGCCCTTCAGCCTAACCTTGTTGACCATCTTGGTGTCGCACCACATGGGCATGACCTTTGACCTTTGGGTGACCTTTAAGTCTTGTGTTAGGGAAAGAGGAGGGGTTCATGTGATTAGTCGCGTGGATGACGTCACGCAACCATTGTTGTGAAGCTTTTGCTGAATACCATGTTTAACTATGCTAAACCCTTGCCAATTTTTTTTTCTGCAGGCCACTCATCTGGTTGGGCATGTCCCTGTTCACCAAGCTGGACGTTCGCGCTAGCCTGGAGTGCGACGACGCCACCATGCGCAACTGGCTGCAGCTGGTTGAGTCGCACTACCTCGACAATCCGTACCACAACTCGACGCACGCCGGCGACGTCATGCAGGCAACCGCCTACTTCCTGCTCAAGCTGCGCAAGAAGGTGCGCCATGTGACGAGATTAATTGTAGTTTGGACTCTCAAAGCTCCTTTCTCGTCTTCGAACATTCCGAACTGTCACGCCAAATTGCATTATAAGCGTGGTTGTTAGATACCGCTCTTATGCGATGTAGAGTGGCTGCAAGGCGTGTTTATTCAAGTAAGGTACAAATAACTTGGACAGTATTCATGCTGTTGCGAGCGAGCATATGGGCGAATTCTAATGTATGGGGAAAGTAAGAGTGCCTTTTCGAAGGGCCTGTCCTAGAAGCTTATGTGCTCACATGAAAAGCTGCCTTATCTAACGTGCTGGGCAATTTCGTGAGAAATATATTGGAACTATAAGTTCCTAAATAATTGCAGGGATAAGATTAAATATTTCATATTTCAGATCTATAAAGATACATAACGAGCTTGAAAAAAGAAAACTGTACGGAAAAAGTCGCTACACGAAGTAGCCAACCTTATGCAAAGGTTGCTTTAATCTGGCTAATTTTCTCTTATGATTTGTGCCAAGTGCGCCCGATACCTAGAAGCGGAGCTTGATATTGCTGGGGAATCGGAAAACACAATCACTAATTTGATATGTTCTCTTGAGGGCTAGGCAGAAGTGGTTAGTCTTTTTTTCCATTCAGCACTTTGTTTCCTTTTCGTGCAAAAACTTCGAAGATTCATCTGTGATCACTTTCTTCATGAAACCTGCTTCACCTATAAGGACACTGAGGACGAATTGAAGTTGGCATGTATTAGTAGACTGGTGAATTCTAACGACAAATAAGTTACTTCCAGTAAAAACGGAGCTGTTATAAGCTAGAAAAGGCTAAAAGATTTAAGGACGATCAACTCAATCGATGCGGAGGAAATGCGATAGCATGCTTCTTTCACTCACTAATCTAGTGCAGTTCTGATCCTATTTCAACTGCGACTACGCCACTACGCAAAATATGTATCATTCATAGATCGCGACGAGTCCTCATGCCACTACCGGCGCAGTGGCGCAGCGGTTAAATGATGCACCACAGCAGTGGCAGGTGACAGGTAGAAAATAGCAAGAACCAAAATACAGGTATCGCCACCACAGGCCAATCTCGCAAGTACAAGCGTGGCGGCGTCATAGGACAAGAGACGCCACCTTGGAGGAATTCTCCTTTCTACATGAAATTCGCGAATCTCTGAGGCTAACAAAGGAAGGTTGCGCGGTTCAATATTGAAGTAAGTTTTGTTTTAAAGCCGATAGCGCACTTTTATCACACAAGGAAGACAGACAAAAGGCAACCTGAATGTTGGAAGCAAAGAAAACCGATACTTGGCGGGGCCACAGGCGGCCAGGAGAGTTTCGATTTGTTATGGCGCTTCGAGTCTATGAGCTTTGGTTGCCCCGTGGTACTGTTTTGACGCGCCTCGATTTGTAAGCGCCGAACAGCAGAGCAACTTCAAGTGCCGCTTCAAGTGCTAGTTAACCTTTGAAGGAGCCTGTTAAGACTGGTCAGATGATCGCCACGGTCGATGAAAAACTATGATGGCGCGACGGTCGGTGATCGTACAAGGCAGTTCGCAGTATAAAGAGCACTTTTGTGTTCGCACGCTCACGCGGCGAAACATTCCCGGCTGTGCCAGTCAACTTCAAACTACTTAACGGAAATCGTTTATTAGAGACGGGAGACAAGGTACAAGGCAGTTGAGAAAAATTGCTGATGACCTAGGTCTGTCAGGCCAGGATATACGTTGCGAAAGCGCGGAGATTTCTGCATCGGAAGAGTGCATTGACTAGATGCGCCTTTATCGATGAATTTACCCTGAGACGTCGTGGTGGAGTGGTAGCGTCTCCTCCCTAAGCAACAAAGGTCCTGGTTCGATTCCAAGCCTCGGCACAGGATATTTTTTTATTCAGTGAGTGGGCGGGGGTTTCAGTGGCTCCCATAGATGCCGCCACCGAATAGGTTGATTAGCGGTTAACCGCAGGCTCTGTTAAAGCGCGTTTATGCTCCGGCGTAACGCGCGCGCGCGCGCGCTTCACGGCGACGTCACGTCGGCCAAAGCGAGACCCTCTATACTCCAACTGCGCTTGACCGCCGACGAGTTTGGCGGCTTCGGCACACTCGGACCGCACTGGCGGAGACTTGGAGCATGTCTATTTCGCGCCGAGTGCGCCAGCCGCCGCCGGCCCGGCCAGACTGATTCGGCTCCGCGGCGAGGTGCGCGTTGTGAAGTCATTCAATAGCTTCGGCAGTTGGGCGGAGCTGTTCTTTTCGAGCTGTCGGCTAATTTAATCCATTCACAGTACGCATCTGAATGCACATGCAAGTGGGCGAGAGAGCCCGATCCTGTGGACCCGTTGGATCTGGCGGAAGACGTTGAAGCGTCGTGCGCCGGCTTTAGTTTCAAGCCGCCAACGCGACCGCCCTTGAGCACCCACCCGTTTTTTGTCGCAAAAAATAAATAACTTTGCCCTTCCGCACTGTTCAAGGAATCACAATTCGTTGGCCCCAAAGCCCCGGCCAGCCTCCGATGGGTGCAACGCGCCGACCTTGTCCTGGCCCCTCGCGACTCCCCGCACTGAGGTTATGATATTTAGTTTGCAACGGCTGCTCACTGAGGAAGGGGGAAACGACCCGCCGGCGCCTAACCTAACCGTGCTCCCTCAAAAGCATCGCACGCTCTGCGGGGCTGAGGTCGCTGAAATGCAGGCCGGAGTTTTTGCGAGAACTTCGTCGTCGGGTTCGGGAACGGGATCCATCGTAACGCTGGCAAGACGCCGGTGCAAACGTAAACAAGGCGACGGCAGCGACCCCCGATAGATGCATTCAACGTGCGGCGGCGGTAGCTTTCATTTCGGCAGCTGCTAGACCGCACCGCTAGCCACCAAAAATCACGGAGTCTGCGTTTACGTCACGTTTCACGTCACTCCGTCCTAGGACGTCATAAGAGTTCTCCGTGACGTCATAAGAGCTCTCGAGTTTGAATCGGAGTGGCGGGAAAAACTTTTTCAACTTTGAATCCAAATTTCTTTGAAATAAATTCATATTTCGCTCCCGGACAAGTGGCAACAAAGCCATGAAATGCCGGACTATCCGATTTCGCTAACGAAAAAAATTCGATAGAGTTCTCATCAGTGTCCCTTTAAACCCCACATACCGTATCATCTATTTATTGCGTATCGCTGCTCCGAGTTAGCTAACACTTCCCCCCAGGAAGGTTCTCAACATGACTATACTGTAGCAAACATCTCTACACTGTAACAGACCTGACATACTGAAAAGTTCCCCTTATATAGTTTCGACAATAGTGAATGTGACTACGGGACCTCTTCTGGAGTGGAAGCTATGTATTGCGCGTAACATTCCCACTTTCCATTTTTTTTGCGAATGCATGTCGCACATGCATGTAACATTGCGCATTCTTTTAGCGCCTTTTTGACGGTATATATTTTGAAAATGTCTCACTACCTTCTTTTCGCTTCTTTCAAAATTAATGATTATGATTTCGTTAAGCAGGATGTGACGCAAGCAAGTCCTGATAAGACAGCAGCTGCAAAATTACGTTAAATCCAGGGTGGCAGTGCAAGCAAAAAAACTTGCCCTTAATTTTGGCTTGGTCCGTATATATATAAAAAAAGCTCGTTATCCGCCTTCACCGGAGCGATGGCCTAGTCGTTTGAGCATCCGCCTTGCATGCAATGAATGTTCAGTCGCCAGTGCCGCCGGGTACTCACTGGTCATACAGTGGGTGCAAGCTTTCACCTGGTCTAGTGCCCATCTTCTTTGTATTAAAATGCTTGGGAAATATGTCTGACTCCACCTTGAATAATCTACAACACTTTGTGCCATTGCGCTCTTGGCTACGGATGCCCTTGCGCCATAAATATTCATCGTCGCCCGCTGCCTTGGGATCTCATGCCGAGAAGACGTAAGTGCACTTTGGCGAATGTTGGTGCTTAGATTTTTTTAGTTTATTGAACGTAACCCCGAAGGATCCCAAACTAATCCGAAAATATGGCGCGTTTAGGCATTGGTGGTGAGGGCGAGTGTTTCTCCTTTACACCAACCTACTATCTGTCTGGGCGAACTGCTGCTGCCATGGCTGGAGAGAGTCTTGCCCCGTCTGTCCGCAGGAAATCTTTGACCCCCTGGACGAGACCATATGTCTCATATCTGCTGTAGTGCACGATATCGACCACCCCGGAAGGTCGAGCCCGTTCCTCTGCAACTCGGACCACGAGTTGGCCATCCTCTACAACGACCGGTGAGTAAGCAGGGGTTCAACGCTCCTCTAAGCTTGCCACGTTTAGTTGGCGTCCAGAATTAACAGCAGGCTCCCTCGAAGTGCACAATAAGAACTTGAAGTAAAGTCTGTTCAAGTGGAATAGGAGATCACCTTTCAGGCTAGAAGAAAGTTACGATTTTAAACCGTTCTGACTTTGATGCTCTTTGAGGCAAGAGTTTTGACAGAATTAACGGAACTGTGCTGGTATGGCTATTGTACCATTCAATAGGTGCGGCTGCTGCGATAAAAATATTATTGATATTGTCTTCTCTTCTAGAATAGCCATAACCACAAAAAGCCTTAGTGTGGTTCGCTCATAACTCTCCTCAACAATCGATAAATCTACGAACCGACATTCTCTAACTTAGTGAGACTGCATTGTTGCGTGGGGCGCAAAAATTGAGCTCGTAAATGTTCTTGGCGGAAGCAGATTTTTAGTTAATGCTTCTACTGTGTTTGCAAATGAGTTATCACGCTTGCACAAGTAATAGTGGAATCGGCAACTAAGCAGGCTTTTAAATTTTGCAGTGAACGCAAGCTTAGTTCAAGACCGGCTAGGTGTCTTTCTTGTACTCAAAATTTTCAGAACGTACTGTGCGAAAGATTGCGGAACGAAAACTTCCACTCTTAATACAATCCTCCTTTTGATACCCGACGCGATTTCTAGGATTACAACCACGCGTCTCTCTAGCGGCAACCCATACATCACCGCGGGGCTGCAGGGCATTTTTTTTTATCACATGTAAGAGGGGCTTTGTTTCATGCTGACTCATAGTGCAACGAAACACACTTGATTTTGTTGTTGTTCTGCAAGGTTTTCAGGACTTCACTACCTGTAGTAGCCGAAACTACGGGAAAAGTAAGCAGTCGTGAACGGATTGTTGCCGTCATATTAAGTGGCCCGCTTCTTTTTTTTTGCAGCTTGTTCTGAAATTTTTTCTAGCGGCTGATCTTAATTTCCAACGTATGACGGTAGCGTTCCTCAGTTGATTTGCGTGTGCAAGGCTTCTAGAAAAGCGTGGCGTGCAAGTACAAGCACGCAAGTGTGCCTTGGCCTAAATTGACATTCAGTGTATCAGCTGCATTCGTGAAATGTGGCTGAACCAGGGTGTTCGAGACGGTGTTATGTGCTCCACTTCACACATGTATGCTCATTAAATCAGTGCACTTCGGGTTTTGCCTTGTTGCAACGTGCATAACTGGACCCTAAGCTGGCTTTGTCCATCACACTTGAAATGTGGCCATGCCAAATGCGGCTGTGCGCTTATCACCCAAATATTGATGTAATGTCCGCTTTATATATAGACTTAACAATTGTAGGAAAGCCTTATCTGTTGACATGCACATTGTTTGGGCCAACGTGATGCATCCACAGACTCCTCGAGGCCTTGCCAAGACGTGTTCATTGACCTCAACGTTCTACGCTGCGCTGTCGACGTCAGTGCACTGACATCGCGTAGCACCATGACTTTTTTGCATCCCGCCTTTATCGAAATGCAGGCGTTGCATCCAGGACTTGACCCCGCGACCTTGGGCTCAACAGCCGAACGCATTAGCCACTTAACACTTGTAGGAAAGACTTATGTGTTGACATGCACATTGTTTGGGCCAAAGTGATGCATCCATAGACTCCCCGAGGCCTTTCCCGGACGTGTTCGTTGACCTAAACGTTCTACGCTGCGCTGTCGACGTCAGTGCACTGACATCGCGTAGCACCAGGAATTTTTTGCATCCCACCTTTATCGAAATGCAGGCGCTGCATCCGGGACTTGACGCCGCGACCTTGGCCTCAACAGCCGAACGCATTAGCCACTTAACACTTGTAGGAAAGACATGTGTTGACATGCACATTGTTTGGGCCAAAGTTTTTACATCCAGAGACTCCCCGAGACATTTCCCGGACGTGTTCGTTGACCTAAACCTTCTACGCTGCGCTGTCGACGTCAGTGCACTGACATCGCGTAGCACCAGGAATTTTTTGCATACCACCTTTATCGAAATGCAGGCGCTGCATCCGGGACTTGACCCCCGACCTTGGGCTCAACAGCCGAACGCCTTACCAACTTAACAGTTGTAGGAAAGACTTATGTGTTGACATGCACATTGTTTGGGCCGAAGTGATACATCCAGAGACTCCCCGAGGCCTTTCCCGGACGTGTTCGTTGACCTAAACGTTCTACGCTGCGCTGTCGATGTCAGTGCACTGACATCGCGTAGCACCAGGAATTTTTTGCATCCCGCCTTTATCGAAATGCAGGCGCTGCATCCGGGACTTGATCCCGCGACCTTGGGCTCAACAGCCGAACGCCTAGCCACTTAACACTTGTAGGAAAGACTTGTGTTGATATGCATATTGTTTGGGCCAAAGTGATACATCCAGAGACTCCCCGAGGCCTTTCCCGGACGTGTTCGTTGACCTAAACGTTCTATGCTGCGCTGTCGACGTCAGTGCACTGACATTGCATAGTACCTGGAATTTTTTGCATCCCGGCTTTATCGAAATGTAGGCGCTGCATCCGGGACCTGACCCCACGACCTTGGGCTCAACAGCCGAACGCCTAGCCACTTAACACTTGTAGGAAAGACTTATGTGATGACATGCACATTGTTTGGGCCAAAGTGATACATCCAGAGACTCCCCGAGGCCTTTCCAGGACGTGTTCGTTGACCTAAACGTTCTACGCTGCGCTGTCGACGTCAGTGCACTGACATCGCGTAGCACCAGGAATTTTTTGCATCCCACCTTTATCGAAATGCAGGCGCTGCATCCGGGACTTGACGCCGCGGCCTTGGCCTCAACAGCCGAACGCATTAGCCACTTAACACTTGTAGGAAAGACATGCGTTGACATGCACATTGTTTGGGCCAAAGTTTTTACATCCAGAGACTCCCCGAGACATTTCCCGGACGTGTTCGTTGACCTAAGCCTTCTACGCTGCGCTGTCGACGTCAGTGCACTGACATTGCGTAGCACCTGGAATTTTTTGCATCCCGGCTTTATCGAAATGTAGGCGCTGCATCCGGGACCTGACCCCACGACCTTGGGCTCAACAGCAGAACGCCTTAGCCACTTAACACTTGTAGGAAAGACTTATGTGATGACATGCACATTGTTTGGGCCAAAGTGATACATCCAGAGACTCCCCGAGGCCTTTCCCGGACGTGTTTGTTGACCTAAACGTTCTACGCTGCGCTGTCGACGTCAGTGCACTGACATCGCGTAGCACCAGGAATTTTTTGTATCCCGCCTTCATCGAAATGCAGCCGCTGCATCCGGGACTTGACCCCGCGACATTGTGCTCAGCAGCCAACCGCCTTAGCCACTTAGCCGCGGTGGCGGTGGGTAGGTGTAAACTGGCGAACCTGCTTCCTTGCAGCTCTGTGCTTGAGAGTCACCATGCGGCGTTCGCTTTCAAGCTGACGCTGTCGGACGAGAAGGCGAACATCTTCCACAAACTGGAGCGGGACGTGTACCGCACGGTGCGCTCGTCCATCATCGACATGGTGCTGGCCACCGAGATGACCAAGCACTTCGAGCACCTCTCCAAGTTCCTCAACGTCTTCCAGAGGCCTGCCCAAGGCGATGACGGCTCTAATCCTGAGGTATTTGCTGTGGGGCAGAGCGAGAAAATGTGAACGCGAAAACGGGAGAGAGTGAAAGGTGATAGTGACATCACCTTAGCTGCGATCTTCGATTGATTCTTGTGTTTTTGTGACGGAATTTTTCTTGTTTTTTCTGACTCTCTGTTTTACACACACTAATAAAAAAGCTTTGGAACAGCATTTTTTAAATGTAGTGTTGCGAAAGCATATGCCGCATTATGAAGCTTCAAGACGGCACTTCTGAGATGGTGGAAAAAAAATCTGTTCTGTTGAACACTACTTCAGTTTATTTACTCGAACAGCCAAAAATGAGTAGGTTCAAACCAAAACGAATTAGTTGATTTGATCTGACCGTAGGTTATACATTTGTCAACTTACTTAAAACGTATACTGGAAACTTTCATGGTCGTTTTGATGTAAAACAAAGGAAATAACCGAAATTTAGATCAAACTGATAGACGTACAGCTACAGAGGAAAGGAAGGCTTTCTCAAATCGTTGTAGTGGAAATTAGTTTTCATTAAAATTATCGTGTATCACAATTTATTCAAGGTGGGTATTGTGGTTCCAAGAATCTGATGGCTGCACCAGCCTAGGAGACAAATGGTGTGGTCGTGTAAGACTGCTTGAGCACGTCAAGGTTCTAGGTCGTATGAAAGTGTCGGCCGCTAATTTCTTCAATGTGGTCATGGACTGTTTTTTTTCTTCAGAATTGCACCACCCTAAAAACGTAAGAGAAGGGTGTTTTTAAAATAGATCAATATGTTTTTGCAGGTTTTCCTGGATGTTCGTGGCTAGTTTCACCCTGAACACGCACCACAAAATTGTAGCAGTTAGGCTGGCAAGCCAAGTGCTGGGATGACACTCCTAAACAAACCCTGCTTCTGAGCTAGCCGGCGCTTACTGCCACGAAATAATTAATGACCTCGCATTAGCAAGAGGGCAACGACACACAAGGGCTTTGGAGGGGCTCTCCGCCTGTATTAGAATTAGGTGTGCGGCTTCTCTCGAGGGGAGCGCTTTCGAAATAACGAAAGAGCGCAGGAACACGACAGACGAAGGAGACGAATGAAGTGCTTGATCGTGTGTTTCCGCACCACGCAAACAAAGACGCACAGAAGCCTGCGAGAAGTACGAACAAAAAACAGTGGGCGAAACAAACTGAAATGGATTTCAGGTTCCAGCGCTACTCTCTCTTCTTTGTCAAGCTGTGTACTAACCCGCCGCCTGCTTCAGCACTTTTGCATTCCCCCTAGGGAGAAAACAAAGCCGAAAGCAGCGTAGCAATGTTTCACCACGCGGGACAAAGACAAGACAAGCGCTGATCAACAACCGAGTTTATTGAGGAACGAAAAGTGGTAAGATTTAGTGAACGCCAACAATCAAATATAAAAAGACAGAAAAACCGACAAAAAGGGTAAACAACCTGTGGCACGTGCGAGACGAGATATTCAATTTCCTTGCCATTTAATGTCATGGAAGGATTGCTCAAGCATTTTTCTCCAATATTATGGATGTGACACGCTTCCATGATTTCTCGCGTCACCTTGTTTCTATGATGGAAATTGAATATCTTGCCTCTTTTCTGTTTGATTGTTGGCATTCACTATATATCACCAATTTTCGTTCTTCAATACACTCGGTTGTTAGTCAGCGCTTGTCTTGTCTTTGTCCCGCCTTTGTTGCGCTGTTCACCCACCATGAATGCTTACCAACTCACCAAAATCTCAGGATTACGTGTTCGTGGGCTACCTGTTTGTGGGCTCCCATCGGGCCGGAACAATGTCAGCACATGCACTGCTGTTGGCTCTGGGAGGTTACAGCCTCCGCGCTTTTTAATGTACTACGCCCTCTTACGTTTCGTCCCCGCAGGCTGGTCATCGTGGCGATAGCGAGTCTTTACGCAGCCCGGAGAACGTCCTCCTGATCAAGCGCATGCTCATCAAATGCTCTGACGTGTCCAACCCTGCGAGGCCCATTCCACTCTGCATCCAGTGGGCGCACAGAATTGCCGAAGAGTATTGCGCACAGGTACGGAAAAGCGTCAGCAGGGTCGGTACACTGCGAGGATGTTTTCCCCCTTACATTCTGCTTCACGAGAGCGCACGGGAACAGCTTGAGCTCCTGATGTCTTGCCGGCCCGATAAGAATTCCTCTGCCAGAAATTGCAGGCCACAGAGGCTGATATAGTGCCGAGATAACCGGCATCAATGCATATGTAGAGTTTCGGCCACTATGTTGCGGCTGGTCACGATTACGGTCTATTCAGTTTGGTTTTTTAAACAATATTTTTTTTATCTCAAGACAGCTTCTCTCTAAATTCGTTAAGAACACTAATAATAATAATAATAATAATAATAATAATAATAATAATAATAATAATAATAATAATAATAATAATAATAATAATAATAATAATAATAATAATAATAATAATAATAATAATAATAATAATAATAATAATAATAATAATAATAATAATAATAATAATAATAATAATAATAATAATAATAATAATAATAATAATAATAATAATAATCAATCAATCAATCAATTAATATTTACTTTTTTGGTGCCCAGGAACAACCCAAAGGTCTTGGTGCTGGTACACCATTCACACGCACAAAATGTACATTTATTTCACTACAAAGGAAGACACTCAGGGGAGGTAATGCAGCAGTCAAGGCGATAGAAAAAAAGACACATAAACTAGGCGCGACAGCAAGCATGAAACAAAAAAGCGAGAACAAGGAAACAGCGAGAACAGCGGTAAATGAAAACAGCTAGAACAGGCAACAGACATATAAATAACTAATAAAACAATAAACAAAGAGAATGAACACAAGAACGACCGATAACAGCCAAGTACAGCATATATCAAAATACAAACAAGAATAAAGCCAATACTAATATGAACGAATAAGAGATCTCTGAAATACAAGCTAGAAATACAATCATACACAATAAGAAATGTAATTAGTGAACGCGTTACAGACAATCAGGCGTGAGTACACAGTATTAAAGAAATAATATTAATGAAAACAAGTACACGTGATGTACAATTAAGGAGAGAAAAAAACAATATAATACCGGTGCAAACGCACAAGTGTAGTAAAGACAAAATGCATGAAAGGGGAAGTTAATAATAATAATAATAATAATAATAATAATAATAATAATAATAATAATAATAATAATAATAATAATAATAATAATAATAATAATAATAATAATAATAATAATAATAATAATAATAATAATAATAATAATAATAATAATAAATTTGTTTATTTCTTCATTCCAGTACAAATGCAAGCCTGTCAAAGCCTTATAAGGCTTGAGTGGCAGTTCCCGGCAGCAGACAGCACCGAGCAGACAAGTTGCCAATCAAGGAAAAATAAAAGGGGAGAAGGATTCGAAAAGAGCGGATGCAAAATATACAGACAAACGGAGAGAAAGCAAAGAACATGTAAAATCATAGCATCAAAACCGAATACTGGAACTAAGAACCTAATTTCACAAGACAAGCTTTCACTATCTTTTTGGAATTAGCAGACATATTTATTTGGGTAACCGGTTAAGAACAGAGGGAACATAATGTTTTTGAAGACGCTCGCCGTAACGGGTTCGCACTCTAGGCACGAGAAAACGAACGCGAGTTCGCAGATCTTTAACAGGAACATATGGTGTACAAAAATCGCTTGCCCAGATGTGCTTAAAAACTACTGTTTCAGAAAAAAAGGTGAAAGAAGTCAGGAATGTGTAACAGTTCGAAAACGCTACTATCTTCATTTCGTGCCCTACCATACAATACTGATTTAAGGGTAGATTTCAGTATGCGGTTGACTTTCTTTCGCCAAAAGGCAGAGCAGAAATAAAAGCAGCAAATACCATAGCGCAACACACTGTAGGCTAAGGTGTATACTATTTGCTTGAGTACATACATACATACATAGGGCAAAGGGTCTTAATAGAGTGCATAAAAAAGCAATTTTCCGAAGCTGAGAACAGACGAAAGACAGATGGGTATTCCAAGACATGTCGGAATCGAAGAATACATCTAAGTATTTGACCGTTGACACAGGTATGATTGATGGGCATTTGCAAAGAGCACAATTTGGTCTGTGCAAACGAAGAGACACATAATTAGGAATTCTCTTTAAATAATTGTGGAAAAATACTAATTGAGTTTTTTTATTGCTAACATTAACTAAGTTATTGCTGAACCATTCAATAACCAACTCGCTGTCGTGTTGGACAAGAGATAATGCTGTCCTATAGTCATTATGTCTAGCAACTAAGAGCGTATCATCGGCGTATTGAAAAACACGGCACAGTTTGCAGGCAGAGCTCAAGTCATTGGCATTTAAATTAAACAAAATAGGTGCACGTATAGATCCTTGAGGAACACCTGATGTAATCTGCAGCAGGCCACTTCTATATTTACCTAATACAACGTGCTGTGAACGATTGGATAGATAATTAGCAAGAAGGGACAGAAAAGGACCCCTAACTCATAACTGTAGAGTTTATCTGACAACACAACATGATTAGCCGAGTAAAATGCCTTGGATACATCCAAAAATAAGCATAAGAAAATTCATTTTCTTCAATGCAGCTGTTTAGAAGATCACATAGTTCATCAAGCACGTTCAGCGTACCACGACACTTAATAAACCCGAACTGATTACCGGAAAACACGTCATGAGCTTCAAGAAAACTGACCATCACCGTTGAAATGTGTTTTTCTAAAACAAGCGCAATGCATGGTAGTATCAAAATACCACGATAATTTTCAACTTTATTTTTTACTCCATTCTTATAGATAGGGACCACCATCGCCTTCAAGCCATCAGGTACTATTTGGGTGGAAATTATACCATTGATAATCGCGAGCAGAACGTGCTTTATTCGTTCAAAATTTCTGGAAAGTTCACGGAAGGTGAAAATACAAGCTTCTCTACGGAAGGTGCTCTTGTCTTATTGGCCAACCAACCTTGTAGATTAGAGATGATGGCAAAACAGTGCGTTGATGCTGGACTCAAGACTACGCAGCACAACACAGGGCTTTGTGTCCATCAGCTAGCTCACCTACCTACTGCCGGCAACCGTGCAGCTCTTTTCAGCGATCTTTTCAATCCTCGCCGTATTCTGTCAAACACATACCGTTGCTTGGATCAACTCCATAAAATGTCTGCATTAACCGTCTCATTTGTTTGAGAAAGATGCCACATCCACGGTTTCTCATAGATCTCTGCACATACCTTTGTGAGAAAAGCCCGTCCTATGTACCCCCGTCACAGTGGCTCAGTGGCTCAGTGGCTGTAGCTTAGGGTGCTGCTGGAAACCAGTTTGCAGGTTTGTCACCGCGTTGGCTTTGTTGGAGGAGAAATGCAGACACTCCTCTGCACTGGGATATCGACGATCGCCAATGAATTTAATGTAGTCTAAATTAGCCTTCCACTACAGCGTTGCTAATAGCCTAAAGTGAAGGTGTACCGCTCAAATTACCCGCGAACCTATTAATCCACTAGCCCGTTTGCCATATTTGAGGCTGTTTGCATTTCACGCACCTACACCGTGATTGTTTACGTTGACGCCAATGTAATGGCACTAATGGTCAATTTTTGGGTGGAATTTGTTTAATCGAAACTGCCTGTTTGCGTTGGTTTGATCATCCTGGCGACGTTTCTTTAATAATACTATTTTATTGCCCCATAAATTTGTAATTGCTGCCGCAGCTAAGCACGGAGTGCTTGCGGACTGGTTGAAGATCAGTGTAGCCGAACCGGTCTAAGCGCCTATGATTAATGTACATAACCGAGATGACATAGGCCTGTGACACATAAAGTCCATAAATTAAATCACTTTGTTTTTAGAGAACTTTGGCGCTTTTATTTTTCTCGCCATAACTTCCACAGCTGAAGTTACTGTAGTAAAGGCGCGTTCTTCTCTTGTTCGCGCATGCGCAGACGGACGAGGAGAAGAGGCTTGGCCTGCCCGTGGTGATGCCCGCCTTCGACCGTGCCACCTGCAGCATCCCAAACTCGCAGACTGGCTTCATTGGCTACTTCGTGCGTGACATGTTCAGGGCCTGGTCAGGTGAGTCGCCCACCACCTTGGCGTGTCGTTTCTTGTTGTTTGAGTTCAACAGGGCTACAGGAAACGCTAACTTTTCGACAGTGGCTACGATGTGTTCTATGGGACCATGTTGTGGTTTTTAGTCCCGCTTGCTTTGGCTCGCAGTAGTTAGAAAGAAAAGTCTGCAAGGGCTGCATAACAGTCAGGTTTGGCCTGCAACTCGTAATCTTAACAGGGCGATTTGGCCAATTCTTGTTGCGGTTCGTTTACATATCTTGAAGCAACTGTGAAGATTTGTTTCTTGGAATGTGTAATGTCAGCTAAAGGTAAAAAGCTGGTAGTGGGAAAGTCCTGTCTCAGGTTAGGTTGTTGACGTATAGCTTGGTTATTTTAGCTCTGATTTTCGGTCATGTCCAAACACTCGCTGGAAGTGCTATCTGGTGTGCTCAATAAAACAACCGTTCCTGCCATATTTTATTTATGCACAGCGTGTGACATCAGCAAAGCACGTGCAATGAAACTAACTGGGTGAATGCCGGACGCAATAGTTGCTGTAAGAAACGACTAAAGTAATGGAAGGCATTGCGTAGGCTGAAAGCATTGCGCTAGATTTGGTACATGATAGTGCTAGAGGAAAGAGAAAGTTGCTCACAGCGCGAAGCGCACATAAACACAAGCATGCAGCTCCAGTCAAAGCAACGAATTTGACAACGGCGAACCGCGTCATTTCCTTTTCCCCAAAACCAATTATTATTATTATTATTATTATTATTATTATTATTATTATTATTATTATTATTATTATTATTATTATTATTATTATTATTATTATTATTAATGCCCTAACACATCACGCCACATGTGAGCACTCACGTTTTTTTTTTCCGTGAATAAACGTTTTGCTAGTTTGTGTCTTGTGTTGTTCGAGTTCCCGTCTTTCTGCGTCTCTTAATTGTGCCGCCGCGCGTAAGAGCTGACGCTGTAGTTTTTGCCACTGCCAGAACAGTCAGTACCTTCGTTTCTTTTCTGTTTCTTTTCTTTTCCAAGTGGACTATCGCTAGATTCCTACCACGAAATCGAGGAAAATGCTCTTGCTCAACATGTGGTAGCAGCTTCCTTGTTTTGTAACTTCTGATTGCGTTCATCACTTTAAGGCAAACTGAGAACAACTCCAGCCAATTTCTTCTTTAAAAGTAAAAAAAAAATCGATCCTATGGCTGTTTCTGATATGGTGATGTTTGCACGGCGGCAAAAGGCTCATTTATTGCTGAGAAAATAGCATTTAAAATCCTTCCTTCACTCGATTCAAACTCGAGACTTGTGCACCTATAAAGGCTCCGTGATCATTGTTTCAAAGTGAATCATAGTGTAGCCTAGCCTCTGAGATTCGCAAGTACTACAAATTGGGGAAAAGCGGTGAAATTAACTCGCAAAATCGGCAAGAGATGGCGAAACCTGCATTTCGCTTTTAGGTCTTTAAAAAAAAAAGCACTGTTTTCGGTTAGTGTGGTCTTCTTGTGACTAGAAAACGGCAATCTGTTCAGACAGACCAGCTTCAGTTTGTTCTCAATGTCCTTTTTAAGGTTTAAGCGGTCAGAACTGTCATAATGCTGGTTCAAGCCGTTTCACACTGCTTGGCCTCGCTTCATTTTCTTTTTCTTTTTTTCGCGTTAATACCGTCTGCTCACATTCTCTTGTACTGCCTCTGCCTGCTCCACGCGAGCAGACTTTGGTGAGATGCCCGAGCTGATGGAGTACATCGAGAAGAACTTCGTCTTCTGGAAGGACAAGGAGGCCAGCTCGCAAGCGAACCGGTCGTGACCGCTTCGTCGGATGCAGTCTTCCCTCTCGGTGTTTACCTGCCGGAAGACGCGCTGTTTTCGCAGCTGCGTAGAACTGCGTGTTAGAGTGCCGAGGATGGAGGAAAGTCTTTGAAGCAGGGTCATGAAATGAAGAGTTAAGGTTGCGTAAAGATCTGCCATTTTTTCCTTAGAAAAGGTAAACTAGCAGCACTGAAGTTTCCGTGCCGAGGAGGCCTTCGCATGTCGTTGGTTCTTAATCACTCTGCTATGAAAACATTACGCAGGACGAGGTCTCTGTGGGAAATTTTTTTTAACGGTACCTTGACGGGCTGGCTGATGCATGATGTTGCTAAAGTGAAAAAAAGACGTCGGGAAAACCAGAGACGCGTAAACACGAAACGAGAAAAAAAAATGTTGCTTTTGAGACAGGGATGAAAGCCACGAAGCTGCACCGTTCGCAGCACTCACAAGGATATGCGACTGGTGGAAAATAGAGCACCAGTTTCTACAACGGAACTAAGAATATGTTAATGTGGGATAGCAAACACCTAGCACGCTATCGGAACCTGCTTTGTTTGCTATTTCCCAGGATCAGTTTTTAGTCAAATGAACCTGCTAGGGCTCGGCGAGCATATCAACTCAAGCATCTGGATAACAATGCCCGAAGACGTAGCAACAGTTCCGATAAAAATTTACATAAACTTGCCAGGCAGCATGGTGAGCAATTTTTCAACACAATTCCCTGCGGTCGACCACACGTATTTTAGTGCTGATGATAACTAGCCCAATAGCTGTAGTTCTACTCTTGGCCGTTTACTGCATTTGCTTTACAATACGTTTTCGCCTGGTGTCTCTTAAACTACTTTAGTGTCCTGTGTGATATGTCTTTACATGGGCACTAATAATGTACGCTTTCATCACACCGACCTCGACTGCACATCCACGCAGTGCGATGAACGAAACACACGTAAAACAGTGCAATCTTGAAATGGACTGTAGTTAAAACGCTCCAGACTAACATCGACTGAACAAGAAAAGGCATGGAAAAACCACGTAGAGCTGTAGTCAGAACGTTGTCGAAGGCGCTGTGGTCTAGTTTTATGGTTTCTCGATGCTCCTCTTAGTGTAAAATTGTTCCTGCGCGTCGACAGATGCAACGGTGCCCTAAGAGAAATGGGTTCGCGTGAAAATGCCAGCAGAGTGCTGCGTCTTATAGCATATTAACGGAGAAAATGCAGCCGTCTAGATAGCTATTCGGCTTTTCACTTTCTTTTTTGTACTGTTGTAGTCATCGCTCTAGAATGCAGGGCTTCAAGAGCGAGCTGCGTTTATATGGGACAGTCTACAGATCTCAAATATCTATTGTTTTGTTTAAGTTGTCATTAATGCCATTTCTGCAGAATTCGTCTTCGCCAATGTGCTCCGATTGTCCCGTTAATATTGGTTGTCGGGTTGTTTCATGCGGGGAAATGCTAAATGATGCGCTATGGCAATGAGCATTTCTTAATATTATCTTAGTATATTTAAAATTCGCGGGCTGAATGTGCAGTAGTGAGGGCCACAGAGCAAGTGCCAGTTCTTTGAAATTAGGTTTTCCTCTTTCTTACCACTACTCCAAAAAGTACCGTGGTCGTGTCTACTCCACACCGTATTATCTGCCTACATTACACGACTTTATACTTTAGAGCTCTACGTTATATAACATAACCGGTTTAAGATCACGTTTAGCATTCCCGAGCAGTTTAAATATGACAGCACAATTTGACTTTTATTTCATGAGCAGTTAAGTTTTTTTTGTTTTTATAGTTTATGTCAAACGTTTGTCTTCGTTTTGTTAATATTGATCTTGATACTTTGAAACTTCGATTTAGAAGTCTGCCGCATAAATCTGTCATTGGTGCGATATTTGTGTTAACTGAATATAATGTATTAATTTAACTACGAGTTTTTAATTTTATCCTGCTCTCTCCTGACCCCCTGAAACTTGTTTTCACTTGAATAAAATATATACTGCATTCTTGCCGACGAATCATGCGTTAACGACTCTATCGCTCCAAAGCAGACAGCGAGATACTAAACGCGCTAGGGAATGCGTTGCACCGAGAAACAAAGCATGAACATGGTATAAATATGTTTGGTGACTGCGTATGCCTGTTTCGTCTGTTCTCTTCCTTCCCTGGAGTACACTGCACGCGTGCTCTTTGTAGTAGTAGTAGTAGTAGTAGTAGTAGTAGTAGTAGTAGTAGTAGTAGTAGTAGTAGTAGTAGTAGTAGTAAGAGTAGTATTAGTAGCAGTAGTAGTAGTAGTAGTTAGTAGTTAGTAGTAGTTGTTAGTTGTTAGTAGTTAGTAGTTGTTAGTTGTTAGTAGTTAGTAGTAGTAGTAGTAGTAGTAGTAGTAGTAGTAGTAGTAGTAGTAGTAGTAGTAGTAGTAGTAGTAGTAGTAGTAGTAGTAGTAGTAGTAGTAGTAGTAGTAGTAGTAGTAGTAGTAGTAGTAGTAGAATCGTTTTCAGCTGCAAAAGCGGGCGCGCACATCCTGGATCGCATGGGGTGGTCGAGAGAAACTCTGTAAAGGGCAATCAGGAAGACGGCCTCTTTGTGTTATGGTCAAAGCTCAGCTTTCTATGCGCATTTGGCTGCAACTTCGCTCGCTTTAGGAAATGTTGTTGCCATTTCGGTCTCAACAGCATTAGAGGAGGGAGTAGTTGCAGGAGATTGTTGGCATCAAAGAAAACGCGGCCGATTAAAATGCCCAAATTGCGTTTAACTATGGATTATTTTCGCGGGCACTTCAGTCCCGTTACCGAGGCTACCGTATGTGGACGGAGACAAATTGAGCCGCTAGCCCCGTTAGAAGTCCAGTAGCGTTAGAAATACTTTATCATTCATGTAAGACATACTAGGAGAAATGTTTTCACGCGCAGTCATTCGACATTGTCTGCAGAAAATGCTGTGCGTGCGTCGGCAGTTCGTGTTAGGGCCGTATTTAGGGTTGCCTCTTGATGCGGTGCTATGAACAAGGCGAAATCTTTTCAGAGGATCCGCCAGGGGCCCATTCGGCGCTGTTCGTCACCAGAGAAACTGTGAAGTATGACCAGTGAAAAACAATACTACTTCAAAGCTATGCCAAAGAAAGTTTCAGCAAGGAAGCACAGATGATGAGGGACGAAACCGAAACAAATTTCTAGTTAGGCAAGTAGGTTTTTGCCTGATAATTAACTTTTGAAATTTATTTAATTTGTGAAGGGGACATTTTTTTGAAAATATTCTCGTTAAAATGTAAATATCGCCAGCATCATGTTAGCGATATAAGTTTCAACGACCAACGCCATCTTAGTCGGGCCGCGTTTACAGGTTGGGCGTGCTGTGACGGTCATACCACTTCGGCTACGCTTAGAACTGCAGGCTTCCTGAAACCAGCAAAGTTTGCTCTTTTCCTTCAACCCGTTTGCTTTCAATGGTGCTGTAGGCTGAACCGTAAATCCCTGCTCAAAAGGCGCAAGTAAGACATAATAAAATAACTAACAGCTCGAACAGCAGCAGAAGTCAAGGTAGCCTGCTGCGGTGTGTTCATGATCGACGAGGTACTTTCCGCTATATGTAACAGGACAGGGACATAGCCAAATGTCTTGAGTCAATGTCTGAGAGGCAGTGACGTGCGCGAAGTCAATACGTCGCGAAGCAGCTAGTTCATGAATGCACGATGGAGAATGCCAGAGAGGCCGATGCCAGCGAAGTGAAACAGAGCCAGCAGTTGCTGTTGGAAAAGGATACGGCTTCAGGGAAGCATAAAGCGCACATTAGTCGCAAAACGGATACCAGTTTAGCAAGACCTCACCGCACGCAATATCCCCCGCAGCAGTGAATTGTCGAGTGTGCGGAGGCCCACAGAACTGCTTCGAGGAGCCATTTTTTTTACGAAGTCCGGCACGACCCACAGTGCTGCCATCGAGGAGCCTTTCAAAGGTTTTTTTTTTTTTTCAGCCGCCGCGTTGGCGGAGTGGTTATGGTGCCCTGCTACTGCCCGAAAGACGCTCTTTCGTCAATGCACGTTAAAGATCCCCAGGTGGTCGCAATTATCAGGAGGCCTCCAATACGGCGTCCCTCATAGACCCCGCGCAATAACTGACCTTCACCCCATGTTTTGTGGGTGTTTCATCCCTAAGCACATTGCGTACGTCCTTGAAGAGACGTTGAATACAACGAATCGCAGAACTGCTTCAAAGAGACATTTTTATAAAGTTCGGAGCGACCTACGCTGCTGCTATCGAGAACCCCTGGGAATAAAGTTTTCGTTTTCTTCTCTTCTTTTCCGGCCACCCCATTGGTCACGCCGCGTATCGCATATAGTACAGCGCGCACAACAGCTGACCTCGCATATCCTACGGGCTCCCACGTAGAAAGCTTTTCAAGAACTATGTAGCAATGGCTGTGCCCTGAGGAGCCTTCCAAGTTGGTTGCTTTGTCTAATACCCCTGTCAAACGGCCGACTCGGATCTCTCTTGAGCTTCCTTGACCTCAAGGAGCGCAAGGAAGTTTCGCCTCAGAGGAGTCGTCGCCGAGTCGCACGGCCTGTACCGAGCTTTTCAGAGGATCCGCCAGGGGCCCGTTTGGCGCTGTTCATTCAGTACAAACGCACAAACGAATAACGTTTGAAACAACTGAATTCTTTATACTTGTTTTTTTCTCGCAAAATGCAATTTTCACGTGCAAAACTTTTTTTTCGCAAAAAAACAAAACAACGAACATGAGCATAGCACAGCGCTCTTTCCCGCCCTGGTGGACACACTGTGCGGCGTTGCGCAATGCCTGTGCAATGGATTGAGACCACCGTGATTGGGAGTTGCGAAGTTTCGACCCTGACGCTTCGCTAGCGGAGGTTGTGCAGGTTGCGCAAATGCGTCTTCCATCATACAGCGTTACATCCCATGGGGAATTCTGCACGTGCGAGGTGCGAGCGTACGTGTGACAGATTAAAACGAACAAAATGGCATAGTCAAGGCAAGCCGCCGTCAACCGCCTAGTTTGAGAACATAGTGCAGTCGCTTGAATTAAAGTAGCTAACCGAGCTGGAATACTTATTTTATGCGATAAAAAACTTATATAACTGGTAGTAAAGGTGATATTATTGAAGAAAAATACTTTGTAAATAACGTAAGTTATTAACTTACTCGAAAGTGAAGCACATTGGAAACTAAAGTACTCGCTTCACCCTTCGAGGGATATCATCGATCTCCTTTCGCAAGGAACTTCTTTAAACACTCTTACCTTAAGGACTGCCGGAGATAAAGGCTACCTTGCTGGATGGGATTTGAAAGCAGTTAAGACGTGCCCGTGTGACTGGTGTATAAATCAACTTTCTGCTTCCAGCGGGCTAATAACTCGCAGGTTTCGCGTGCTTTATTACGAGATTATTTCTAATATCAATTTAAATACGTAGCCTTTCCTGTGCGCATAGTCTGATATAACTCGGGAACCCAGCGGCGAACGCCCATCAAACGGAGGCCCTTCAGCCAGTGATGCCTTCAGATTCTTGCCTTAATCCCCTTGCTAGTGTGACACCGCTGGGGCTTTCAGATGCATATGCATTAGCCACGCTTTAAGTGGATTAAGAGTGGTGTCACGACAACCAGTCGATGCTGCTGGCTGCAAGACCTGATTTGAAGGACATTCGTAGCTGCTTTCTTAACTTGCGTCGACTATAAATATGCCTCGTGAGACGTTATTACATATTTCTGTAGGCATTCAGAGAAAACTAACAGACTGCTGCTCCTACGGCTAGAATTTCTTTGTGTGCGCATATATGTCGGCACTGATGCTTGAAAAATGAATTTGTATTAACGCTGTCAGGCTGAAGTTCTGCTTGGATCTGACGAGGTTATTATATTCGTGTCTCTCCGATGTACTCGTCACTATCTTAACCCTCTTTCTTCTCTTCCTCTTTCCAGTGCTAAGTAGCAGGCCAGATGATGGCCCGTCTTGCCAATGTCTTTCCCAGATTTCTCTCTAAATAAACCTCTCTTTCTCTCATAAAGACATCGCTGCCAAAAGAACCATCGCCCTCGAGCTGCTTGGATTTTTGCAGCGTCACGCCGCTGCACAAAGCCCATTTGCGTCTTTTCGTTTTTGTAAGGAATACATGCTGCTTGTAACGCACTGGCCATTTTTAAACTGTCGTTTGGCTTTGTTTTTTGTGTATTTCGTACATCATACACAAATCAGACACAAACGACATTTTAAAAATGATCATTGCGTCAGCAGGGGCTTAAATCTTAGACCGCTAGACCATTTTAGACGTAAACGTTGGTCTCATGAAAATTGGAGCAGTTAGAACAAAAAGTGATCGCAAGTGAAGTTTTCATTGAGAAGCACGGCCTTTGCTATTCCAGAAGAGTTTTTGTAATCATGGTTTAATTTATTTTTGGACGGAAGCAAGGGGGTTCTTTGCAGGTCTGACATGGCGTTTGCCAAAGTTTGGATTACACCCACTCCTCAACTTGCGCGAATTAATGGGTCGCGCCACGAAGTCAGAAATTAGTGGAGACCGCTGCTCTCTTGCGCAAGTTGTTCGCTGCACTGACAAAACATTCGGGCGCGAACGGAGCTTGACCAAATTCAGCTGGAATGCCGCGCTGGTGCGGTCGCGAATGACAACGAAATCCTCTTGCAGCGTGCAACTCTTTTTCTCGTGTTTAGATATGCACCAAACCCTGGCCAACACCCCAACGTGGGCATGTGCCATCGTTTCTGAGACAACAACAATCGACAGCTGCCTCCATCGAACATAGGGGCACTCTTGAGCAAAGAATGCCGATGACTCTGTAATAACGGCAGGCGCACTGAGAGCGTAAGAAATAAATATCGTTCATGAATACTTGGACGTGGCGCAGCCTTGATGCGTCTTCGGACATGCTTCTTGTATTTGAAATTCTTCAGGTGAATTTACGAGCGTTGCATTATCGAAAAGTAATATTTCCGCATCGGGTAGACGGCAGTGCCGACAATATATTGGAGAAATATCTCGGTGTATGACGCAGCTCGAAATTTCGCCGACTGTCGCCAGTGCGCTCGCGTTATAGGCCCATCAGTTTCCGATATTTCATATTTCCAGCTATTTGGGGTGTTTTGTGGATTGCCCACTGTTGCACATCTTTTGACTATCAGTGTTCCGGTTGGCACTTTATTAAAATTGAGACTTTTCTTCAATTCTGGATTTTTATATTGAGGCCTCGAAATCGGACGCCAATGAATTGTTTGTATTTTTCTTCTGCGTGATAGGCCGAGATGACGGGGAATTCTTTTGCGTCGCCGATAAAATGGAAAAAATCTACCAGTTGGAGAGCGTAGATCTAACACACGCACACGGACACAGACGCACACATACACAAACACACACACAGTTTGCACGAACGAAGCGTCCCATGACACCCCGGGACTTAATGCTTATGCCGCTGTAGGACGGCTCTGGCACGCTGGCACGTAGGCACGTAGTAAACCTTTGACCTTGAGAACTTGTCCAACAAAATAGAGAATTGAATGCGGCGGCCGCAGTATTGAGACGCATGGTAGGTACTACTCCCATACCATGGTTTTTTCGAGCGCTCTTTTAAACACCGAGTCATAAACTTAAGCCGGCGCGAATCATCGCGGACGCTTGTGACCTTGGTAGACAATTCTGCATTCAGGAATGCGGTAGTTCTCATATGAGCTGGCTCCGTCACCCGAATGTACATCAGATGGGGCGCCCTGAGAGATGAAGCAGAAAATTACAGGACCGCGCGCGTGCGGCAGCAAAGAAACATTACTAAAGAAAAACTTGGAGAGAGCAAAGCATTGCGGATCCTTTGCGGAGAGAGTAATGAAGTAGCTGTCATCAAGCCCTGCATCGGCCAAAGGGAGGCATTGCGTCATGCCCCTGGCTGACTCTTGACGGCTCTCATTAAGGCGGTTATACTGCGTGCTCTCTGCGGAGCACATAAAGATTTATTAAATGCATAGAAGCTTTACTTACGCCTAAATATTGTGTCCTGAGTGTGCTTAGGTGCTTTTGTTGGTGTAATTGTTTTTCCATGAACGATTTCTTTAGAGTCCATCTTCAACCTCGAGCGCTTACATGACGCTCCGATCTGGGAATAGAATTTCCATATGCCGGGTGTGCCGCGGGTTTGCTCGCGGAACGATAATTGAAATGGCTGTCCAAGGCAGAAAAAGAATTCATCGGTCGACCGCACTTGTGGCAATGCAAATTACAGCGACAAATGCGGCGAAACGCCGATGCGAGTAAACAGGGTGTCGGAGAGGCATTTGCAAATGTACTGGAGAATATCTGTAGCGGTTGCACAGCGAGCTTAATTTCTTCAGATGTGGAAAGTGGTAAAATACCAACCAGGAAGGGTTTCGGGAAAGGAGACACAATCCATCCGGTAGTATTCACCGCGTGCTTACAGAAGGTATCCAGAGATCTCAGTAGGGGAGGGTTGGAGATAAAAGGTAACGGGAATACCTTAGTAATTTGTGATTTGCTCATGACATTGCCTCTGATAAGAAACTCAGAGAACGAACTGCAAAGTATGATCGATGGCCTAGGTAGGAAAAGTAGAACGATTGGTCTAAAATTAATATGCAGAGAACTAAAGTAATATTCATTAATCTCGGAGGGGAAGAGCACTTTAGGATATCCAACGGAGACTTCGAAGTGGTAAGGGAATACATCTACTTAGGGCAGGTAGTGACCGCTGATCCGGACCACGGGAGTGAAATAATTGGGAGAATGAGATGGGCTGGAGTGAATTTGGCGGGCACTCTAAGATCATGAATAGTAATTTGCCACTATCCCTCAAGAGGCAAGTATATAACAGCTGCATCTTATCGGTACCCACATATGCGTCAGAAGGCTGGAGGCTGAAGAAAAAGGTTGAACTGAAATTGCTTACAGCGCAGCAAGCTATGTAAGAAAAAAGTAGAAAGCATAGCTGGTCAAAGGTAAAAACGTGAGTTAAATACCCTAGCCGAAATCAAGAAGAATAAATGTACATGGGCAGGGCATGTATAGCAAAGGCAAGATAAGCAATAGTCTCTCAGCGTAGCAAGAGTGGATTCCAAGAGAGGGTAAGCATAGCAGGGGCGTCAGAAAGTCAGGCGGGCGAATGTGATTAGGAAGCTTGCAGGGAATAGGCGGGCGCAGGTGGCACAGAAGAGGGTTAATTGCAGAGATATGGGAGGCCTTTGTCCTGCAGTGGGCGTAGTCAGGCTGATGATGATGATTATAGTTGGGTCGTCACCATATAACAAACATTTGGAAGATATAAGACAGCCAGGTAAGTCGTTGATGTAAAATAACAAAGGCCTTAAAAGGAACCCTATGGCATCCCTGTATTAATTGTTTTATTGTCAGATTAAATTCTTGATATGTCAACAGCTATTTCACGATAACACAGATAACTGGTCAAATGTTTAGGGGAATCCCCTAAGGTGGAGTAAATTTGTAATAAAGGAGTAATTACTCATTGGCATCCACCCAAGCGCAGCCTTACGGCTACAAAGGAAAGCTATACAGATTTCTCAGAAACTTCGTAGTAAAGAAAAATTCGTCCTGGTCCGGGGTTTGAACACGGGACCAGCGCTACACCGGAGCAGTCGCTCTACCAACTGAGCCAACCGGGACGGCAAGCTTATGGTAGGGCGAGAGCGAATTGATCAATAACTCGTGGGAGCAGAGTTGGTCAAATGTTTAGGGGAATCCTCCAAGGTGGAGTAAATTTGTCATAAAGGAATTATTGCTCATTGGCATCCACCCAAGCGCTGCCTTACGGCTACAAAGGAAAGCTGTCCTTTATAACCGTAAGGCTGCGCTCGGGTGGATGCCAATGAGCAATAACTCCTTTAACACAGATAACTGTGGAGGAGTTCTAAGTTGGGACCATTAATACAAAATGCAGGAATTTTAGGAAGAGGACATGGTGTTTAGTCAGACGCCTTATTGAAGTTTTACGCTCGGGTATTGCCGTCTAGAAGCCTTTATTTTTTGAATAGCATATTGCCTTCTAACGCGTCCTGTTACTATTGAACTATTGGTGCATATCACTAAGTGAACAAGGCAGGGGAAAGCCTCAGGGTGCTTTTTGATAAGAGGACTTGTCTTCGTCCGATGATTATTTCTTGAAGTTTTGCTTTCTCTCCTTATTTGTATTTTTCTTTTTCGTCCTTTTGTATGTACAATTTCATGATTTTTATAGTTGTTCTGCTCAAGAATCACCGTTTCTTTCTAGGAAGTTTCTATTCTTGCTTATTTTTATGAATATGCTAGTAGTCTAACTTGTTTTGTGGACTTTACTTCTATTTATTTTTGCCTACGCATACTCCTATTATGAGCTCGTATTTTACCCCTCATGTAATACCCTCGAAATGAGGGCCCTTGAGTGTATCGTGAATAAATAAATGAAACCTGACCCAAATGCAGTTGTCATTAACAATTTCTGTTATGCATTTATCAGGGAAAGTGATTAAAGCAAGGTTACTGGAGCAATCAGAGCGGAAGTCATATTGTTTTGGATATAGTAAAGAAACTTTATCGAGGTAGTTAAAAAGTGAGCATTGAAAAGCTTGAGGGACACCATAATTACCATTATTTCCGACAATACGATGGCATAAGAACCTCTTCGTGAGCTCCGCGGCCACACATGCCATGCAAGCGAAGAGGGGTATTTCTCTCTCTCAACTTTTCCAGCTGTTAACAACGGCAGATGGTAGGCCATAGCTGGCTCTTCCGTGCACCAACTTTGGCAAGTGGTTCTTGACAACTGCCAAGGGGCCACTTGTCACCTTGCAGGTGGCAAAGTGTGACACCGCCTGTCGGTGTGAGTAAATGGGGCTTTTATAGTATTCCACTGAAGCTTTTCAGTCACATTCCCGAAAAACGGGAGGCTAGAAGGTGGCCAATAATTGTTCATCCGTGTTTTGTCTCCCTTTTTGAAAACCTGTACGATTTGGTTCATTTTTAGTTCCCGAAAAAAGACAGCAGTAACATAAGTGAATGCATCAATGATCGGGCAACGATCGGTCTGATATGTCTGGTTCTGTGTACCCTCTGTATTTCATCGGGTCGGGTGTGAAAGGAAAGAGGAAATATGAATACATGCATAACGTGTGCTTGCCAGGGCCTTCAAAATTGTATGGGGATGTTGGAGCTGAAAAGAACGCACTGGAAACGTTAGCCATCTGTTTAGGATTTGTAATCGTATTACCCTCGTGAACTATTTGTGTTATAGCAGCATTAGAAGTGCGGTTGTTAAGAAACAAGTTAATTTATTGCAGCTGTTTGGAGGTATCGTTCCGGTATGTATACCATTTGGCAATAACTTCTCCCGACATTCTTTAACAAAAGGTTCAGCGCAATATTGTATTTCTTATAACGTCCTTTTAAACTTAGATTAAACAGCTGAGCTTTGTTTTTTATAAATTTTTTTTTGCGCAAGCTTTGAATTAAGTCCTTTTTTTTAGTCAAGGGTTAAAAGGTAGTAATGAATATTTTTACGGCATTGTGCAGTTAAGATACAGGACGCTGTGGAGCTACAAATGGCAGATGAAAATTTTGTGTGAGGAGATTTTGCTTAATTTGATCATGCGGCCCGGGACAAGTTTGTCTGTGATAACACCAGAGAATATTTCTTGTGATAAAATATAGTTTTAGAGAAACGTGTATTATTAAGGCGGCTGCAGTTACTGAAGTACCGGGCTATAGGACAATAGTAATGTTCATCCTAAGAAGAGCAGTATCTGAGGACGAGCGATTAATAACAGCGTGACAAATGATAGTACCCGAGTCATTATTAACAGAGCGCGTAGGCTGATCGATTAATGACTCAAACTCGTGGCTGCTGAAACAGCTAAGTATGGGATTAATGTCGAGATTTGTTCTAATGTCGCCAATATAATTGATAATTTATTTGCTTTCGTAATGGTGTTAAGGCCATTAACAAATAATTCACAAAAGTTAGCCACAGATGAACTTGGAGAGCGATAAATATTGCCCAAGATGTTTTTATTGTTTATGTGAAAAGCTGGAATATCGATTCCAACCAAAACGAATTCGCAATCAGGCACGGGTTGATGAAGGAAGGTCATATCTGCATTTTAAAACGGGAGAACCACTCTGCAGTAATGAGGTATGATGCGAGTACTCAGCAGAGTATGATGAAAAACCGCAAAGATTTATGTTACACTCACTGAGCCAGGTCTCGGACACAAAAGCTGAGAAAACGACGGCGGAGTAAAGATAAGAGCGCTTGAAATTCGATGGGTTGTTTGCGGAAGCTGCGTGCGTTGTAATGCATAGTGGAATGGCGCGATTGCGAAAAAAAAGGAAAGGTCGTGTGGTGAAATGTAAGCTACGGTGAGCAGAAAGAAATCGCTTATTTTAATGTCTCTATCGGTCAGATTAGTTCCGAATTTGACAGACTCGGTCATCAGTAGACTTTCTGGCTTTGATCGTGGAATCGTAAGTTTAGAGGAACTGATACTGCTCCATTTCCTTTCCCCAGCCCAAAACCAATTATTATTAAACCATTGCTCGATTGTTTTTTAGCCCTAGTGCTTTTCTGAACAGACGCCTTCTTTCTGATGTCAGGTAGGCGGTGACGGAGACAGGTGTTGACTGATTAGATTAGAAACTGATATCACGGTTCTGTTGCCAGCCTTTCGAGCTGACTTAACGAATTCAGCCTTCATCGCACGTGAGTGAAATCAGGTCATCAAGTTTTTAGAAGCGTCTTTTTCTTTTTTTGCGGGAATCTCGAGAATTACTTCTAGGTCCTTGGCAGTAACAGTGCATCCAATCTTTGAATCAAATGCTCCGAAGTTGGTGATGTGATTTTCGCCATTGATGCAAGGTGAACCCTTGATTTCATTGTTGCATTCCAGTCCAGCTTTCTCGGGCAAAAACTTTGAAAACTGAAAAATTGTAATACACTCTTGTGGAAATATTAAATGTAATGGCCCATTATTCTGATATGTAGCAAAACATTTCTTTTAAAGTGTTTCCAGCGACCGCGTCGAACAGTTAAGACTGCCATAGAAAACTAATGGGGAAGGCTTTTGCCGACATGAAAAACGGGAATAGAAAAAAAAAAATACAAGACTGCCGTCTGGTGATCTACGGATATATTGATGGTTATAGGGAAATCTTACATTGGTATGAAAAAATTGCGTTCATAAACGGTTTCCCGCTCAAAAATGCTTTTGTCCAGAATTGCTGGGTGTGTATGCGAGTATTGCTTCAGGTCATAAATATATTGTTCAAGGGTTTCGATTCGTGCAATCAGGCTTGTATTGACAGCCTTCATCGCAGCCTTTTCGGCTTTCATTGCTTCAGAAGACTCGTTTAGAAAAGCAACGCATGAAGTCATATCCTTCATTACTTTTTCCAATATGGTAAAGATAAAAGAAATATCAGAACCGAGTCTTGCCCGAACATTTGAAGTAAATAGCGCTAATTTATGACACAAAGACACATGTGCACCACTCCAAAGCTGGAATTTTATCCTGTTTGGAGGCCGCTTTGCTGAACCTCTGCAGCGTTCTATGTTTTAATTTAGCGCTCGCATGAGTAGTACTGTCATTCAGAGAAATGCTTTAGTAATCTGTTCCTGCTACCCCACAACACAAGCTTCAGCGCCAGGTCGTCCATGTTTTCACTGCCAATGCCAAAGTGTCGAAATCTTTTTCAGTTGTCAAATACTTCGGGTATTCCGGAAGCCTGGGCGGAACTGCGCCTGGGGGAGTCGCAGGGGCGCAGATAAAGCGAAGTAGCTGTGACTGTACGCCCTAGAGAGTCATTCAGGCACAATGTCTCCTTCAGGATATCCCCGCAGGTGAAACGTGCCTCGCCTACCTGAGGACAGACATCACTCACACATGCGTAATGGCTCTTTGTCTCATGCGCTAGGAACGCTAATACATTAAGCGGAGTGCATAGAAAGACCGCATTTTGTTGACTATTTTCTCATCACAGACAAAAAGGCAACTTTGGGGAGAAACGCAAATGTGGGTATCTTAACATAAGGTATAAATATCAAAGTTTAAGTCAGCTCTTTTTCAAGGCGTGTAAAATTATATCAGGAGCTTGGTTAATACCTGTCGTCTTCAGAACCATTATGATCATTGTAGTAAAAAAAATCAACGGCCGATGCACCGGAATCACGAAACGAGCGCGTTTTAAAAGTTTTTTTTTAGACGGAAAAATTAATAGCGCATAAAGGTAGAGAAACAAAAGTGAGAGGCGCAGGACAAGCGTTGAATTCATTTTACTTTTTTCGCTGGCAAGCCAGCAGATATAAAGAAAATGCGCTATTATATTTCCTGTCTCAAATAGTGTGCACCATCTAGCCCAAATTGACGTTATTTTAAAGTTGGACTGGCGCGGAACGACGACGCCATGTTAGATATAGTCACACCGGTCAGAGATTTTATGACGACTTGAAACAGAAATCCGCTTGAGGAAGGAAAATACAACAATAAAATATGGTTTCTCAGGAGCGAACTGGAGTCTGATGAAACTTCCTACTTTTTACCTTTCTCCGTGTTTCTTGCCATAATCTGGCTTGGTTAGCGCGCACTTGGTAGCGTAAAATAAAAAAAAATTTTGTGCAGAGTGATTGTTTTATCTTACATCCGGCATGAGAGAGGGGCGCTAGAAGCACTGTCCTTTGTTCTTGAATAATTCCCGAGTTCGTTTAGAAAGTTTTCGAATTATTAAATTTCCGCTCGCACCCAGAGATTTGAACGCTGTTAGAACTGTCTTTACTGGTTTGTTGATTTTATTTGTTTTAATAAGCGTATGTTGTAATCACAACGTAATGCTCCCACCTTAACCGCACGACCTCTAACAGCCGACATTAGTGCGATCAGCGCGTTACTCTCGTTTCTTGAACTTTAGTTCCGCTCACGTCCGAGAGCCTCTTTGTAGATTGAGGCAAATGACAGGGCATAATCGAGAGAACTAATTCACGAACGCTAACCCGAGAATGCGCAAAGCGTTGATTGTGCATTTGAACCAACTGTGCAAAGAATCAGGAGCACCAATTCTCGTCCTCTGGAGGCCCTGTTTCCTACCTATTCTTCCAGTGTGAGCGTTTTTTTTTTTGTCCAGCTTAGTGCTTTCAGTATTTGCGAAATCACTATTCCGATGGGTAAACCCCGAGAAAAATCCTGCGATGTTTGTGGGTTTGTGCCAAGTGAAATAAAATAAAATAAATCAAATAAACATACGCGACTGGGATTTGAGCCAGCAGCGGTGCGAACAGACCAGCTTCGCTCGCCACTGCGCGAGAGCACCATATACTGCCGCCGCAGACGAACACGCCTCGTGTCAAACTGCAGCACACTCTCGCGTTGTGCACTGCGCATCGTCTTCTACGTCAACTAAAACTACTAAAAAAAACTAATATTCCCGCTTTGAGCTATGTGGCGTAGTGACAGAAAGTGTGCGCTGCATGCATTGGCATGAACAACGTTGTGGCAGAAACGCGGCACTAGAGCAATACGCGTTGGCGTTCACAACACTGCTGCAGAAACGCGGCATTGGAGCATAGGCCGCCGGTGTAATTTGGGTAAATTGACATTGACGATGAAAATTTGAAGGCGCGCATAACTGGCACCCTGGGTGTGTGAACACCTCAGTCACGCTTTCAGGTAAGAGGCGGTGGTGTCCACCTGCAAAGAACTGCGCTTTTTCATAATATTTCGTGCCTAGCAATGCTAAACAGCCAGGTATATTTTTTTGAAGCGAAAAGCTTCACTACGCTAGGTAAAGCAGTCGTCGCGTAGGCCGGAGAATGACCTTGAACGACCTTCAGCCCAACTACGTTAGCCGTGTACGACCATATGTTGCACAGTTATGGTGTCGAATCTTTGACCTTGACCCATGACCTTTAGTTGACCTTTGACATTGGATTACCTTTGGGTTGACCTTTGACCTTAAAAAACATCCGATGGGGTGATGTGAAGCCGTGTTATGACATCCGATGGGGATGCCGTAAGACCATTTGATACCACGTCATATATCCACGTGGTCATGTGGGTATATATAGAACGGCTGTCGCGAGCATGTAGCGGATCTGTCATGGAAAAGCCTCAGACGCTTACCCTGCGTTTCGCTGAATTCAAGGGTTAGCCAAGTTAATCCGCTGCCAATTTTTGATGCCGCTACAACTTCGTCGGTGTTTCGATCTCGGTGCTGAGGACTGCCCTGAACGCTATCTAGTTCACTCATGTGCAGACAGTTAAACAAAAGTAAAAAAGAAGGAAGAAAATACAGGTTAGACTGATTCGAACAGAGCATAACACAGAAGCTAGAAGTGCTCTAGTCCGTCACAGAAATTAGCAAATGCCCTCGCATTTGATTAACCGGAGCATTTCCTTCTTTGCCACGTGGGCAGGAAAAAAGGGGATTTAATAAGGCTTTTATTTTTAAGCACCGGGTGAATGTCCAGCCAACCCAGAGCGCGTCGCATGCCTTAGTGTAATTCAGGTTTGCCGCATCGCCTTGAACTCGGACCACGAGTCTAATTTCGGGAACCCGAACGTAAGCAGGTGCTTCGATTTCTTCAAGAGCTTTCAGGCGCCGGCGGCAGGCGGCTTAATACACGCAGTGAGTACTTCGCATCGACCAGCTGAGGTTCGCTTCATTGAAAAGGCTCCGGGCTTCCTTTATTTGAAAGGGCTCCTTTCTCCTGAGTGAACTGCCTTTTGTGGTTAACTCGAGACGAGCGTCATTGTCGATCAAGACTAAAGCTAAGAAAGGTCGATGAACGGTGCGTTTTCTGGGGATGCTTTTTAAGGTATGTAAATTATCTCTATTGAGCATTCTCCTTTAATTACCTGTTAAGAAACTTTATTGGGTGCGTCTAAAGATACACTTGTGTGTCACAGTTGGGCTTGTTTACCCATTATGAAAGGTCAGTGACTTCTGAAAGGTACCTACATGTAGAGGGCCCTCTGTTACCCATTGGAGGTGGTTGTAATCCGTTGGGTGGTAGAAAGCAGTATGCTGAAACTTTCCTCCGTCTGCTTCGATACTCTAACTGGGATTTAACTCAGTAACTGATCGGCAATGGCCACTGATGCTGATTTCATTTTGTTATTCTTTTCATATAGTGCCTAGTCTACATGCTATAGATGGGGCTCACATGCTTAGACCTTTGAGAGTTTCTTTTTGTTTTATTTCCATTCCAGTAAGGAAACTGGTCTCGTATAAAGTACGTAGCATGTACTGGGCTTCAAGGTTGCGGACTCAGAGAAACTAAAATGAGAAAGTGGAGCACGACTTTCAACACATCTCGTTTGTAGGAACACTCGGCACAGCGCTGTACATTAGTGCGCTGGCAAAAGCAGCTTTCTCCAGCGACACAAAAGGGACTTTGCTCTATACTCCAAGCCTGTAACCGCTACAACCCGCAAAACAGCCAGAAAACGTCTATTTGCTTGTCGCCATGGCTTCTCTTAAACTCGGAACCGGTCGTTAACGTTCTTCGGCATCGTTCTTCGCCACTATTTTTATCATATTTGACTTGATGTTTTTGAAGTAGCCCAAGCAGAAAGACGCCGTGCTAATGATCCTCTTTTACTTCTTTGTGCAGTGTTTTGTCCACAGCTAGAAGGGCATTAGCTGACGCCCCGCTGTCGCGTGCTGTTCTCCGGAATATGTAGTGTAGCTCACACATTTTGTGATGTATGATATTGATATCGTCTCGATTTTTCAGCCTGTGCCGGCGCCGGCTGTAACTAATTGCTAATTCGCTAACATCGTCGACTTGCTGGGTTGTCCGGTTTTGCTGAAACAATCGCCGCACAGCTTGGGTATTTGTAACCCGATTCTTCTCATTTTCTCATATTTTTTCTTCAGGCCATGCGTGAAAGATAATTCAATACATGGATATTTTTGGCCTTCATTCCAATGATGGATCATCTAGATCCCTGAGAAGAAAAACCTTTAATAATTATCCTCTATGTCCCAACGTCTCGGTTTTGTTTTACTATAAATAATTGCCCTCCTCGTGAAAACTACTTCCCAAAGCGCTCCAAACTCTCCGAAAAAATCCCCGTTTTTAATTATAATGCCTTACGTCAGAGGAAAAACGAAAGAAAAAAGAAAACGAAAGCCTAAAGTCAGAACCTCACAACAAGAGTACAGACATGGCGCTTAATTTTTCTTCCTCATGTCTTTGGAAATCTGAACTAACACACGGAATGTAAGCATGATCAGTTACACAAAATTTTAATTATGTCGCCGGAACTCCGGCCGTTCAATAATAGCCAGCAGTGGGAGCTTCGTGATACGCTGTTCTTTGATGCGGGGCGTAATGCTTATGAGTTGCTTGGATCACACTGTTGTGTCTTAACTACAGCTCACGCGTTGCGCTAAAAACGTGTCAAGCTGAACATGCGGAATCATAAGTGTACATTTGTCACAATCTTCCGCCTTTATGGTGGATTGAGGCGTAGGGTCCCCTTTACGGTTATCGCCGTCCCAATAGCGAGATTTGTGAACGCAGTTAAAATCGGGCCGGTCAACCCACGATGCGTGTGTATAGGTGTAAGATTAAAGAAGTTCACGGAGGGCTCTCTGTTTCAACATAACCACGGCATATTTATAACAGGAAGTGTAATGTTGCAATAACAGCAACAGCGGCTACAACAAAACAGGATCGGGGCAAAAGGAAATCGAGTAAAAATACGGCATCACGACGTATGAACAAATACGATTAAGAAAAAGACTGCAAGGTATTGAAAAGGTATTATTCAAAATATGGCGAAGATAAGTAGGTAGGAATTTGCAACAGATTTTTTCTTTTTTTTTGCAGCATGAGCTGCATCTGTTAAGTTGGTGGTGGTAGTGGTGAAAACATTTATTTGGTGGAATAGAGTTTGGGAGCCAGAGTGGCTCCGCTACATGGTCGGCGTCCCAAATCCGGGACACCGCATGACGCGGCCCCGTCTCAAACCCGCTTCACCAGAGCCCTTCGGGACTCAAGCGAGGATAGAGGAGTTGAGGAAGAGGTAGGGGAAGGGGGGATTTTGAGTACATGCCCGCACCATGTGCAAGATATCACAGGTCTCCCCACAGAGACAATGAGGCACTGAAGAAAATTGGTTTTTAGGAAATGACACAATAACTGCCTCACTTCTAGGTGGACACCTCAATCATGCCGTGAGGAACGGAGGTAGGAGGGAGCGAGAGAATAAAAAGAAAAAGAGGTGCCGTTATGCATGGCTCCGGATTAATTTCGACCAC
Source organism: Amblyomma americanum (assembly GCF_052857255.1). Lineage (NCBI taxonomy): Eukaryota > Metazoa > Arthropoda > Arachnida > Ixodida > Ixodidae > Amblyomma > Amblyomma americanum. The sequence goes on along the minus strand of NC_135499.1, from coordinate 202,000,335 downwards.
CTGGGGATATTTAACGTGCGCTGACGTAGCACAGTACACGGGCGCCTTTGAAGCACTAAAGTCACTCGAGAGCGACAAGAGAAAGCCAGCACGCGAGAGGAGGGAACGCCTTCAAGAAGAATAAAAAGGTCGGTAAATGAAAATCAAGTAACGGGTATGTAGAGGAGATAAAAACCGCTAGGGTTTTAAAGTAGTTAAACCGAGTAGACGTGTGAAAGCATGCGTTTAGCCTGGTTGGCTCATGGTTTTGCTTTGCTAGGTCGTAGCCACGTCTGGCGACGATATTAGTTCGACGGTAGTAGTAGTTGACGAAGACGACGATGTGCAATGCACAGCGAGAGACTGTGTCGCAGTTTACTCGTGTTAACCTGTTGTTGTTGTTGTTAGCCTTTTGATAGGCTAACAACAACAGTTTAACACGAGGCGTGATCTGCTGCGGCGACGGCATAGTGCTCTGTTCGCGCCGCCGCGATTTCTAAAGCTAGTCGCGACAATATTTATTTATTTATTTATTTATTTATTTATTTATTTATTTATTTATTTATTTATTTATTTATTTATTTATTTATTTAATTTATGTCGGCTCACAAGGTGAATTCTAGGCCAGGATTCAGTGGTGAAACGGCTTTTGTAGCTTTGGACCTGTGCATGTGAAGCAGAGCTCTCGCTCTAGAAAGCTTGACGCGCAATGTGAGGTCGTGACAAGCATGTCTTGTGACGTCACATACCACGTGGCCTCACAAAACGGGAAACGACGTCACCAAACCGGATGTTCCAATAAGAGGTGACGCCACCGAAACTGAAGTGCTCCGACAACGCCTCGATTATGACACTCTTTGAAAGTTCGGCGTGCGGAGCGCACTGAAAGGCCGAGCTCACACTGACTGGTGTGCTAAGCAAGTAAGCTCAGCTCTACCGTTTTTTTTTTGTTTAACGTGCTCTGTTTACCTTCGCCGGCACGCCGCATTATCACATTGCCACAGGAGGGCTGTGACCTTGACCCTTCAATGGTCAAGGTCACAGGCGCCGTCCTCTGCGATGTTCGCGATCGCTCACGATGCTCTAGGCGCGAAGCGTAGAAAGTTCAGTCTTTACATAGAGTGCGGCTGCGCGCGCTAGACTAGCACCGATCCTTCGGTCGCAGCCAGGCGAGCTTTAGTGAGTCTGTACGCCTGCATACTGCACGGTGCAGCCTAGGTTGTCTTGCGTCCAGCATATTTACAAGTTGTATACCGTGCACGAGCTTGAATTGGGTCATATGGGCCGTTTCCTACACGGCGGTGTTGTAGGTGAAGATCAGACTGGGCAGCTTCGAAGACGTTTTGTGCCTTACGTTCTGCGTCGACGTAACTGGTAAGCATGCCTGCAATAGTCTTGCGCGCCGCTTCCCATTAATAGATGGACGTGTAAAGCGATAGCCGAAGTTCACTTAAAACCAAAGCGGACACACGTAAAGTACAGTGGCGACGAAAAATGGTTAGCACTAGTGACGTGCCACCGAAGCGGCAGATAGCAACGTTCTGCGCTGCGGTTACGAAGATGCCGATAACAAAAAGGGGAGGTGTGTTCGCGAAGCACAATGCTGCGGCAGCCGCACGGTGCGATTTCCGTCGCTCGGATGACGTCGTTGTGCTAATCTTTTTTTATCGCAACTGTACATGCTGGGGAAAAAAAAAAATCTTGTCGCGCTGTTCAAGGAGGGAAAGGGGCCCGCTCAATGTGCACGTACTGCGGTTGGCCATTCCAACCAAAAAATGTATTTTTGTGGACCAACGCTCCAACAAGCAAAGAAAAGAGGAGAGTACTTCGCGTATGAAGTTGGGATTGCCGTCATGAAAAAATCGATATTATGACAACAGAGACATGTCGAAGAGCGTGGTCGAGGGAGTTCATAGTGGTTCACAGCGTGGCTATGTGGGCGACCGAAGGAGATGCCTTGGGCAGGTATAGACTTACGTTAATAGTGACTAATTCTAGTGAAGAGATTAAGCGGACAAGGGAAGGGAAATGAGGGGCTCGTCATGGCATAACATATGAAGGCAGCCAACAGTCACCGAAACCAAGAAGCATAAGGGTCTTGGGGACTGTTAGCTTCCTTCTAGTGAAGAGATAATATTTGACGGGAAACATGTAAAAAATGTAACGACGATTACCTTGGTGATTACATCCGTGGTAATACTGATGAGCGCGAGCTGGTCCACGTTGTGTTTTTGCAATTTTTGGATTTCCTTGGAATGCTTCTGACACGTACGAATGTGTGACGATTGTTTTTGTTTTGGAAGGGTCACAAAGAGAGCGTAATGGTCTGAAAAATGCTTTTGGCACGGGCTCGAGCATCTTCTCACGCAGCGAGTTTCCGGGCGGCATCTCGAGAGCGATCGTTTTTTGTTTGACCTGCCACACTTATGTGGCTCTGGCCTTCAGGTTATGTGCAACGTTCAGCGCCCGACGCAACCTTCTCGGCTGCAACTTTGGGCACAGAGAAACGCGTCTGATGTTCCATGTCGCCGCTAGCGGCTGCATTATAACGGCGGCGGTTGTCACTGCAGGGTGTTTTCATGAATGGGGTTTGATGGCGTCTTGTTTAGAGCCCGCTCTGCCCACTCCTCATCTGTTACGGCCAAGTTAGTTGAGGCGCGTGTTCTGTCGCGGACACTCCATGGCGCGCTCGATGGTCAGAACTACGGTGCTCTTACTAGCATGAGGCAGTGCAAAGAGCGGCGATGAGCGCGCCTTGGCGGCATGAAGCCAGATTCGAAGACTCCCACCAGGGCCGCTGGTGTGCTTATTCCGAGGCATGTCCCGAGGAGACCATGCCGGCCACAGCCGAAATCGCTGTGCAACACCGTGGCACCGCGTAATCAAGTTATCAAAATCGCCGAGTTTGATCGTTTCATTCTTGGAGTCTTTCCTGCCGACGAGTCGTGGCAGAAGAGAAAGAAAAACCACACGTACTGATGTGCAACATAATGATCATCATCAGCCTGACTACGCCCACTGCTGGGCAACCACCTCTCCCGCCTCTCTCCAATTAACCTGTCCCTTGCCAGCGGCGGCCACCGTATCCACGCAAACTTCTTAATATCATCCGTCCACCTAACATTCTAACGCCCTCTGCTAGGCTCGCCTTCTCTTGGAAGCCACTCTGTTACTCTTAAGGACCATCAGTTATCATTCCATGCCCTGCCCAAGCCCATTTCTTCCTCCTGATTTCGACTAGGATGTCATTAACCCGTGTTTGATCCCTCACCCACTCTGTTCTCTTCCGGTCTCTTAGCGTTATACCTATCATTTTTTCTTTCCGTGGCTCGCTGCGTTGTTCTTAACTTAAGTTGAAACCTTTTCGTTAGCCTCCATCCTTCTGTACATAGGGGTACCGGTAAGATACAGCTGTTATATACTTTTTTATGATTGATATTGGCAAACTGCCACTCGTGATCTGAGAGAACTTGACATATGCCTCCACCACATTCTTATTCTTCCGATTATTTCACTCTCCTGATCCAGATCTGCGGTCATTACCCGCACTAAGTAGACGTATTCCATTACAACTTCCAACACCTCGCTACCAACTGCGAACTCCTTCTCCCTTCCGAGACTTTTGAACATTACTTTGGTTTTCTGCATATTTTTTCTGCATACCCAAACGTCAAACAGGATGCCTTAGCTTTCGCGAAGTCAGTGAACATACAATTCATTTTTTAAAAATAATAGTAGCAGCAAGCAGCATTATTCGTAGAAGTAGTGGTGGTAAGAACAGCAGTAGCAGTATTTCAGCCTTTGTGGCGCAGCACTAAGTGAGGACGCGATCAGACAGACAGGCGTTATAGTTAGCTACGTTTACACTAATAGTTTAATAACGGGCTAAAATATCAACCGTTGCTTGAAATGTAACTTGAGTGACCGCTAAAAAAGTGGCTTATCGCTTTATAAATATACGGCGTGAAACGGGACTCGTTCTTGGTAAATTTACGTTCGCCATCATGACTTGTATGAGCACAAAATACAGCAAATTTCTCAAGCTCAACAATTTGCGAATCATTTGCGGCTAATATAATGGGCGAAACGGGTGTTCCAGGTTTCTTTGTGCTCCCCTCGTTCAGTTTCGCGCTGTCTTAGGCTGCGCGCGTACAAAAGGTAGTGCTGCAATGATAGTCTGCAATGGACACCGTAAAGGTGAACTTGCAATCTAGCGTGATGAGTCCGTTCGCGCTTGCAATTTTGTCATTACTTGAGACTGGTTTTACCATGTCTAATCTTTCATTTTCTTTCGTGCCCCATATGATTAAAGGTTAGTCCTAAGTGCGATTTCAATGCTAACTGGCCTATCTTGCTAAGGAACACTGACTGACTTGCATGTGTGTTCTGTTGTGTTACGCGTAACTCCTCATATTAAACGTATTTGTAATAAAGCCAGCAGTAATCTGATGCTTACATTCATGAAGTTCAGAATGCAGCTGATTGACTGTGGTATTACTTCCGGAATATAAATGCACCTAATGGAAATTGCAAGGCATTGAGAGTCAGATAATGCTTATCCCGGCTCCCTAGATGCGCCACTCACTGGAAGGAGCGCACGCAGTTATTTCGTCATGGAACCGCACACTACTGCTGCTGTCACCTGTTTCTCTGCATTCGACCCGTCCGTGAAGTATTGCTGTACAGCTCTCAGTGATCGGAAGAGCGCCTGTAGGTAAGCATCTTATGTTACCTTATGGGGATGGCTCCGCTTCTTTGCTATTACCATGGTTAACTCACCAGGCACGGTATACAGTCTTGAATTCCCAAGGAACGGTATAAGCACGAGGACACGCCAAATATTCTTTCCGATTGGTTGCAACGCATGCAAAGAAAGACGACTCCGAACGAAAACAACAGGAAGGAAACCTGCACCGCAAAGAAAGGCCCTTAACTGTGCTAGAAATCGAGCCGAGGGACATACCATATACTTAAAGTTGCGCTGCTGTATATTAGAAAGGCATTATGTGAGCTTTCTGGTCAGCAACTCCTCTGTTGTGCCATACTTTTTTTGCATTTTTGCATCAATGTATTGGTTGCAGGTACTGAGTTTGCATTGATCGCTATAAACTTTTGCCTGCGAAAGGCTCATAGAACGTTACAATTGCATTCTGATATCCGCTTGCCAGAAGAACGCAGCATTATGTATGCGTTCGGCATGGCGTTCTTTCCCACGATTCGTACAGGACTTGGGACAGGCACAGCCGGCGGGAAATGTAATATGATTTTTTATTTTTATGTTTTGTTTATGGATACTGCGACCTTGTGTGCATGGTTATAGCCGAAGGGAAACAGACTTGAAAATACAAAAATAAGACCTGAAAATACAAAAATACAGGCAAATACAAGCTCAAAAAAAAGAGCAGTGCAAGTACAAGCTCAAAAAGAGCAAAAAGAAAACAAAAAAAAGAATCGTGGCAAGCTCATTAAATTCAATCAGTTTAGATTTTGTTCAAAAAATACAATTATTTCTGCATGACAATATCATCGGTAAGCTTATTCCAGTTAGTGATGGACGTGGGATAAAGAATATTTAGAACAATTGAAGTGAGAATTTTTTGGCGTTATTGCAAGAAAATGGCGATTTCTTGTTCGATGCCCCAAGGAGTAAGTAAGGATATTAGATTTGTTCACATTAACTTATTCATTAAATAACTGAAAGAACAATTTCAACCAACATGTGCGATTTCTGTTAGGGATAGAGGGTAAGCCGCTTCTTTTAAGGAGGTCACTGACTGATGTACGCCTGTATGAGTTATATAACTAATAAAACTAAATATGCGAAAATGCTTGATACGCGGAGGGAAACTGCATCAAAAGAGAGGATAATTTTGAAATAACATGCAGCCGAACTTTCTTTCCGCGCCTTGCCCAATTACCGGTTTAGCCAGTCCTCTGGAATTGACCTCGAGCGCCATCTAGTCAATTTTAACGTAACACGCCTCGCTCATAGGCTTCCGCTTTTTCTACTAATACTTCTAGTTCACTGTAGTAAAAAACGCAACTACATTTTTTCCCGTGAAGCTTCGCCTTGCAGCTTGCTCTGCAATACGCGATTTATTTACTGGCTGGTTAATTGTGCTTACAGTGCACGCGAATCGACGTGTTAAAGGTTTAATTTTTGCTGCTAGATGTTAGCCCCGCCGCGGTGGCTCAGTGGTTAGGGCGCTCGACTACTGATCCGGAGTTCCCGGGTTCGAACCCGACCGCGGCGGCTGCGTTTTTATGGAGGAAAAACGCTAAGGCGCCCGTGTGCTGTGCGATGTCAGTGCACGTTAAAGATCCCCAGGTGGTCGAAATTATTCCGGAGCCCTCCACTACGGACCTATTTGTTCCTCTCTTCTTTCACTCCCTCCTTTATCCCTTCCCTTACGGCGCGGTTCAGGTGTCCAACGATATATGAGACAGATACTGCGCCATTTCCTTTTCACCAAAAACCAATTATTATTATTATTATTATGCTAGATGTTGAAAGCATTCAGGCTGGTTTATTCGAAGATTGTGACATTTAGAGAGCATTCCGGTCTCTTGGCCTTCGTAACACTGCTTATTAGCAGCTTTTAACCTCTGAAACCATCCGAAATGTTTGTGGTAAATGAACGATGTATACAAAACAAACAAATAACAAACAAACGAACAAACACATGTGTATAAGCCCAATAGGCTATTTTAATTTGAAAAGTAAAAGTGAAAAATCTTTCCACAAGAAAAACTAAACGAGAACAATTGCTTTCGCATAAAGTAAAATGCTTGAATGAGTGGGCAGAGGCGCTGTTTCACTGGGGAAAGTACTGTAAAAGTGGGCCTATCGCTTAAAGGGTGGGTTGGGTGCCTGCAGCTCTTCTTAGTGAAAAAAGAACTAGACAACAAAACCACGTTTACTTCTAAGCACAACTTGAGCAGCGGCCTTCCATGCGGGAAGTAAATCAAATCAAGAAACAAGGCAGTTCCTGACTTTCCTACGAACACGATAGTGCACTGCTCTGCTGCTAATCAAAGTGCTTGCGAAAGCCCTTTGTTGGCGAAGTAAACGTTACTGCAACCTTTTACGCCGCCGTGCAATCATTTTGTGGCATTTATCTTGCATTTGTTTTTGCTGTTTCAGTCGTTGTTTCTCTTTTGGCTGCATTATACACAGTAAGCTTAATAAATGAAAAAAAAAACAGACGACACACAGATCGTTCGTTTCTTTTTCAGATTGTCTTTACTCTTTCCGTCGCCATACAAAGGTCGTCCACACCTGGCGTTGATGCGCTCGTCCTATTCTGACAAAATTTACACAGCTGTCTACTTTTGAATATGAAGAAAATATGCCATTGAAGCTGTTTTTTTCCCTCTAGTAAACACAGTTCGTTGCGACGGGGTGCTGCGCTGTCATTAACCGCGACGCAAGTGTTCTCATGAGCCCACAGGAACCCATGAAGAAAGGACAATCACCTCGGTAGCCAATATGCTGTACAGCTACCGCATTTTCTGCTCTTAAACCCTCCGCCGTCTCCGACAGGGTAGTAAGCACAAATGCATATTCGCTTCGCCGTGCAACTTCTTCAGCCGCCTATCTGTAGCTGCTCTCTCCAGAAGAACATGCAGACTGGTATGCATGTCTGTGGACACCGACAATATTACCTCGCGTTTTTTTTTAGCAACGAACGCATTTTTGCGAGCGCTCAGCCGCAAGCCTCGCCACGGTCTTCAAAGTGAGAATGTACACCCCAAAATGCGCTGCTAGCGCCGAGGCTGAGTGGTTGCACAACCCAGACATCCATTAGAGGCACACAAAGTGAACAGCTTATAGGATTGTGCTGCTATTGTTGGCATAGTTCTCGAGTGAACTTAACGACTAAAATATTCAGACTACAATTATGTTTCTTATTGGGTGTACAAAATTTGGGCGCTAGCTGAATGACGATGTCAGCAAAAAAAAAAAAAAAAACAGCGTGCACGGTCTTGCTTTTCTAATGTAAATCTAAATGGGACACCAGGCTGCAGACCTGCACTCTGGTGCTCGGGAAAAGCCGCTTATCAACATGGTTATCAACATAGTTGTTGATTGTCTGAAGCGGTTTGTGTACTTAAATGTTCCCCGAGAAGTAGCTTGGCTACACCGAGGAGCGGCGAGTTTTCTTTTAGGTAGTCTTCAACTTGCAATATAAGTCAACCAAAATACATATAGTCCAAATTCTGACGTTAAGTTAGTAAGCAGAACAAACCAGAAAGAATGACAACGCACATAAGTGTAGGTGTTGCGATGGTTCAGAAGTCCACCGGAGTAATATTGTAAGAGGATGACGCGAATACCATTTTTTTGGTGAATATGATGCAAATGTAGTAGACACGTGTCAGCAGTCGTGAAGGGCACAGAGGTGTCGCCTCTCTAGGTATATTTAGTTTTTTCATTTCTTTATTTCACTTTTTCGAGTGATACATAAAACTGAGGACGGTAACAAAAAAAAAAGCAGTGTTGCAGCGCTGTTTGACGAGCCTCACCGCCCCTGAGTATTGACATCAAGCAACAAGATGCACAAAAGGTTTCAACAGTGATTCAGGTACAAGCCATCAGGAGCAGATAATACAATAAGACAGTACAAAACTCGGCTTGACGAAATATAAAGACGAATGGCTCATGGGATACCTGTTACAACCAACAAAGAGAGAGAGAGAGAGAGAAAATGGAGACTACACCCTCATACCCGACAATCAGCATTTCCAGCGTGCAGATTTTCCACAAAAAAAGAATAATTTCTCAGTTAACAGCGCATTTATATATAGAGGTTACGAATGGAAGGCAGCGACATAGTAGTAACTTCATAAGACAACGATGTGTTTAGAAACCGGTGTGAAATAGACCCGAGCACCATTACTGAAGGCTGTTGTCGTGCCATCTTTTCTGCTGAAAATGGTCAAAATCCCCTTGTTGCACGTCGAATCTAGATGAGCTGCGTTTGTTTACCACGCTCGGAAAAGTTTTTAATTGTTCATTGAAAACCGCCGCGAGAATAAAGCACTTTCTGCAGACAGTGCAACGGATGCATGCGTGTACTTTCGATTACGAGGCCGAAAGGGATGTACGAGGGCTTTAGAGGAGCTTTACTCACAGCTATGCAGGTATCAAACGAAGTGGTTCCCATTCCCGGAGCGAAATATATTCTGCGGGCTTTCATCAGTGCAGTGTCGCGGTTAGGACACGGCGGCGCACAGCGGCGAAGACCTTCAATCACGGGGCAGAAACGCGAGGAAAGCAGCAGAAAGGCAAACAACAATCTCCCAGAAAAGAAGTGGGCTGTTAAAGCTTTCGCAAGGTTAGGCTGTTGAATGTAGGGCGTTGGCAGGCAATGCATATAACCCATGCAAGTTTGGAAGTAACTGTGCTTGAAAAATGCGGAGCTATTTGGATGCAGTGCTTTTTTTTATTATTTTACCTTCAGTCCTGTTGGGTGGCATTCACCGAAAGGAGCAGTGGTGAGTGAAGCAGAAAAATACGCGGCGTTAGGACGATGAAAGAACCAAAAGTGGCGTACGACTGCATGTTAGTTGATTTTTTCTGCGACGAGTTGAGCGAAAGTTGAGCGGGCGCCAACATCTCACTAAGCCTAGAGCATCGCAGACAAAGAACACAAACAGCGGCTGCAATAAAGCGCTCCTCGGTCGTACTGTACCTAGTTTGTGTTTGCATTGCCTTGTCCGAGTATGTGACGCACTATCGAAGGAAGGGTTGTGCTCTTCTCAATTTCCCCAGCGCTTTCAATATCAGCGCCTCAAAGCACGCTTACCCGCTGCTGTGGACGAGACCATGAGTTCGATTCCTTGTCGCGAGAACACATGAATGTAAGTGAAACAGACACCCACGCATGGACGGAGCACACACGTACTTGTGCGCAGGCACACAAACACGCATGCGCGCGCGCGCACGCACACACACACACACACACACACACACACACACACACACACACACACACACACACACACACACACACACACACACACACACACACACACACACACACACACACACACACACACACACACGCACACGCACACGCACGCACGCACGCACACGCACGCACACACACGCGCGCGCACACACACACACACACACACACGCGCGCGCACACACACACACACACACACACACACACACACACACACACACACACACACACACACACACACACACACACACACACACACACACACACACACACACACACACACACGCGCACACACACACACGCACAGACACACGCACACACACATACACGCACACTCACACACACACACACACACACACACACACACACACACACACACACACACACACACACACACACACACACACACACACACACACACACACACACACACACACACACACACACACACACACACACACACACGCACGCACGCACGCACGCAAGCACGCACGCACACACGCACATACAAACATACAAAGGAGCACGGGCGCACGTACACGAAGGAATTGACGAGGTTAGGCAGGCACGTGTGAGCAGTCGTGAAGGGCACATACGCATTGTCTCTTTGGGTGTGGGTGGTGGTGCTAAAAACATCTAATATGTCAGAGATGTTTGAGGCACACAGGCCTCTGGGCCCCCACACGACCCTCACTGCACTCAAACGTTCATGTTCCTACTGGTCATGACATCGGCAGCTCGGTTCGTGCGGTCTTTCTTGGGTGCATGCCTCTAGAGCGTCAGTGGTGGCTGCCGCCATTCCTGCCTACACTGTGCCCTCGGTGATGGCGCCGCGAGGCAGAGACCTATACTACAAGCGCTAACATGCAAGAACAGCGATGCGCAAGCGACTATACAGGGTATTTCACCTAAGACTGTGCACAGTTTTTAAAAATAGTGTTTTTGAGTTAGAAGAGCGCTTTTTTTCAGCGTAGCATTGCCAGCCGTCTTGTACATAGGAATACAGCTAAGAAGCGCTGCGTAGCAGGCTGGTTAACTAATATTAAATTGTCAACTTTTTAATTGTTACTGTTAGGCTCACTAATTATTGAGAGGCGTGTAGACCACGGTAACTGATATCCATATCAGTTATTAAATTTCGGAAGCACGGTTACCCTCCGTGCGGTGGCCCAACAAATTTTGGCTATACTGTGCCAAAATACATGCGCTTTTGAGATGTTTGCAGGCAAAGTAACCTCTCCAGTGCACATAACTCGTCGAAGTAGCCAAATTTAGCAAAGGCGACGCGCAAATCCAGACAGCGGAACATCAAGGATATACTCTAAATACCAGGGACGAAGATGCTTAGGAATGTTTAATGATGGCAGCGAACAGGAGGATGGGGGTGAATTGAATAGGCTGGCACCTTTTGGGCATGCGATACGAGACCTCAGTGCACATCGTGCAGGCGTAGCACGGGAAGAGGCGCTGAGGAGACGGGTGAAGGGGAAATCGAGGCGCGTGCTCCAGTACTTCGCAGAAACAACGGCCGTAGAGGGAATTATGATAAGGTGGCTTGGTGAGATTAAGTTCGAGAAGGAGCCCGGCGTGATTTTGGTCGCCATAGAATGCCGCCTTTCGAACATGTTTATTTTTAGCCGCAGTTTCTTGATGCCTGCGCGAAGAATCCGTAAAACGCAATCGTTTTAAGGACAGAAAGGTGAGATTTTGGAATCGGCATTTTTAACACCCGAAATTCTCCCGAAAACGTGAAAAGCAGCAGAATATTTCGAAACATGAAGTTATGTGTAGTTAGGAGCAAAAGCCTCACGTCATGCCGGGTGTGTCTTGAATATCGATATTTATAGTCCCTTTAAATGGATCGGAGTCCAACTAATCGTTTGATAAATATGACACCAAATGGCCTCTTTTAATCTTTTTAGACCTTTTTGTTTTCGCATACTTTGAAGATATTGTAAACATTTCTAAATCACCTTAGTAACATAATAAATTTACTAGAATGTCGTTATTTTCGGTAGCGACTTGCAAGAACTCGAAGCCGCAAGCAATATGGCCTGGCGGCAAGTATTTGAGATGCGAGTCCGCTCGAATGAGCTGAAACTCAGCAAGAAAATTAAACTTAAAATTCGCAATGTCGACATGAAACATCTGCGCGAAGGCCAGGGAAAGATTTAAAGCAGGTGGAGGTGACCCCACCCCTCTCCTCCCAAGCGAGAAACTTTACATTGGCAAACCGTACACCCTCCAAGGGCGAGCCATAAATCAGCCCCTGCCGAAGGCTTCCCGAGCTGTGCTGGCTGAGCAGCTCACGCACGAACACAGCAGGCGATAAAGAGAGGGGGTTTATTCACGGAACAACTGTTTACATGGTGAATCACATGTCCTCCTGCTGCACGCTTGTGTCTTCAAATGAATAATTTGTGCCTTCAAGTGGACTAGCCCACCCCCGCGCCAGGCCCTGTTCTCTTCACCTGTTCTTTTTGATTTCAGCGCTTGTATCTGCTAGATGTGCCAGTTTCGAGGAGAGAGGCGTATGATGCTTGGCACAGAGGAGATGAGAGGTGGGGAATTTGTGCTCTCCTTTACGTGGCAGGGGTAGTGTTAACAGTCTGTGACGAAGTCGCACGGCTGACGAAATCGTGCAAATCCGCTTCAGCATTCGACTAGTTCACTGCACCAAACGACCATCAATCGCTATGATGATCGTTTCGTTTCAGTTCATCCACGTCCCTTTGCTCCCTTGCAACTACAAACGCTTTATCTGCAGACGCTTTAGCAAAAGTTCCTACGAGCAGTCAACGGAATAAACATCTGATTCTTATGCCTGGTCTGATGGGCCATTCGGGTGTAATTTTGAGCGAGTGTCATTTGACGATGGTGTCGCTCATTCAATGTCACCGGACCAGTACTGGTGACGGTGCCTACAAAAGGCACTGGACAACGAGTGAGTTCGGGAAGCTCGTTCCGAACTCACTTTGTTCAGCGCACGTGCTTACAGCAACAGAGCTGCTGGAGAATGTCCCCAGTACAGCTTTGTGATCTTTCGGCGTGATACGCGAAGCAATGCTCCGGCAACCCGCAACAACCAGCCGCTGGTAAAATACAAAGATAAAAGCTGGTTGCCTACGCCTTATCGGAGTGGCGTCAACTAGGAAGGGCACTATCTTGTCGACTCATTGTGTGGGCCGCTTCTCACACAAAGCACAAGGGCAACAAAGCGGACGAGCACCATTTGGCGCGCGAAAAGATTGCACCATTCTCGCATCACTAGGTGACTCTGGTGACGTAGCGATGCATTTGAGCCAGTGTCTGCGCGTCCTTGGCACTTCTGTGCCCGATGGTATATATGACCTCTACTTCTGAGACATGCTTTCGCGGTTCGCAATTATCCCCTTTAGGTGAACAGCGCATCCTCCATCACTTTTTCGGTCTGGAAGCTGATACCCCTTTCTGCTCAAAGATGTATCAGTATTCTATCACCTCATTACATTATAAGTGGTCGTTTAATGTTTCCATTTGTAAAGTTACATTAAACACCTTCTAATAACGACATGGTATTGATATTTGCCATGTTGCATGCACTAGAAAAATTTTCGACTAGTTAAATGCACTACCTCAAGTTTCATTAGACCATGCGAATAAATTCTGTTTTTTTTCTGCGTAGCGTCAGCTGAAAGCGTCTCCACATCCGGGGATATGACAGGGTTGTCCCTCTTTTCGTCCTTTGAGGCTTTTAAGACTGGCAGAACTATTCTTCACTGTCTTAACAGCCCAGAATACGTGCGTTTGTTTTCTGCCACTTAGGCTGGCTCTAGACCTAGCGTATGAAGCTATAGCTGCGGGAGCATGTAGCAGTATGAGTTCAGTGAGTTTTTAATGACCTTCAAGTTGAAAGCTGAAGCTTTAGCGTTACGCAGATCACTGCGCTCCCACATCTCCGTTTCAATGAGTATATACTACTGGGGACAAAAGATTACGGGACGCGAGTTGTAGGAAAAGTGTTTATTGTAGCTTCACCTCACTGCTCAGTCTTCTGATATTGTGAAAAGAGCAAGGACCACTTAGGCCTTAAATGCCTTCACACAATATCGGGCGACTGGGAAGCGAGGTGGAGCTACAATAAACGTTTTTCCTACAACTCGCGTCCCGGAAACTTTTGTCTCCAGTAGTACAAGCTTTGCGACTTCGTTTAGTGTGGGCAGTGTTTGAACACAGTCACAGCACAGCACCCCGACCCCCGGGTCCACTCGTTTGAGGGTTAGGACAGAGGCGCGGAAACAGTAAGCGTGCTCCTCCGGTCCAATAGGAGGCCCGCTGGTCGGATCATCATGCGAACAGCGGGGTACGAGTAGTGCTGGTTGCCAGGTACGCCTTCACCGCGCGCACTCCACTCGATGCCGTCCGCATAGCTGTCGTGGGCGCCGTTCAGGTTCAGCCCGTTCAGGTTGGCGCTGTGGCAGGCGCTGTACCACCAGGCCCCGCGGAAGGTGACCGCGCAGTTCTGCGGCCACTGGTCGTTGTCGCGGTCGAACGTGGAGAAGTTCTGACCGTTGACGGTGAAGGAATTCCAACCTGAGTTTATGGGAAGAAAAAAAGAGCAATTGATTTCGCCGTTCAAATTTTGCCGACCACAAACAAGAGGGAGGTACATACCGATCGATGCAGAGAAAGAAGTTGCAATGGTCATTGCTTGGAAACCATGCATTCGAACAGCGTAGCAAAAAGAATGGATAACAGTGAGGAAACTCAAAGTAAGAAGAATTGCAGTCAACGGGTAGGTGAACATTTTACTCACTCCCATGAACAATGAGCATCCAAAGTGCTCCTGAAAGTTTGCGAGCGTTAACAACTACTTGTAAGATCACTTCGCCGACGTGCAGTCTACATGCATAACTGCAGGCGACGAGTGTGTTTGTGTTACGCGTAAAAGTGTGGTTTGCAGTACTTATGACTTATGAGAAACCTATATGAGGCACACCCGAGGATGACGACCTTAAAAGTGGTTCATGGAGAACATAGATCTAATAGCAAGTATTTTTTGCGCAACAGAAACAACGCGAAAGTGGTAGAAATGTGGGTCCGTCTGGGGCGGCTTAGCGGCCCGTGGAAACATTTGCAGCAAGTTGAATACGGACCTTCCGCAAGTTGTTCACAACTGACGTGTTTTCCTCTTTTGCTGCGAGTTCCATTTGCAAGCCATAGGTAGAAAAATTATTACGGACATATATATTCTCCAATTTTTCAGCACCATGGTGTAGACTTTTTCGCTGGATATACGAAAAAAAAAGCCTAAATACGAAGCTTGAAAATGTCTCATTTCCGAATCATGTTTTTACGTTATGGATTACGTTCCTTTGATGTTGAACATGCCAGTGCTCGACAGAAGCAGCAACCATAAACAAAGAGGCGGCTGGTCACGAATTTATAATTGTTCGATATAAAAGCATAGCTATGTGCCTTAGTGGCCTTGTCTAGTAACACAAGAAAGGCCAGTACACCCTAAGCTGGCTACCGGACATGCACGAGAAAGAACAGCAATATTAAATATGCAGTGCTTGGAGAAGAATACTTGCAAGACAGGGCATGCTCTTCCAGAAATGTCAAAACTTGACAAAACGAACCGTTGTACTAGTACGTTGGTCCTGCATCATGGTCAAACAGCGCAGCGGCACACGGGCATAGAAAACCAGAAAAGACGGAACAAAGCGCTGTCTAACAATCTACGTTTATTTGGGACGCCACACATATAAGTACCCACGAGCAAATATAAAATACTGCGTATTCGCACCTGCGTTCAGTGCATGTGGGTACGTCATGGTATTGTTTTTGCTTCGCTTTCTTTGTTGTTTAGTTTTTTTTTGTTGATTCGCTCTCGTGTTCTTATACGCCTGGTACTCCAAATAAGCGTCAGTTGTTAGCGTTTTGCAGCGTCCTTTCTTCTCATTTATGTCCGTGTGCCGTTGCGTTTGACCATCATTTAAAATCTTTAGCTTCTATAGTGACATAGAAAAGAAAAGGTTCCCAGGAGAAAAGACGCCTAGTAACTCTTTCATTCCGTCTTCCCCGAACCACGCCACAGCGTAAGCGGTGAGGCAAGAAAAGATGAAATAGAGGATGTATAGATAGAAGGTGACGAATAACCCAGGCCATGATTGCGTAAGCCTAAACCCGGTGCTTTCGAGTACACGGTGTCGCAGTTTCCTCCCCAACTTGTTTTCATTAGAAATTTCATGAATATTTTCAGCCTGCATACTTTCCGAAGCACTGCCGAGACTCTTGCGAAATTTTCAGGGCGACCAGCGACGGGAAAGGCTTACCGAGGCATTATCTGGCACTGACAGGTTATCGCTCAAATTCCTACGCTCTGGTATACATCGAAAGGAAGTCGATCACGATTTGTCTTCGCGCCTCTTAGCTGCTACACTACGCCGCTTGCACTCACTGAGCTGTACAGAAAAGATAAGGGATCGGAAAGTTAATGCTGATGGTTAAAGCCAGAAGTTCCTCGGGATAAGAATGGCGCGAGTCAGTTTACCTGAAGGCAAGTGCGTAGTATTAGTGGCGCCATTCTTGTTGCATATTTTGTGCGACCTAGGGCCATTTAACATTTTTGGCTTGGTTTGGTTTATGAGGGTTTAACGTCCCAAAGCGACTCAGGCTATGAGAGACGCCGTAGGGAGGGGCTCCGGAAATTTCGACCACCTGGGTTTCTTTTACGTGCGCTGACATCGCACAGCACACGGGCCTCAAGCATTTCGACTCCATCGGAATGCGACCGCCGCGGCCGGGATTGAACCCGCGTCTTTTGGGTCAGCAGCCGAGTGCCGTAACCACTAAGCCACCGTGGCGGCTGTTTAGCATTTTTGACGGGTAGCATCTATTCTGTGTCTTCCATCACTATGTGACTACGACGAGTGCATAATTGTACTTTTCTGTGCAGATTACAAGTTAAATTCGTCCGTAACACATAGTTGCTTTAGTTGTTACTCAGCAGTCATCCTTATCCCGTCGAACTGTTTTGAATTGAGTTCTGTTGATTTCAAGAAGGGAGGCATTGATCGTTGATGCGCGCGCAAATATAGGCCGATTTTATCTGCTTCGGTTAGTTCAGGAGGCATCTGCGTGATACACAGTAGGGGACAAAAAGATATGTTCAATTTTTCGGCATAATTCAAACAATTCCAGCATTATTGGACAAAAGTTCTGAATATTGGAATTTTATAAGGTACTGCTTGAAATGTTGAAGGTAATGGTTCATTTTTCGGATGTGTAGCAAATTGCTTCTTTCAAAGCTTTTTCATCGTTCGCATGGAACACTTAAGACTTCCGAAGGAAACCAGCGGGGACCGTTTTTGACGGTAGCAAAAACGTTAATAGAAAATGTAAGCCTGCCGAATGGAGATCTGAGGATATATTGATTGTTATAGTGAATTCTTACAATATATAAAGAAAGTGCGTTCATAGACTCTTTCTCGTTGATAAAATGCTTTTGTCCAGAATTTCTGGGTATTGTATGCGGAAAATAAACTACGTATTTGCTTTTAAAGTATATTATGATGCAAACGATCTCCTCTTCTTCAAGCAGGAATTGTTGGGGGTGTCACTGTTTTCCTTACGTTCGAGTTTCATTTTTTTTATGGGCGCTTGCTGTTACGTCCATTTTTACTCTGTCTTAAATTGGCAAGAATCATGTTCTGCGGGTACAAGTGTTACAGAATACTCTTAGAAGCAATGGATGTATTGCGGGGGGCACGTAACGTCACCAGGGCTGTTCAAATGGCAGTTATTTGCGGCCACAACTCTGGAATGAAACACCACCAGCTTTCTGTGCAGTTCAAAGTAGCGCCGTCCACGGCTTCGCAATGTTTAGAAGAATTATAGATTCAGGGAAGGCTTGGTTTTTCAATCTTCGCCTGGACATCCCGTATCGACCAACCAAACTGTAGAGAAGGGCATATTGCTCACGCGAGACAAAAAAAAAAAACATTTCAAAAGTTTGACCCTGGTAGTCGGCTCTGCAGCTTTATGGACTGTGAGATGTCATGTGCAATGTGATGAGCTAAATGCTTGAAGCTCAGCTCAAAACTCGCACATCAGTGGAAAGAATTGGGCCGCTCGGATGAGGTAGGCGAAGGAACACTTGGTGTCGATAGGTGGCGAACAAAAAAGTGTGATTTTGTTAGGCGAATGGAAGTTTTTGTTTCGTGGTAGTGATCGGATTAGTTATATACGTCACCCCAAATGCACTTGATATGGCCCTCGTTATCAACTACCCATGTTAAACCATCGAGGCGGGAACGTAATGGCTCGGGGCAGGTTCTCCGCTCGCGGAGTTTACCTCCTTCGCGGAATTCAAGGTGCCATCGCCAAAGAGGCCTAGTACGGAATTTCTGTGAAGAATTTGGTTCCTTAGGCGCGCAGAAATTTTGGCTTTGGATATGTGCTTCAACCGAACGACGACTCGATGCACACTTCTACACTTATCAAAAATTGTTTGAAGAAGGGGAGAGTTGACCATATGAAATAGTCAAGCCGGTCTGCTAACATGAATTAAATTGTATTTTTTTGAGGATGAACTTCGAGCTTCATCTGCGGGACAGAAAAGCCAGCAGCACCGGGAAGAAATTGGACCTGCTGCTGCAAGAGTGAAGAAACATGGACTAGACGTTCACTGGCATTTTTCTGGACTCCAATCCCCGTCGGTGTCAAGCAGTGATCGACGCAAAAAACTTGTGTGGTAAGTACGGACTGCATTAGGTTATTGTGAAAAGGCATTGTTGAAATTTGTGCCTCATTTTTCTAATAAAAAACCACATTGCCGCCGGTACCATAACGCACCGCAAAAAACGATTCTTCAATAAATTTTCGGCGGGAAGTACTTGTGGCTTAAAATGGGGACAAACATTGGTTGCTATTGTGTCAAAAGTCTGATATTATCTTCCAATAATGCTCATGTGAAAGTAAAAAACAAGTTATATTTGGCAAAAAAATGGCCTGGCGCCTCGGGTAAATAAGCCAACCCGGGTGTACCCAAGTACACTCGTACACTCGAGAGGAAACCAACTTTTCGCACAAACCTGAGAATTTCTGTTATCTCGGTACTAAATCTAAGAATAACTTTTGGACTTAATTGCGAAGGCGAAAATTACATAGAAACAGAAAAAAAACTGTGCTTGTCATATATAATTTGTGACTAATCAATAAATGAATACGAAAACTTAGTTTCCTCTCATATTTCTCACGACTGTAAATGCTGTAGCAACACACCGAAAGTTCGAAGCTTGCAAACTCCTTTGCAACGATTTTTTTTCCATAGAAGTGAGCCCTAGGTGCAACATTTTATCGCTAGACAATAACGCAGAGGCATGCCAGCGCCTTTCATCTGAGGCTCTGAAGGTGTTTATGCGAAAATAGGCGTAGCACTCTAGCTGAAAGAAAACGGTGGAGCTGTGGCCTACTTTGCCTTAGAACGAGTCTTACTTCATGCCTTTCGAGCTGAAAGCATGCTGCGAGAATGTATGCGGCTGTTCCAGCAGGAATGATTAATTTTCACGAACCTACAATGCTCCCCCTTTCACCCAATTCGCGAAGATTCAATAGGAAGGAAATGCAATGCAAAACATTCACCCGCCTTCCCGCGTTCTGGACTGTTAGCGCGGTCCGCCTAGCAGCTTCAGCACACTAATCCGGAGCTATGAACTGCGTGGTTCTACCTCGAAGAGGCTAACAGGGCGTCCAATAGCGTCGTCTCTTAGAATTTAAATCCCTGGTATTAGTGCGCACCGAGGAATTCAAATCACCTTGCACGTGCCGTTTCTCTTTTGTGCCCGTATTTTCCCTCTTTGTGCCTTCAGTTTTTCATTATCCTTTTAAGCTGCACATTTTGTGAAAGATGAATATGTAAAGCGAAATCTGAGAAACTGCGTGTTTTCCAGGCAGACATATAAAGTTGGGATTGAAAATATTTATTGTTCTCTTTTTGAAAATAGTACGTCAGCCTCACAGCAATGATGCGTGATCAAGCAGGGGCAAGTTCAATTTGTGTGTTTTCAGACGTAGAAGATTTTTACGCGGTTCCTGTGATCTCAACACGTGCGGCTCACCGATGGCTTTTAAACAGGGCCACTGTAGCAGTTTCGACCAATGGAATCCTGAAATAGGGGCATTCACCGTGGCGTTCATGATCAGCTTGGTCGAACACTTTCAAAACAACAACAGGTAGGTGAAGAACAATAAGCGCCGGAGCCTGCTGAGACTCCCGCACGTGAATTGCCTCCAGGACTATATGTAGTTTAACACCAGCCCCAACTGATGCCTTATAAAACGTGCTTGGATTAAAATAAAGTGTCTTCAGCTCTTTGCTTTCATCTGGCTCTCGGGCATGTGTTGTCATTTCTTGACCAAAGTGCAACAAAGCAAAGCTAACTTGAAGTCTCTCGAAGACGTTCTTCGAATAAGTATGCATGAGCGCAGGCAAAACACTAAAGTCGTGGGTACAGTGCTTGTTATCGCGGTGCAACGTGCACCGGGATGACAAGCACTGGCAAAAAGTTTAGAACTATAGTCGCTTAAGCAGAGGCAAAAAGTTTATAACTGTAGTCGCTTAAGACAATATTGTTTGTAAAACTATAATCAGAGTTGAATACAATTATGATTGGTCTTGTAACTCACTAAAATAGTGATATTAAATTAAAAAGGGGGAAAAAAGCCGTGGTTTCCCAATTCTGAAGAGCGAACGCATTCGATCCTAGCACTCGCGCCGAACAAAGCCTGTTCTCGTGAACCCTTTCAGTAATCCTGTTTCTAGCCTCAGTTCTGCAACGTTATCATTGCGTACTCAATGACTGTGTCACAGATTAGCTGGAAAGTGGAACGCTCACGCGGCGTTCAAGTTCGCACCTATTGGAGATGAAAAAAAAATAACAGCGCATAAAGGTAGACAAACACAAGCAAGAGGCGCAGGACAAGCGCTTGTCCTGCGCCTCTTGCTTGTGTTTGTCTACCTTTATGCGCTGTTATTTTTTTCGTATCAAATAGTATGCACCAACTAGCCCAAATTGACGTTCTTTTAACTTCGCACCTGGTGGTCCGAGGTAGTTTCCCACGCGGATCTTGAACAACTCCTCTTCCGAGGCCACCCGGACGCTCTCGTAGTCGACCGACAGACCTTGCTCCGTGCTGTTGCTTAACACCACACGCAGCGCCATCTCGTCGTCGCCGTAAGTCAGCGTGTGCAGAGCGTGATTCCCTGCGAGGAAACGCACCGCCACCGTTAGAACCTGTTATTGAACTCCTTCAGACGCCTCCTGACATTGCAGTTTTTTTAAAGCGAAAGCTTTACTGGCCGCGAAGTTGCGATTT
This sequence comes from Amblyomma americanum, assembly GCF_052857255.1. Classification (NCBI taxonomy): domain Eukaryota; kingdom Metazoa; phylum Arthropoda; class Arachnida; order Ixodida; family Ixodidae; genus Amblyomma; species Amblyomma americanum. The sequence goes on along the minus strand of NC_135499.1, from coordinate 201,979,024 downwards.
CGCCGTGGCGGTGCTCCGAGGAGGCACATGACGTCACAACGCACACCTCGCCGCGGAGCCGAACCAGTCTGGCCGGGCTGCACTCGGCGCGAAATAGAGACGTGCTCCAAGTCTCCGCCACTGCGCTCAGAGTGCGCCGAAGCCGCCGAACGCGTCGGCGGTCAAGCGCAGTTGGAGTATAGAGAGGCTCGCTTTGGCCGACGTGACGTCGCCGTGCAGCGCGCGTGTTTCGCCTGAGTATAAACGCGCCTTAAAGGGGCTGTGAAGGGGGCTCTAATAAAGTTGCGGCATGCCTGGGATATTGAAGCACGCCGCTTCACGAATAGTGTCCAGCAAAGATTCTTTAATGCGCTTTGTAGAAGTTGAGTTATCTGTAGTTAAAATTCGAATTTAAGCGTCTTCGCGCCTTTCCCGACCCGCTGGAGCTAGGCGGCTTATTGGCCGCGGCCACGGTAGCTGCCTGACGACTGAAAGAATCTAACCAATGGCCACCTCTCACCTTGTCTACTCAGATGAGGGGACGGAGAAGGGTGCGAGCATGAAAAAGTCGGAGGGAACGGCTCGCAAACTTTGAGGCGTGATTGTGGGTCGTCTGCTGCTTGCAGACGAGTATTATTTGGCTCTGGTTTTCATGGCAACACAGTGCAGTGATTAAGTGAGTGAATGTGCTCTCCTCGGAAGGCGTTTCAGAGCCCCTTTAACAGAGCCTGCCCTTAACCACTAACTAACGTAGTCGGTGGCGGCCTCTATGGGAGCCACTGAAACACCCCGCACACTCACTGAATAATAAGAAAAAAACCTGTGCCGAGGCTCGAAATCGAACCAGGGCCTTTGGCTTTGAGGCGGAGACGCTACCACTCCGCCACGACGGCTCAAGCTTTAACCGTGCGCCATGAATAAAGGCGCATCTAGTGAATGCACTCGTCCGATGCAGAAGTCTCCGCGCTTTGCTACGTATATCCTGGCCTAACAGAGCTAGGCCATCAGAAATTTTTTTCTCCCGGCCTGAAAAGCTTACGCAAGCCCCAAGAAAGGCCACTGCAGACTTATTTTCACAGCTGGAAACGCCAACTTTTAATTTTCGGCAGCGACGTCCAATGTGTTTTTGCAAAGCATCAGAATGGCTCGAAATTGTAAGATCAATACTCCAGAACTTGTCCAACAAGCGCTCGAGGGAGGTGGGATCGCACAATTTTTTTAGAACATTTTAATTATTTGGTTTTATTAATTTCTGGTAGTGTGATTCAGATTAGGGTTTTTTCTGGATGGGATTATGAAATGTTACGCAAAAATTGTATTCATAAACTTTTGTACTGATTAGTACAACGCTAGTTGCAATGAACTGCGCGAGCAGGGAGGGGAAATACAGATAACAAGAAATTCGAAAGGAACGATACAACGCACTTGGTAGGCATAATAAATAAACTACTTAAAAAGATGCTGTTTATACAGCGATGTAAGTAGTATGTTATAGCTGGATAAACATGATTTAATAATTTCGTAACAGTTCTTTACAATGGTTACACATTTTGGCAATGATGTGGTAGTAGTGAACAAGGGGTTCGAGAAATTGCATTTCCTTAATTCGAACAGGTAAAATGAACTCTTTCTCACTCAATGCAGAATGGGTATTGCTTGTGTGTTAATGCACGCTTATGCCGGAAGGTCTGGAACATACTACAAGATGTACAACGAAGAATCTATTTTTAATGTAGCGTGTGCTAATTCGAACAATAATTTTAGTTGTGCTTGTACAGTGCAGTGCAGAATACTTTTCTGAAGTAAAATACGAAGGTTTATAAAGTAAGGCCCACACTGCACTGGAAACTGAAAATAAAGTGATAATATTGCGGTTCGTAAAATCTATCTGCATGAATCTATCGAAGGGCGTGCTGCCAATTTCACGTCTCTGTGAAGAATTACTGCTTTCGCTAGGCCAAAAAGCATCCCAGGTGCGACCTGAAGCGTACTAAATCTGTCTGGAGAGAAGAAATCACTGCTACGCTCAGCGCAATTTCTCTGCGGCAGATTCTCTCCATACACTTTTTTTACGTCAAGTTCGAAAGGGTTAAAGAACCCGGAACAAAAGTAAAGAACAAAGACGGTCCGCTGAGCTCTAGCCAGAGCTTGTTATCAAGCCAACACGAAAACTTTTTCTTGATTGCTGTCCGTCTTCTTTCCTTATTCCCTCACACCAGGCAACAAAATAGATACAAATACTATGTTCCAAAGAGTTCTGACACGCCGGGAAGTGCAAGCGAATTTAGTGCGCAGGTTTTAGCTTTAATTACGAAAGGACAGAGGGCTTTCAGTCAACATTAAATGAGTGTCAGGGAAACGACTTGCCACTTCCTGTAAGAGGAAGACAGCCTAAAGGGAAGATGGTTTAAAAATTAAGCGCACGCGGGAAGTCGAGGGAGGAAACGTGTTGCCCTGAAGACGCAACGAAGCACGAACTAAGCTCTAACATTTGACAAAAGACCGCAAGCTTGCGTGACTTATTCGATTGGATGGAAACGTTCCTTTGAACTCCTACCAGTTAATGACCCCAGTGCCGAGTACGTGATGCGCAGCAATGCGGGTGGTGGGAAAACGGATTGACTTCTTCCGTTTAATTTCACGACCTTTACACACAACGGTTAAGCTTTGTTTTATTTTAGAGAAAAAAGAAGGAAAGCAGCTCCTCGAAGAAACAAAGCCTCTCGCGCAAGCCACGCTTAACGAGTAGTGCAGCTTAATTCAGAGCCCCTTCACTGCATCGAAGGCTGTGAAAAAGGACTGAACTGGCAACGAAGGCGCAGGGAACAAAGGAGATTTTTGTTGGAAATGCAGGAACACTTTGTGATCCACGAAGTTTGCGTAGCACCTGTGACGTTGCCGCGCTCCGAGAAGAGTAGATTAATATTCGAAAGCATCACGTATCTTGTCGCTGTTTTTAAGATAATATATGCAGCGTATTTAGAGTGTGCTACAAAAACGTTAGTATTGTGAATATTTCCAGGATTTTGTACAAGAAAGGGAAGGAATATGAAAAACGAAAAGTTCACGCCATAAAGGCCCATGATATACGATATCGTCCAGATTCCAGGTCTTTCTTTGTACATTACCATTCTTAAAGTACTGAAGTTTGGGCCAGGTGGTGTTGATACATCACACAAAAATTTCTCGCAGCGCGAACAGCACTGCTACAACTACAGAGAACGGTCAAGGCAGCGCTCGTCCTGTTTTAATCGTTCTCTGTTGTTGGACATGTACCATTCTTGAAGCTGAACGTAGTAGTTCACTCGATGGCTGGTTCCTTTTATTTCATCGCTCCCCATGCACAATCAATTAAACGCAGGCAGGACCTACCAATCCAGTATTCATCAGCCGGATTCCCAAATCCAGTGGCGTACTCAGTCCAGTTGCGGTAGAAGTGGAATACTCGGTTTCCAAACTGGCCTCTCCTCTGGATCACCTGCTTGTGAAAAGCGGGTAAGAAAAAGTTCTTCACTCTTCACGTAGCTACTTTAGCGTTATAAATGTAGCCAAAACACCAATACAATAAAATTTGAGCGACAACATGCGTGGAAGTTCATTATATACAAATTTATGCGCACGTACATTGTATCTTTGAAAGCTGCCTAAGCAGCGTGATGCTTGTTTCAATCGTTCGCTCGCTCCTAACTTTTGGGTGCGTGTTTTCTTTCTTCCTTGTAATGATGCGTAAGGCATTATTATGCATGCATTACCACGTGGTACTCTCGTACGACCGCTAAATAATTTATAATCAAATTTCTTTCCCGTGTTGTTTCGGTTTCGGTTTTAACAGCTGAACGATTACGCTGACGTCAACGTGTGCCTATAGGTCACGTGGGGCATGAAAAAACTTTGATATAATCGCTGCTTCGTCGTTTTAATACATTGCAATGCTAAACCCAGCTTGCCTCAAGAGAGGGATTGACAAAGAATGTAGAAGCAGCAATTATATTGCAGTTTTTTCATGCCTCACAGTGACCTATAAGCGCAAGTTGACGTCACAGTCATCATTCGTTTGTTGAAAGGAAACCAAAACAGCATGACAGAAAAATTCGAGTATAAATTATTTAGCGGTCGGAGTCGAATACCACGTGGCAATTCATGAATAGTAAGGTCTTCCGCATCATTGTAGAGAATAAAACATGTCACCAAAATTAGGTGTCTATGCTCGTTTAAGGACCATATCACTGGACTCTCAGAGTGCATACTATCTGCAACCCTGGGAAATTCCTAATTAAAATAACGCACCTACCTAAAACGGTTGGAAATTTATTACAATTTAGTCAACCAGCCTACACATTGTGAAGTCTCTCCTGCTTTTTAATCTCTGCCACCTCTAACACGGGTGTAGCATAAAAAAGAAAAAAGCGCACAATTCTAGCTCTGAAAGCCTACTTTTAAGCATTGATGTCTGCTCGGACACTTCCGGTAGCCGGAGGAAGCGATCTCACCGTCCACCCTCCGCCGTCCGACTCCATGTCACAGTACACCCTCTGTCCGGACGGTCCCGCAGCCTTGTGAAATATGGTGTACACGCCGCTGGTGCCCTGACCAGCGTGCAAGAGATCTCCGCAGTGTCTCGGCTGCACGGCATCTGAAGCGCGGGCAGAATGACAAGACCCCGTTTCCGCTACTGTGCGTAAGCAGTGCCACGAATACACGAATACCGTTGCTATGTGTAGAGGAACGGCTAAAGGAAGGCACACAGAAGTGCCGTTTTTAAACCCCTGTACACACAAAAACGTGAGGGGGGAGCTTGATCTCCACCTTGCCAGTGGCACGGCAGCTGTCATTTTGCCACGCCAGAATCACCCATGCCGAAAATCAAGCAAAAATGTATGCTTTTGACAACAGCAAAAAAAAAAAAGGAGTAGCAGAAAGAATAGGAAGAACGAGAGGGAAGGAGGAACGAAAGAAGAAGAATAAGCAACCAAACACGAAAGGAAGATGCAGGATTTCTGTTTTTTTTTTTTTCAGAAGGAAAGGAACGGAAGTCGTTTAAGGCAGCCTTTTCTGGCCCGGTGCGCGGGGTCGGTGAAAGGTGAAGCGGTTTTATAGGAGAGTTTTGGCTGGAAAGAATTAAAAAAAAGATCATGATGGCTGATAAAGACAGCAGAATAAGTATGGGAGATAAAGAATACCGCACTAAAGCACACACACACAAAAAAAATTGCTCCTTGTTCAAATTCGAATAAACAGGTTGTTTTAAGATACAGGCGAGAATAGCCTTGATTAGTACTGTCTGAAACTTTTCCGGTGTAGAGCGATGCTAAAATAGTGATGGTCTATCATTTTTGGCACAAGTCATGCGATAAGACATGAGCGTGTTATCTGCAGGCAGCTACCACTTAGAACAGAACAAAAGCATTACATAATAAAGCGGCAAACTGAGCTAGCAGGTGTACCTGCATCTTAGGAACTTGGGTACTGCGCTAACGGACACCCGGTGGCGCAGTACCCCGGTTCGAGAAAAACATTACATGTTTTACGTCTTCCGCTGCCGTATGTCTTCCGAAATCTGTAAGGTACATCCAAGGTGTAGTCACGAGTGCGTTAATTTTTACGTCGACCACTTCTAATCTTGTGGGTCGAACTGTCTTCAACAGAAATCGGTTGCAGCAAAAAAAAAAAAATGAAAAGAGAAAGGCGCATTGCTTTCAAAGATGGCACGCAGACTTGGACGAAGGCCCAATCTGAGCTGCTCTGTTTCTGCCGGGTGTGTTATCTCAAGCAAAGAAGATACACACTGCGTGGGACATGTTTTTGAGCGCTCTTGACGGGTCATGGACGTTATTCGTCGCTGCTAATCATGAGCACGTGGAGTCACTCACTTTTCACGTCGGCGAGTATCTGCGATAATTCTTTCACGTGCTGTTCCGCTTGCGCTATGGAGGGTCCAACTGTGGTTTGCGAACACACAACGCACGCAAGGGCGGCGCTCACGAACGGAAGGACGATGTAGCGATTCATGGTGACTACTCTTAACGGCTGAAAAAAAAAAGGAAGCCCAGGAATGGCATTAGTTGAACCGAGTGACATCTAGAACAGCAAAGCGTAGTGCTGGTGGAAAATCTGCTTTCTGCAGCGCTGTTTGTCGCGCTGATATAATGATGACCGGCGCATATTTAATCTACGCTCGAACTCAGTTGCTGAGGAGCGGTGACATAATGTAGACGACCTCATGACTATTTTTGGAAGCAGTGGAACGATCACAAATTATGCTAAAGATAGCTTATAATGCTTTACACGTGACTTTCAGGTGGCGAGTTCAGTTATCTGTTACATGTGAGTGCCATTACGAGAGTCACGTGAAGCTCAAGTGACGTAATTGTTGGCGGTGGAAATCAAGCAGCGAGCTGCCTCACTTAACCCGAAAAACCTCCAATTTCTGGGTTATCACACAAGGGGTGGATACCGGAATAAACAAATGCTAATAACCTTACCCTTCACATGTGTAAACAAACCTACGTAACATCTGTCAGACCGCAGTTAAAGTACGTTTCGTCTATCTGTTCCCCTCAACAGAAATACTTAATTTGCAAGTTGGAAGGTATCCAGACGAGAGCTTGTTTCAATTCGTGAAATTAGTTAAAAATGCAGTGTAACCCAACTAAAGCTCGAACTTTCACTCCATCCGTCGAAAATTTGTCGTGACATTGCCCTTTTATCTATATTTCATAAATACACCTATGCCACTGATTCACCATTAGAACATCTATAACATCCCTCCTACTACTTACCACATATATCACATAAAAAATGCATCTTCGCCCGGTGTTTGTGGCAATACACATGCTTTTAACTTCTCGTCACTCCCACGCGCCATCCGCCTTCGGAACGATCTTCCGGTCTGCACCGCCCTGCAGCTCCACCATGACACCTTTCGCGGACATCTACTCAAACACTTCGTTGATAACGCTTAGCTCGCCATTTCTATTCTCATGGTTCATGTAACTTTGTTTTCAGCTACTTGAGACTATTGCCTCGATGGTTCCGTTTTATAAAACTATGTGCATTTCGCCTATTTACGTTTTTTGACGCATAGTTGTCTTGTCCATAATTTAACTTCTTGTTAATATCAACATCTTGTTATCTGGGCTGACTTGTTATTGGTCCGTCTTGCAGCACTTTTGTTAGCCTTTCTATTTTTAACTTTCCATTACACAAACTTTTGCTTTTGACCCCCCTTACACAATGCCTCTCTTGAGACCTGTAAAGTATAAATAAATAATAAATAAATAAATAAATAAATAAATAAATAAATAAATAAATAAATAAATAAATAAATGAAGTACAATGGGTATGCACACTCAACGTATAATGAACGGATATATGGGGTTGCACAGTATCAATCATAAGCAAACAAAATTCGGTTGTCTTAATGGCGGCGATTTTTGTGATTAAAACTCGAATTGGGCCTCGGCGCCGTAGAAAAGAGTTGTTTTATTAGTGCAGAAAAAACACTTGCTTCATAGCATATTTTCTTCTCTGTATCCACGATGAAAAAAAAGAAATCAAAATATAGCTTAGCCTACAATAAATGGCTTGTTTTGTGCCTGCAGGAAAAGTAAAGAATGGCTTGGCGTGCTAATTATATATCCCTGCAAAATCAGTGCAAAGAAAAACTTTGAGGAGAAGCTCAGGCCGTTACATAATTAGTCTACGCGAGAGTTTAGCAATCAGTAATTTACTAAGTCTATGAGTTATTGTGCTTATAACATAACTGGTTTTGTAGTTTGTTACTCAGGAATGTGATACGTGTAAATCGTGTTGGGATAATTATGCCCGCAAACCGAGTTACAAAAAAGGTTTAGAGCTGTTAAGGCCCAATTAAACGTTAGTAAATTATGGTTGTTCAGTTCAGTTTATGCAATTACTGTAATTAGCACTTTCTCTGCGGTGAGGAAACTTATTCGTTTTTATATGTTTTTACCAAAATACTCTTAATATCACTTCTGTAATATTATGGTGACGTCTTCCCTAGAAAACGAGAACGAGAAAACACGACTCTTTCATAATTCGCTTATAATACAGACCACCACTCATGCTATCACTAGGGCTAGGACAAATGTCAGCCTTCCAGGCATATTTTTTTTTATCTGAACTTGCGAAATACTCTTGTCTGGCTCATCATGAAAATAAATACAAAAATATCCCGAAACTGCGAAACATGCAAACACTTTGTTTTGGTGAGATACCGATAATTTTTTTATACTACGATTTCTGGCCAAGTGTATTTTAAAAGAGCCCTGTGCTACTAAAAAGTGAATAACACAAGCATCTGCAAGCTCACCGTAGAAGTTCAAAAGACGCCAGTCGGCAGGCCGCTCCGCGAAACCTCCCTCGGGTGATTCCTCACAAAACGAGCGCGATTTCTCCAGTGGCGACAGTGTGGTGGCTTCTGTGCACGTGTGCTTAAATATGCACACGCAGTTCAGTGACTCACGTGCTAGAGTTTCGCCTCCATTCGCAGAAACGGTACCGCACGAGGAACGCCAGACACGGCTGCAGAGGCCTCCTCTCTTCCTTGGAATGGGAAACCCAGTGACGGATGCGCGAAGATAAAGCGCGACTCTGACTGACAGGCGTTGCGCTCCTAACGCGCAAGGCCGTGCGGCGTCAGACAGTTTTCAGCAAGAAAACACGCGCACGTAACCGTCGTGGCGCGAGATGCGCGGATTCGTTACTTCCTTTCGTATCTTTTGTGTGGGCACCAGTAATGCTTTCCTTATCTGCCCCTTTCTGCTAATCTTTTCAAGCTGGCTGTTTCGTAGTTGGCGGAGGGCGGAAAAACCGCAGTCTGGTGCACTGAGTGCTTGAGTGATGAAACCTGACCCTTGCAGTTAAACACTTTCGCCAATGTTCACGCAACCTTTGTTGTTTGGAGTAAAAGCAGTGGTGGTGGCTCGGAGCTAGTTGACGGTGTGTAAGGGAATTTTGTATGAAAAAGAAAAGGTAATGAAAGAGAGACGTATAATTTTTTTCTTCCCTAAGATGAATAGAACTGTGTCGAAGTACATCCCCAGCAACCGAACGCATTTTAATTTACTTGATTCATAGTCTGTGGAGGTCAAAGCGTGTGTTCTCCATAGGGCATTTTATCGCAGTGTCTTAGTGTTGCAACCGATATCGCAAAATGAGGTATAGGTTTGACAACTCGCTCAAACCTGCACCGTGCTCAGCTAGAGGAGCAGGTGCACTTGCTATTTTCTATCCACCATCTAATGTTGCGGAGCACAGTACTAAGCACAACTGTCTGTTATCCTGCAGGGGAAGAAAATGTGACAAACACGCTCGAACACTACACGATGATGGTGTTGACGTAAACCAATAATCTAACATTAAAAATAGAAAAAGATTTACAGCAAAATAGTTATTCTTCTGCCTAGTATCACACGTTGTATTGTGCATGAGAAGCCCTTTCTGGATAGTAGTGTATATGTGCAACAGTGCCGTTCAACGCTTTCAGGGAGAAACAGCCAAGACTATCCGTCATTGTTCCGAAATATGAAGCACTTCACTGCCGAATCCAAACGCTGTGTCTCGCCTGACTTTTATTTTGTTCCTGTAGCCTCACTAATCTTTCATCGGTCCAGTTTCTTTTTCCGTTTAGTTACCAAGAACACTGGACTGAGATCACCGCTTTCCTTCCGGTGACCGTACACAATTGCGTTATCAGCCCTGCATAATCAATCTTAGAATAACAAGGCTGGCCTTACCAACTTCTTCATCACAGCCTGCCACCGCTATATCTGATACAGTTAGTCTATCGCGGCGTAAGCATTGTTTTCCTATCTGTCAGTTACAGTTTTCGCGGTTACGTCGGCGCGGGGTGAAGAGAAAAATTCTACGAGTTCTTTTGTTTCTTTCCGGCTTTACTTTGGGAAGAATGGCCTTTCTTTACTTGAGAACGTGCTTTAGGCTCTTCGACAGAAAGAAAATGGTGGCATTTCTCACATTTATTGTAGATGCGACTTTGTTGAAAGAAAATGGCATAGAGTTCCCTAGGTTAACTTAGGATTAGGAACTACTTGAGAATGACTTAGGAATTACTTAGGAGTTTGTCAAAATTACTTAAGAATTGAGAAAAACCAGCGCCCCTGTCTAAGCAAGTTTCTTAAAGAGCAGTTTATCCACCACGTTAATGCCAGGAAATGGACACTTAATATTTGGCTCTGCTATAGTTGGGCCGAAAATGTGGACTCTACGCTGGTACCCTACCTGCGCCACGATGCTGTTTACTGTCCACGGAAGAAATTATTTTAATAGTACGTTTGTAGCGGGCAAGGTGTAGACTAAGCAAGGGCGGAGCCGGTCGGCCTTCATATTCAACCGGTGCCGAGAGGTGGCGGTCTCAGCGTTCCAAAGCGCGTCCCAGTTTCGAGCAAGTTCTGCGTGTTTCGTGCCGAGTTACAGCTTCCTCGATGATTTTGTGTATAGGAGGAAGGGCCGCCGCTTCCTCTAGAGCCGTGATGCGCGTACTGTCGTGGTAGACCTGTTATGGTGCGTAACGCTACCCTGTGCAGACGAGCTGGGTCTTCGTGGATTTTCGTGGTCAGTTCGTACGACGGGGCGCCGTAGAGAATCTCGCCAACTACTACCGCGCGAGCCAGCGTCTGACAAGCCTCCTGCCTTGCACCACCGTACTTGTTTGACATACGAGCGATGAGATGTAGTGTAATCTTCCAGGTGCTCTTGAGGCGCTTGATCCTAGTACGAGGACTGTTGCCGCTGCTGACGGGCCCACCGAGATGTTTGAGTGATCCGTTATGAGATGTGAGCACCTGTCCTGCCATGAGAAGTTGCAACTGTTGGGACGGGTTAGTACGAGTCCTGCCATCAATGCTGCACATACGGCGACACGGCTCCACCTAGCTCGACACACGGCCGCTGATAGAGAACGAGATGAGGAGGACATATATGTGGATGCATCCCTGAAAGACGGCGCCATATCAATGACATGGCGCAGCCGTGAGAATCTCAGTTTCAACGGCTGCCGTACTATTCGTGCACCCGATGGGTGCATAAAGAAAGGGGAGCTTCTCGCTATATACGGCGCTCAACTGCAGGTGGAAAACGTTCTGGCCGGCAATCAATTGCTACAAACTGACATGTCGCGTAAAATCCGAATACTCTCTTATTCACATGAAGCTGTACGCGAGCTCCACAAACCATTCTCGACCCACTCAATTGCACAGCAGATTACTTCTATAATCAGAACCCTCTCAACACGCAACGTGCGCATCCGCCTCGCGTGGATCCCTGGACACACGGGCGATGACGACGGGAACCAGTCCGCTCACAACGCGGCTCGGAAAATTGTCTCGTTCCTTCCTCCGCTGGAATACCCCGCCGTTACCGACGACCCTGCTGATATGTCCAACAACTTGGCTACCCTAACGTGCAGACTAGAGCGTGCCAAACATAGGAGCCGCGCATGACTTACGGCCGTTACACCACCGGGTTACCTTGATAGCTCAGCTGCTCTCACACGGCATGAGCAGATCTTCATTAATAAGATCATCGCCGATAATGATGGCTTAGCGGCCCTCGCTGGCATCAAGGGGACAATTTTGACGTTATGGAGTGCCAGTACTGTGGCTGTAGGTGTCGTGCTGACCTGTACCACCTAGTTTGGCACTGTTTCGAGTTCCACAAGGGACGCGACGACCTCGTCGCCGAGCATGGTTTTCTCACCGATGGCGAGGAATTTCGTGCATTGACCAGAGCCGGAGCGAACGGCATCTGGGAAAATATTGGCAAATATACTAAGATAAGTGGCCTCTACAAAGCAGTGTAAAGCGTGGCTCGACTACCCATGCCGTCCCTGCATGTATCAATAAACCCCTACTTTTCCCTTCCTTAATAACCCCATTTCCCAACAAAGGGCCTAGAGCCTCCCTTTCTAAATAAACATCTAATTAATTATTAATTAATTAATTAATTCTTTCATTCAGTGGTGCGTTTATTAGGTTTTAAATAAACTTCACCCAAGTGAATATTTGGTATCGGGCTCGTATGGAAACTATCGAAGTATTTCTTGGATACCTGCATCAAGAAAAGTGATAATGAACGATCGCAGCGCCTCTTTTCCCTCTACGTAACCTTGAGAAACTCTATGGCAAGTAGCGTCGTTTTAGCGTTTCCTAACCTAAAGCTTTTGCGTTTTACTGCAGGGCGAAAATGACACATAAAAATGGCATACCCCTGTGTAAAAAAGAGGAAGCTACGAAGCTGGTGGAATAAGGAAATTAAGGAGGCTATCCAACAGTGACAGGTGGGCTCAAGGGAACACAGAGAGGCAAAGAAGGTGCAGTTAACTCTAAAGGAAATAGACCAGAAATGAGAATCTTATGATTAGTAGCCTTCACGTGATTACGAAGAAAGAACGGCTGAAACGACACACGAACGGCGAAGAGGCAAAGACGCACACAAATAATAATAATAATAATTGGTTTTTGGTGGAAAGGAAATGGCGCAGTATCTGTCTCATATATCGTTGGAAACCTGAACCGCGCCGTAAGGGAAGGGATAAAGGAGGGAGTGAAAGAAGATAGGAACGAATAGGTCCGTAGTGGAGGGCTCAGGAATAATTTCGACCACCTGGGGATCTTTAACGTGCACTGACATCGCACAGCACACGGGCGCCTTAGCGTTTTTCCTCCATAAAAACGCAGCCGCCGCGGTCGGGTTCGAACCCGGGAACTCCGGATCAGTAGTCGAGCGCCCTAACCACTGAGCCACCGCGGCGGGGCACACAAACGCACAAACTGCGTTTCTGTGCGTCCTTGCCTCTTCGCCGTCCGCGCCTCGTTTGCGCAGTTCTTTCTTCGCATCTATAATGAGCCAACTGGCCCGACAACTTCTATTCACATGATTAGACAGGCTTCGAGAGATTCAATAGGCTCGCCAAAAGCGGGCTTTAGATTCGGCGCACCCCTCGGGTGATGGCGCCACTGTATGGCTACCGCTCCCATTACTTCGGCTTGGAGGACGGGTAAAAAAATTGGCAAAATTGGTTTTTGGGGAAAGGAAATGGCGCAGTATCTGTCTCACATATCGACGGACACCTGAACCGCGCCGTAAGGGAAGGAATAAAGGAGGAACAAAGAGAAGAAAGGAAGAAAGAGGTGCCGTAGGGGAGGGCTCCGGAACAATTTCGACCACCTGGGGATCTTTAACGTGCACTGACATCGCACAGCACACGGGCGCCTTAGCGTTTCGCCTCCACTGAAACGCGGTCGCCGCGGTCGGGTTCGAACCCGGGTACTCCGGATCAGTAGCCGAGCGCCTTAACCACTGAGCCACCGCGGCGGGTGACAGTTCAAAGCCAAGGAGGTTTTTTAAGGGGCGCTGACAGCTGATTCTGATGCATGTTCCCGACACAAATAATAGCGAGGAGTTGAAAGATTCATTGATTTAAATACGTATTTTATTAAATGCTCTTCATATGCACGTTGCTCGAGCCATCTGTGCGGGCGTTCCCACGGCGGCCGAGGCGGATGCTGGTTTGTCCGCAGCCGACTGCCGTAAAGCATGTTGCTCTAGCCTTCCTCAACAAATTCCACAAGGTTTGCAGAGAGCAGAGCGAAGACCGTGCTGTCGTATGTTGCTGGAAGAACCCAGTCGCAGTAAGCTGCTGGGCGGATCGCAATAGGTAGTTCTGTGGGCTTTCTTGTGCGTTGATCCGAATATGCCTGGCACTACCAGACGATGAGGGAAGGAGTCGCCGGACTTCGCCAGGGGCGACGGCTCATCTCTTCGTCAGGCTCATTGTTCTTGAGGAGTTGCAGGAAACTAAACACAAGAACGCGACACCAAGACCATTATAGGGCTCCCTTAAATATGCATGGATAAAATAAAAAAAGCGATACTTGTTCTCAAACCTATGTAATTTCAGAGCTCTAGGTTTAATCAGAATGAATGTCCTGCGACTTGGAACGTACTAAAAATCGAATACACAATACACACTCAAACTACGTTATCAAGCACTATAACAAAAGCACCACCACAGCATTTTTTTTATGACCACCAAACTGGCTGGCTGCGGCAGCAAAGCAAAATATGAAAGGTTTTATTGAAAACCTGTGGAAACTGCCTCATTAAATATGCGCGTCTTTTGAAAAGCTGATTCCAGCGCTTGTAAGCTTGAGCTCAGCAGTTTCTTTGCGCCCTGGACAAAACCTCGCATGTTAACGTCATTATGTTTCAAGCTGAAAGAATTAACAATAAACGTGGCGTAGTAGTAATTAAACCGATGCAGGGGATCGAAAAGGGCGCTAGTTTCGGCTATTGAAAAACCTCTCAGCAGCAGAATTTTGAAGCTGACTCGTTTGCGTTCATTATGAAACAGCAGTAATTAAATTTTTCATGCCGCCCGCGTGGGCGTCTAAGCTGTGAATATCCGACAGTGTTTTTCAGGCCTGGTCGCTCTGGTGGGGAAGAAACAGGGGGTATTAGGGTTCAAAGTCATAAAGAAGAAATTAGAGACTGAGATGATATGCAGGCTTTAGCAGATGCCGAAAGCCGAAAAAATGCCCTAGGCAGCGCTCAACAACTCAGTAAAGCAAGAAAAAAAAAGAACCGAGTTTGAATTAGTTTGTTCTGAAGCCGTGTCATGAAAGCTTATAGTGCGCGAAGTTTCTTTTAACTTTCCTTATTGAACTGCGTATAAGGCCAGCAGTGCAATTTTATGTTGATAATGTTAGCACATCGCGGTTATGCTCATCGTCAAAAAGTGAATAAAGCCGGATTGCGATCAAACTGCGAAAATGCTCGCGGTTTTGCAGTGTAGAACCGCGTTGCGCCGCAAATGCGTGTTGTGATCCCCAGGAAAGCCAAATCGTATAAGATGTACACAGATTCATTCGTTCAATGAAATCAATTTTTTTTTCTGCAGGTCATTCATGACCCGACGTGACAGCCAAGGAGCCACAGGAACATGGTGAGAGTCTAAAAATTCTCCCCACATTAAATGAGTATTGATTGCATAATATATTTATAAAAGCTTCTTTTCTTGTAGCTTAATTGTGGCCTCTTGTCACATATTACGAAGAGATGTGCTTTAAAACGGAAAGCGGCAGCGCGAATCAACAAGGACGAAAGAGAGACACGAGAACACAAGAAAAGCGCTGAACTACCAATTTATTCATTTTAATTTTTATTGAAAACAGGCCGCATTATATACAATCCAATACATCACGTGCCCAATGACATGAGCAATCATGAATGTGCAACCAGTGCCGACGCAACACTTAAGTTTATCACTGGAGGCTAGATACCGGCTATAATCTCAAGTGCGTGCCATCAAACGCGGAAAGGAGGACCGAATTGCAAAGGTACAGAAGGCGTCTTTGCATCATAGCAAAAGCAGAGTCAACACGCCGTAGCAAAAACAAAAAGCAGAGTCAACACGTCGAAGCAGAAGCAAAACAGAGTCAACAGGTCGTTCACCAACCAGCCCGCACCAAGATATTAATGGATGTGCTTGATTTGTTTCATGCAAAAGGGTTCTTCCTTCTGGTTCGCTAGAAACCTTAACAGAATCTCCCATTCTTGGATCTTCATGCCAACCATGTCTAAGCTGGTGGCCTTGATTTCTGAATCATGCCAGAGAACAAGGAGACTTCTCGTTTTTAAAACAGTAGTGCCACCTCCCCACCTGTCAGAAAACCGTGAAGCGCTCTGCCCGTGCCGGCTGCACTGCCCTGCCCCACCCACCATAATGGTTCGGCCCCGCGTGACTTCCATCTCCGCGATGTAAGGTATATGGTTTATGGGGGATTTAGCGTCCCAAAGCGACTCAGGCTATGAGGGACGCCGTAGTGAAGGTCTCCGGAAATTTCGACCACCTGGGGTTCTTTAACGTGCACTGACATCGCACAGTACACGGGCCTCTAGAATTTCGCCTCCATCGAAATTCGACCGCCGCGGCCGGGATCGAACCCGCGTCTTTCGGGCCGGCAGCCGAGCGCCACAACCACTCAGCCACCGCGGCGGCTATAAGGAACGTATAAACCGCTTAGCGCTAGTTTCTCCAGCCAATGGTAATGACCTGTGCACTGTGGTGCTCTAGGTCCTTTCCATTTTTGCATGCACTTTGCAGCGCCAAGGAGACTTTTTTTCTGTCACTTGCAAGAAATGCTTAGCTATTGATGCGGACTTTGTTACCTAGTTACCGAAACTTGAATGTTACAACCGACCTTAGAGCGGCAACTACTGCAAGTGCCCAAATTCATTATCGCTTTGTGCAGTAAATATTTGAAAAAGACTGGAACAGCGGAGGCTGAACCAGGTTTCTTGAATCCTATTGAGTCATGGCTTGCAGTCGATGCCGATAAAATGTACGTAAGGGGGAACTTGCCATAAGCATGCACTGATGTAGGTAAGCGATGTACCCAAGCTCACGTGACAAACAAAAACGCTGGCTCATTATTTTTCAGCTCCGGAGGAAACAATACTAAAGGCGAAAGGGAGAGAAAAAAAAATAACGATTGTAATGCGGATGTTGCATCGGGCTTCGAAACGGGCTCCACCGGGCAGCAGTGTGGGGCAGTGAAACGATGTATTGATGAAGTCATGATGAAGTGGTGTACGTGCTTATTCTGCTCGCTCCTGTCTGGCGCAAAAGTCCGGCCCTTTTTTTTAAAAGCAAATTAATAAAATCACTCTTCACTGCAAGCTGTTTCGCGTATTTGTCGGTATTATATTCGTCATGTGACGTTCGTTCCTCGGTAGCTCCAGACATTCAAGTCGTGCCTGGTACGCATTTTAAAGAAAGCAACAAGAAAACTTGTAGAGCTGAGCTTACCGTTTCAGCGCAGTATTCAGCGAAAGCTGCTATACCTTTGGTTTAGCCATTTAGTCTCCAAGATTTGTCACTAACACTCATTTATTCATGCAGTGGAATACGAGAGCTTTCTGATCGCTAAAGTGGGCGGAAATCGCATCGCAGTCTGGGACCTATATATGAAAGCTTTCTTTCGAAGATCAAGTCTATACAGGAGTGGCGACTCGTCGCTTGGTGTGACGGATCGAAAGCCGAAATGAGCCCAAAGTTTGTCATGACTTAAATAAATGCAGCGCACGGCACAGGAACGTTGAAAGCTCTACGCTGTTTCATGCACTGATTCAGATATGTACACCTGGCGTCAGAAGTATACGGGGCACACGCGTCGGTAAAAAACACTCGGCCTTTTTTGTGTAGCCTTTGCCGCTAGGCTGAAATGACAGGAGCTTTTCAGAGTTACCACCCTAAAGCACAGGCTGCAGGTTTCCATGACTGGGTACATCTTGTGGCTTCCTCAAAATTGACATTTTTCGTAACTCGCGTGCCCCGGAAAGGTTTGGTTTAGTTTACGGGGTTTTAACGTCCCAAAGCGACTCAGGCTATGAGGGACGCCGTAGTGCAGGGCTCCGGAAATTTCGACCACCTGGAGTTTTTTAACGTGCACTGATATCGCACAGCACACGGGCCTGTGAAATTTCGCCTCCCTCGAAATTCGACCGCCGCGGCCATGATCGAACCCGCGTCTTTCGGGGCAGCAGTTGAGCGGCATAACCACTGAGCCACCGCGGCGGCTCAAATGTGAGATGAGTCAAAATTTTCGTAGAAGAAGAGGCAAGTGACAGACGCCCGAGGGGATGTTAACATGAGGTTAAAACATCTCCTTATCGGTTTTGGCGTCACCTGTCACGGCCTGAACCCAGTTTGTATCCAGCTTTTGTGAATGGTGCAGAGATAACTGAAAAATCACTGATAGCGTCCAACTACAGACACTAGCGATTTTGCGTTTCTCCTTCGTATGAAAGCGGCCGCGGCAGCCAGGATTCGATCCCGCAACCTTCGGTTCAGCATCTTAATATATTTACCACTGAGCCACCATGACTGCTACAAACGAACGTTATTTGCTCTTCGAGCCGATCAGTGACGAAAAAATGTCGGCAGAGACTCTTAAGACTGCTTAAGTGGGAGAAGGTGAGGTGAGCCGGTCCGCTCACTTTGTGAACGCAGTCGCCCCGCGCTGCGGCTTGATGAAACCCGATGTCATGCAGCTGGCAACTCTACCTCTGCATAGCTCTACGTAGCCGCCAGAAGGTGCGCCACTGTCCTAGGATGGCAGGTGCTGCCACCGGTCGGGCTTGTGCGATCCGCCTGACCAGTCATTAATTTAACCGCCACCTGCCAGGTTGCACGAGGACGCCATCTTTTATGGGTACCATGGGGTGTGTTATCACTCACCCACACACACACACACACACACTCGCGCACACACGCACGCGCTCACGCACATCACATGCAGACGGGTTTTCGCTCAATGGGGCAAGTAAGGCTTACGCCTTAAAAACGACTTCGTGTGGCAGTCTGTGCTGTAACTAAAACACGCAGATTATCGTTGAAAATTTATTGTGCGTCAACAGCAGAAATAGACAGGACATAGATGGAAACATAGACAAGCGCTGAATAACAGCTGAACTTTTTGAAGCAGTGGTACACATTTAAATACGTTGGGAAACAAAACTAAACAATCATTTCAAAAAGCAGCCGGAAAGATTGCAGCTATGACAAGTGGGAGGCAAGATAGTTCACTTCCGTGTCAGACAAGGTCGCACTACCTCCCACTTGTCGTAGCTACAATCTTTCCGGCTGCGTATTGCGATGCTTCTTTGGTTTTTGCTTCCCACCATATTGAAGCGTGTACCATTTCTTCAAAAAGTTCAGTCGGTATACTCAGCGCGCATCTGTTTCCATCTACGCCCAGCTCTGATCGATGAGAAGTAGCCTCAGAAGTAGCCTCAGAAGTAGCCTCAGAAGTAGCCTGAGAACTCCAAGTTCTTCTCTGATATAGCGATACACTTGCGAAGCACATCCGTGTCCTTCTCGCAGAAGTTGGCCCCATAGCATTTGCCTCAGTCGTGACTCAAAAAAGCATGATTTTGGCCGCTTGTACTATTTTTTTGGCAACGCGATGTCTGCAAGAAAATGAAAAGCGAGCCAGTTCTCAAGAGACAGAAAATATTAAACCTAGCTCATTTCCTGGAGTAGCTGCGTGGCAGGCGTACTTAACGTCGTCAGCGACGCAGAACTGCTGTGCGAGGCTTTCCCCAATCCACCCATACACTTCTTCGGTACTGCGCAACCGTACTTCAGCGTAATTGGGCCCAAAAACAAGGTTATACTTTGTAGCCTTTGAAGTGCTGTTTTCTTTTTAAATCTTTCGAAGAAATTATCTGCAGTTGCTGACAAAAAAAAAAAGAAATGAAAAGCAGAAGCGCCCGAGCGACCGTAATGTGATTTTTATCCTGCGTGTTTAAAATATCATCGTGCTCAGCTTGACCTTTTTAGCAAAAAAAAACATATATTAAGTGAAACCGACGTGGCCCACGGATGTTCACCAGAGTCTGGATTCTCGCGGGAACAAAGTGTTTCCTGTCTTCATCGTATGCTTTCTTTACGGTCTTTTTAACGAAGAAAAAATCTGTTGCTGAGCCCAGAGCTGTGAATCAAAGTCTAAAGTTTCTTTTTTAGCCTGCCTTCTTGTCGTAGTTTGAGATAACTAAATTTGTACTTTTGCAAATTTTATGTATTGTCTTCTGCCCCCCCCCCCCCTCCTTTTTTTGTCTGTAGCAAGACTCCTCATTAACACAGTGTTAACGCTATATAAACTGAATCACGAGCTTAAATTTATTATCCACTAAAAGCACTATGATAATTTAAACTTCAGGCGCGAAATTGCTTTCTCGTGAAAAATTCACTTAGCGATTGAACAAGAAGATTAAAGGAAGTGAACATTTTTTGAGAAATTTCGAATAGTCGTAATTAGTACAGACCATTTAAGGTCCAGGAGAGCAATGGCAGCGTGCTCTGTGTCCCCTGGCAGAGGAAGCGAGTGCCGCCAGGAAAGTTTGAGTTACCGAGTCCGTCCGGGCCCTTAAATCTTCGATTCCGAGGCTCTGCATATGTGCTCCATTCATAATTTTTTAACGGAAAGCTTGTTTCGTGCTCTCCGACCAGAAGTCGCCGGGGCACTTCGGGTGTTCGGTGATGCTCGAAATGACGTTCGCAGTTCTTGGACAAGATCGCAATTTTTTATAGTCCCGTGCTCTCCGTTCTTCTCTCGAAAGACACACAGCATACAAAATGTGAGCTAGATCTCCAAATGCACCGCGATTCACGCGCCCAGGGAGAGGTTCTCGTCAGGTTTCATGCAGCCTCACTACTCCTTGGGCTGACGTCTTACCTCAGGAAAGTTCTTTGGTTGTGAACGTGGACGGCGGTGGTGAGAAGTATAGTGATTCGCCATCATGCCTCTTAGAACTTTCCATCAAGACTATCGCACAGAACTCCTAACGGATCACCCTCCTTTGCTGCCTGTGGCTGGATGCAGCAGTGGGAAAAACCAGTTTGCAGAGAAGTCTAAGATAGGTAAGACTACAAGCAACCCCGAGCACAAGGTATGGGTAAGCTATAGTACCAACCAAGAAATTACGAAAAGCTCTTGGTGCTACTGAGAGCAGAACCCAGGAACTCCAGCGTGAAAGGCGGGTACTGCATTGCTAGGTTACTGCTGCAGTGCCACAGTGCATGGCAGAGCACTGTCACTGTGTCCACAGTGTACGGCAAACACTGTATACTGCCCGGCCTGTCCGAACGGCATATGCTCATCGTAATACCGCATTTACACGGGCGACCTTAACCACAGTTAAGGTAACTACGGTTCCCCGCAACTAAGGAACGATAACACCGGTGCAATGCCACATCTCTAAGCGGGTGGCTGCTGATGAACGCCAATTTTGCGATTGACCATACTGGTTTGCCTTTGCGCTGCCCAAAGCCTTACCACCCTTAGTTCTGTGCTGGACATTGAGATGATCAGTTTTGCACATTCCGTGTGCAGTTTGTTGGGTTGAGGAAATCGAAAGCGTTGAGACGCCAACCGGACAGCTTTATTCCAGCCCAGCGAATGCCGGCACGAACACGAGACGGCCGCCAGCCGACGCGCAGCCAAGCCAAGCCACGCAGACGGCCTGGCCACTGCATGTGGCTACTGCCTACAACACAGTTGAACTATTGTCAATGCTTGTTTTGTTTCACCAATGCTACACAAACAGGACAGCAGAAAAGAACAGCGCGCATCAGCTGTCCTGTTCCATTCAACTGTCCTATCTCCTTGTAGGCTGTCACATCGAAACGGATGCTCCCCAACTAGTTTAGCTTTACATACTTGTGAATGCTCACGGCAACCACAGATGAGCCGGTGTGCCTTTTATACTTAAAGCGTTAGCTTTGTACAACTATAATTTTATATGTAAGGAACTTCCTCCAGGCTGAGCGGTGTCTTTTTCGCCGTGGCGTGGGATGTTTTACTGAATCGCAAACGCTGCCGCATTCTTCTGTTGGCCAGATAGAAATGATATCTTTGGGTTTGCGCTTTGAGGGACTTGTGGGCACAGAAGTTGACGCACTAAAGAAGCGAAGTGAGCCAATATTTTAGCCTAGGAAAAGGAGCTGTCTGAGTTTATTTTTATTCTACGAATTAACAACTTCGCGCAAAGCTGTGACAAAAAAAAAAAAAAACTCGCCGAGTGTGGCTTTTGCTCATTACAAGCTCCTTTAATTTCATGGACCTGGAAACACCCTAAACTACTCTCTCCAAATATAGACGCTGGTAAAAACGCTGCAAGCGCCGTGAAGTAGAGCTTCATCGACAAAAACGAGAGTCCTCGTCGGCCACAAGTGCGAAGTGCGTCGTTCAAAACGGCATGCCTTTTCTCCGGAACTATACAGCATAGTCTGGATTACGAGGGGCTGAGAATACGTGCAAGACAGCCAGTGAATCATTAAGGCGGGTGCCGGGTGATTGGAGGACACGCCGTGGCTCGTAATCCAATGCCGGCCTCCTTTTAGCCTTACATTTTCCCTAAGGAGGCCAGCAAGCATGCTCGCTTTCGCACGCAGATGCTGACGGTACGTGGTCCGCGCCTACGAAAAAAATTTCCGCTGGGACCACGCTCTCTCTGTCAGAAGTTCGGTTCATTAGGCGCGTTTTCGTTTCGCCACTCTAGCATCAAAGAGCTCTCGTGAGCCGCGTTATCGTGCCTTTCGTCGTCGTCGAACGAACGTGCTAAGTTAGCTTCTGGCACCTGCGTTCCGAACTAGGCTGTTCTTATATGCATCAAATGACTTTGCCTCCCTAACTTTATTGAAGGCGGTTTTATGCGTTTTGGCAAAGTTCTTTTTTCTTTTCATGAGTTTCACGAAATGCTCCTGCTAATGCAGTTACCACTTGCTTCCACTGCGTTCTCGTTCTGAAGGTTTATCGACTGGCCTGTTGGCAAAAAAGATCGAATAGAACTTTTTCCAGCGTGTCTCTCATAATTACCTCCATGCGCTCGTTTTAACGGCTTGAATTCTCACATTACCACACTGCCATAGGCGGACTGACTTCTCTGAAGCAATTTAGAAGTAAAATTTAAAAAAAATGATGAAGCGAAATTGTTTACACTTCTTTAAAGCAGACATTAAACGTGCGTCCTGCGGAACCTGTTTACAGCAACAAGTGCGGCTATATTTGTTTATTTATGTGCTTCTAAGCAGGATGCATCTAATTCCCTCAGACTAAGCAGTCGCTCGAGTATGATATCTAACCTCTGAGTTGTCGTTGATTGGTTTTGAAGCCCTGGCTTGGAGCCTGTATTCATTGGTTTCGGTTCTTTTTTAATCCTGTTCAGTTTGGGTCTGTATGGCTGGTGGGGATCGCTATTTACCATTCAGTATACACACTGAAGGGATGGAGCGCCCACATGAAAGGCGTTTATAGAAATAACGAGAAGGCAAATAAATAAAAATGAATGGGGCTGTGGCTTCCACGACTGCACACAAACGGTAGCCCACGCAAACCTCTAGTCATTTATAGAGATTTGTTCATTTTTCTTTACTATTCGATCTTAATAATATTCATAATAAAATGCTTTTTGACGTCTCGTGTTATTGTTTTTCAACATTGCTTTACCGAGCCCTATCTTTCAGCTTGGTCAGGCTTTCGCCTAGCTTGACATTACAGCTGGGGTCTGTGGTGGAAAAGGAAAACAACCTCAAAAAAGCAAAAATGGGTACAGTGTGGTGAAGACTAGTATCAGGGCTCCGGCAACAAAGTAATAAGATTAAGACAGCGAAGGTGTCTCGTCGACGCAAGGCCCACTGATATTACAGGACGCTGCTGCCTTGTCAAGGATCAAGTATTCTCCTACTGTAGCCGTGACTATTCGCCCGTTCTGTCTCTTAAAAAAAAAACTGCCTATTTTCTTTTAGGTGGCCGGTATGGAATGATCTCATTTGTTTTTTTTTCTGTTAATAAAATTGAACAAATGTTTAGAGCGACAGCAGCAGCCTCGAAGAGTACTCTTAGAAATGCTTGCTTTTGCTGGCAGTGGCCTTGTAACCTACTGTCTCATGGCTCGTGTTCGAAGTTTCTTGATCAAGATTTGAGTTTGGGCAAGAGACAGTTAGGTCCCGATTTCAAGAGACAATCGTGATTTTAGCTTTGGTTTGCTAGCTGTTCGCACTTGTTATAGCGGGCGGGTTTTGATTCTTCGGTTTTCGATTTCAACACTAGCACCACCTGATGAGTTTCCTTTAATATGCCTTTATTGGCTTCTTGATGGCCACGTGATCCGGTGTTGTAAGCCTATATCGCACTGGATTTCTTGACAATACTTGTCAATTCCCGTCCTGTCTTGATTGTTTGTTCGCTTGTTCGCGTCCTCTTTGTCCCGGTCACTTATTCTGCAAAGTTGTTTCCATGGGCATAACGTTAACTGCTTCAGTTTGTGCTTATCGTTATCCACACGCGCTAAATGCTTAGTTCTGCCTCAAGCTCCATCGGCGTCCATCTGGAAAGGGCCTTCGAAAAAGGCGCCCGCCGACTCGGAATGAAGCGGGTCGGGCTCCCATTGGTTGCGCTGCGCCCAATCGACCGCCCCTGCCCTTTAAGGACCGCTTCACCCTCTCCTCCTCGACCGATGCGCGTAGCGCCGAGCGCGCTCGGCCCTGTCGGCGCTCACTCGGCGCGGGGCGAGCGCCCGCCGAGCTGCTCAATCAGTTGGTGCTCTCCGGCGGGACATTTGTGCCGCGCGGCGGGAGATGGTGGACGCCTGCTGCTCTGCGGAAACTGTGTCCTGCGAAAGGTGGCATTCAGTGGGTGATGTTGACTTGATCTGGTTGTTTAGAAAAGCGTCGGGACCAATCGTGATTTTACCCTCGGAAGACGAAGAGTTCTTGGCGTGGAGGTGCCTCTTCAACTTGTCCAGTGATTGGAACCGTGGGTGCAACGTGCGCGCAGAGGCAACGCTCTGGGAATACCGCGCGACGCGCCGCGAACTGCTAGCTTGAAGTTACCTCTTCGTGAAGAGAAACGCAGCTGGCACTTAACGCGGAGCAAGTGGCAGGAATTGCGTGAACATGTCGTCGGAAAAAAAGTGGGCACCATGTAATTCTTTTCACGGGAACGAAGAAAAAATTTAAACGCAACCCTCCTTCTCAGTGCATCAATTAGGAACGCTGCGTCTTCCGAATGTAAGTGTTGTTTTCTGCGTTTTTTTGTTGTTGGAAATAGTGACATCGGAGAGAACCGCCTGGAGGGGAGGTCCAGTAAAGCTAAAGTTCTCTTATGAGAGCTGTATCTTCGGCTGTGTTACGGCGCTGGACGTTTTGTGAGAGCAGACCATGAACAACGGTGGCTTTAGTTGCCTCTTTGGAACCTAGGGGCTCATGAACGCGCAGTGACGCCGTCTACACGACCAGGCCGTCGCGTCTCCCGGACGCTCATTGGGATCCAAGCATCACTCCTTCGAATGCGGACTAGTTCCGACACGCTCAACGATATCAGCCACGATGGTTGTGATAAACCCGCCTGCCGAACTGGACCCGCTCGCGTCGACACTTTTGGTGTCACTCAACGACACCTCAGCGACAGCGGCGGTGGACCCTAGCGCCCTGCCTCCTTCTCTTCCGGAGGAACTAACGTTCACGCGCAAGTCTCTGGTGCAGGTGGTCGTGTACGTGCTGCTGTTCGCAGCCGCGGCTGCCGGCAACGTGCCCGTCTTCCTCAGCCTGTTGGGCAAGCGCGCGCGCAAGTCTCGCATCAAGCTGATGATGATGCACCTGGCTGTGGCGGATCTGATCGTCACGTTCGTCATGATACCCCTCGAAGTAGCGTGGCGCCTCACGGTGCGCTGGGTCGCCGGCAACGCCATGTGCAAGATCATGCAGGTGAGTACGCGCATACTGCACGGGCACGGAAAAGGTGAACTAGATGACGTCATTGTTAATGAACAAGATCTAAATTAAGATAACTGGCAATGCTTATTCACTCGAGCACAGCCATACGGCCATGAAGGAAGACTTATGAGTTCTTACGATTCCTTGGAGTTGGCATAAATTCTTCCTGATCTGTCGACCGCACCAGAAACTACCCACCTCTGCGGGACAGCCGCTCTACCAACTTAACTAGCCTGGACGGTTAGCAGCCGCTCAGGACCATCTCTTGGTGACGGAAATTTTTTTCTTGGTTGAAATTTACTTAGAGAGGGAGGTCTGCGTTAAGCAATTCCCTGGAAATCTGAACTAGAAGGATGCCTCCCGCCGTGAAAGTCTGTCACTGTACCTGACTACGCACCCTTTCCCTCTTCATTTTGTTTGATTTAGTTGAACAGAAGCGATGGCCGGCAAAACGGGAAATATCGTGTAAGCGGCCGAGAAGCGGTCTTGCTTCGACGTTCGGGAATCGCTGAGCATGCACTGCCCCGCGATTTAATTCTCATACCTGATGCGCCGAAACTTCGCTGTCTCGACGGCTAACGTAACAACGATTGGCTACCGATATTTAGCGCTCTAAACTAAAACACAGCTCCCTTTCGTGCTTGTGACACTGGTCGTGATGGGCAGCAGAATCGCTGGCGTTGCACCGCTTCTTCAGGCCGCCGACTTTGCGCAACCGGCTCTAGTGGTGGCGAATTCTTCCTCGTAGGTGCTCACGCCACGGTTCCTCCTTTTACCGCTCTTTCATATTTTTTTTCACCGATAGCTGCATTTGAAACTTTCTCAGGCGCAAACGGTGCTCGTCGTAATATGTTGCAACTGAAAAAACCTGCGTTCGCTTGCTGTATTACCAGGAGTAGGCACTCTCGAGAACGTTCCGGGACACTGTCGCTGTGTCTTGGCTGTATCGCGCTGTATGAACACGTTGTCTATGCGAGGCGCCAGCAGGTGGCACTGCGTAAGCCGAAAACCCACTCGCTCGCGTGTTCTCGTTAAGTGGGGACAACCCTGTACATTACTGAGTTGTTGCGATGCTGTTTATGTAGTTAATTTAAACGCTAACAATTGGTTTTCTTGCACCCGAGGTGCCGTTTACTTTCGTTCAAAGTTTTTTTCTTTCGTTCTTCTCGCAACGCAACAGAAAAAACTGTTTCGGCTCAATCAAGGAAACGCTAGTGCAGAATAGGCATAAATGCGTAATTATCTTCGCGGTTTTTACCAGATTTGGGCAAACGCCGTTCTGGATACTGACGTGATGTGCTTTGAACAAGATTTGCTTTCTTTGACCACATTTTGAAATTTAAGCCCGGATTCTGATATTTTATTCAATGCAGCGATTCGTTTTTTTTTTTTCAACACACAAAACAGCTGGTTCAATGGCTCTGTTTCTGTGGCTCTGTTTCCACGGCATTTCCACAGTTCTTCTGTTTTCACGGTGAGAAACAAATTTAGTTTTCAAATTGAACAACCAGCTGTCTTAAAAAGCATATGCTCAACGCGCGCTACACACGAAGACCTAGTTGCATCAGTGCCGAATGAAATGGGGGTCTACTTCACTTAAACAGCGCAGCAATGTAGGAACCAAAGATAACTATTAAGCTTACTCGAAATAACCGTGCGCTACTCGCCTGCCTTTTTGTAGCTGTGGCTGGCAAAAAACTGGGTGCCTAGTAGTCACAAACCATCCTTGCGTAAGAAGAGCTTGTGAGGATTCTTATCTAGTTAGCTGGCACCAAAATTGAGGAAAATATAGTAAAGTCCGGTTGCACACTTATTCCAGCCAACAGCAGCGAATTGAAATTTCTTTTTGTATTTACCAGTGGCAGGAATTACGGTGGAGGATTACGAATCGAAACGAAGATCATAATACAATCAAGCGACATTAAATCAGTGATTACAGGGCAAGCTGATGATTACCAGGAAGGAAGAAGGCGTCCTGAGTGAAATGATTCAAACAAACGACCATGATCGCGGTAACTTTTTTTTTTTCAAGTGCTCAGATTGTTCATCTATAACGTTCTCAGAAGCGCGCGGTTTTGTTCCCTTGGGAAGCGACAAATTGGCACTGTGCGGACTTTCCAGCTATAAGACGCACAAAATAAAATGCGACAAAACTCTCGACGTTAACTTTATCGTATTTTTTTATTTTTGCCCTTCATGCGACGGCATCACGATGATTCGAGAACAGAGCTGCCGTTTCACCGCGCACGAGTAACGGAAAACTAGCGCGCGTAACTATGGCGGACCTGAATAGGTGGTTCCTGAGGTCGCTGGATGGCGAGGAGTGATATGAAGCTGCGAATAGATAGCCTTTGGAAAGCGCGCTTCGCCGCAGTACTGAGGTTTGCGAGTCGAGGGACCCACACTGTTCGACTGGAGGTCGCACAAAAAGTACGCATCCCGCGGCATTCGGTTTTGATATCGGAAGAGGAAAAAAAAAAGCAGGTAGACACGTGAAACACTCAATGGAATTGTTACAGAAATTAGTTTGCACCAATTGCTCTTGAACTATGCCGAGGCTGTTTTCTTCGTCCTATCCAGTGGAAAAATATGACAGTAGTGCTCAAAATAAGACAATATTTGTCGTCCTGCCCTAATAATAGATTTTTATGCAGTATTGTACTCTTTTTCTGTAGCACTGTAGTATTGGTAATTTTCTCAAATCTGTCACTACGACGAGGTAGAGCTCAATATTAAAGCGAAATTAGGTTTTTACTACAAAAATTTCTGTTGTTGCTACGAGGTAATGTCATAAAAAATTCGAGGAAGACACTGAAGCTCCACCTTAAGGGAATGACGCGATAGTGTAGTGGATTAGGCTTTTCATTTTGAGCAGTTTGACATCTTTGAACCCATTTTTCATTTTTTGTGTGTTTTAATTAATTAATCGACTACACAATCTAAATTTTCTTAATTAGCATAATCAAACATTGGCATCTCATTCTGAGCATTTTGATACCTTTGAACCCCTTATTTCAGTTTTTCAGTTTTTATTTCTTTAATTATTACAATAATTACAATCATTTAATTAACTCGTCATCGCCTATCACACACAAATCAATCATCAGTCACTGGAACCACAAATTACCGTGATACGTTTTTTTTTTACGCAGCTCTCGATTATTTCCGACACGCGGTGCCGAATACTACCACGCCGACGGATTTTCGTCCGAACGAGCCATACGCTCTCTTGTAATATTACAAAAAATCTCTTGCGGCAATAGAAAATTTTCTTTAGGGTTTTTCGACAAAAATTTAGATAGCCTCGATACCCTATGGTCCGATTTACGTCTTAATGCATAGTGTATACGCTGTACGTGGCTGTGTGTATTTAGTGTACTCTTTTAAAGACATGGGTGGTCTTTGCTGTTATCGAAGTTAGCTTGGACGCAGGATTATAAGCAGATGAGGCCTGCTGAACGGACGCAGAAGTGTTACCGCGATGCGAGCATGTAAAAGTGGCCGAGAATCTAGTGTGAAAGCTCTAGATTGCATTTCTGCATACACTCCGTTGAGTTCGGAGATCTGTTCGGCCCTAGACAGCGGTCACGCCGCAGAGCTCCGCATTCATTCATGTTCTATAGCAGCTCACTTTGGCGCTTCAAAGCGCATGTAGCAATTGCGACCGATGGGTCGAACTCCCGTGACTGGACTGCAAATGGGCGCGGCAGCTATAGTTACACCTAAAGGAAGGAAGGGCCGGTATACGCTGCGTTTTGTGGTCCTTGAATACTATTTTTGTGCAGTAGTAAGAAAGAACCGTAGTTTTTATTTTATTTCCACCTACTATTGTATACTGTAAGATATAACAGACACAGGTGCAAATATCTTTGAAATATTTTTTGAAGTACGCAGTTTACTGCAAGGCATGTTAAGGTGGCAACACCACTGGGGGCAAGGATTTCATGCATGCCCTAATTGTGACAGTGATTTGAAGGCCAATCATCTTAAATATACAGTAAAATCTGGTAGTAACGTTGAATATACCGCTACTGCAAGCTTCGAAACACTCTACTATGCTGCCACTGCAGACAGCACGCACTTGAGAGCTTGAAACATATTTTTATGCGAAGGCCCGAACGCCGTGCACCTCCGACTGCTCTCCTAAAGCAGTTGCAAGGGCGCTTGCCTCATATTAGGGTAACAGCAAGAATGGGCGAAAGCACTGGTGTCCTTCCTTACGTTAAATTGCTCGGATAATAGGCATTAGTCCTTCAATGGTAATTTTTTTTTGTATTAGTGGAGTTTGCGTTTTGCGTTTTTCTTTCTTTTTTTTTTCAAACTGCTTTGCCATTCCGCTGATATGATCTCGAAACGGGTGCTTTTCTTTTTTTTTTGGATAATTTAGTTTTTTCTCTTCCTAACCCTTTTCTTTTGTGACAGTGAAATGAGGTGAACAACACTTTTTTTCCGACTGGCGAAAGCTGAAGTTCTTCATGCGCTTTTGTATAAACAACCATTCATTCTTTGTCATGGCGTTTTCCCCGTTTGCGTGCAGAGTTCATGGGTAATGAATGATGCACTGTGAGCCGTTTACTTTGTTTCATTAGATTACATCCAAAACCCCTGCTTTGAGTATTACATAAGCGGAAGGGTTAGCATTGTGACGGAGATTTGTAATATTGTGCATAATAAATTGTTTAATCTCTTTGGAAACGTTATAAGGCGACGTGACTTGTGTGACTTCATGGGAAGGCGATTCAAGTCAGTTGCTCCCCAGAGGAAAAAAAAAAAAAGCAGCAAAGGCAGTCATGCGGACGCGGGGGGGAGGGGGGGGGGGGAGGGGGGGTGCTTGAATGGGCGGCTTGAAAAGATGAGCACGGCTGTGTAGCCTAAGAGTAGTACTAGGAAGCAATGTGCGGCACAGACCCAAAGAAGATGTAAAGATATTTTCGGAACAGAGACTGGCGACGCGGCAAAGCACAGAAAAAAATGATTGGTTTGCCTTTTTTAAGCTCGAGCTGATTTATATATTGCAGGGCTTATCTCGCGGCGTTAAAGATATTATACGTATTGTAGTACCAAGCTACAGCTCTGCAGTGAGGCACGTTGTAATGCAGAAATGCAGATTGATTTCAGCCACGCAGTGCTCTTAACGTACACCACGATGCCAGCAAAGCCTATACATGCATTAACGCTATGTGGACTAATTCCTAGAAGTACATTTTATAAGAATCATCAGTATTTTCTAAAATCGTGCAGCTGTGGCTCTTTTAAACTTTCCAAATACATCAGAAACCCATTTTCACTTCAGTACTGCAAAATATGTCGGTGTTGTAATATAGTAAACGTATTACTGTACTTGTTTTTTTGTGTCGTTTCTAGCGATCTTAAATCCAGTAAGTAGACGAAAGGATAGTTACTCTTTGACTACTACTTTGGCTTCTCAGTCTACACTTGCTGTCGAACTTTGAATTCAAAGCACAGAAGCTTGCCATGATGCAGCTTCGAAGTGGTGTAACTGTATTACTTTACAGCGCCGAAGCGAACAGGCTATGGGACAACTGAAGAGGCGGAACAAGACAAAACGAGTTTTATGAGATATAGCTTAGAGGTTTATATAACGCCGAATAATGCAGGACGCATTACGGACCGCCTCCGGAGGCAGCAGCTGCTAGTATGGAAGGCAAGTCATTTGCTCATTGCTTTCCCAAGACAGCGATGTAAGAAATAAGCCCGTTTGACGCGCTTTAAAGGGACACTGATCACCACAGCTCCAAGCAGTTATGGTTCTCAGTGAAAACTGATTTTCTATTTCTGGATGTGTTGACTTTTGTCCAGCAGCAAAAGGCGCATTCAACGCCGAGTAAATTTGATTTAAAAATTTTCCCGCCAGTCGATTCAGATCGTGACGTCCTTAGAGAAAAGGACGGGCTTCCACAAGTGTGGGGTGAGCCCTTACAAAATTTTCTTTAGAGAGTCTACAGACCGTTCATAGAATTTTGTCTAAAAAGTCTATAGATTCTTTATAGACGAACCTTTAAGAACGGTCTATAGGCAATACAAATCCTATTGACTGTTTATAGACAATCTGTTGATTTATGGCCATGCACTATAAGTAGACTTTTGTCTTTAGACAGTCTACAGACTATGAGTAAATAGAAATAAATATCTCTAGGAAGGCAATAGAGTCTATAAGAAGTCTATAGACTACTTATAGACCATTTTGTAAGAGAACTGCGGTGTAGCGTAGCCTCTGTGCTCCGCGGCTGCGCCTAAAAATTGGTGTCGATACAAGTATTTTACATGCGAAATCGGCCGTTGATAGCGACGCCTGTCTTTCGTTTTTTTTTTTTTGGGGGGGGGGAGCTTTTTCAGCTTAATAAAGGCTTCGTTTTCGATGGCAGTGATCGCTTCGTGATTAGAACGCGGTGCCATATCTATAAAGGCTAACTTCAATTTCACCTTAGTGTCCCTTCAACGCATCTCTGCACGTTCTTGAAAGCGTTAGTCGCGTCGTGCTAAAGATCAGGATTATACATGGCCCAGGATAGGGGAATGCGGGTAGTTAAATTTTCGGCCACCAAATGCCGCCAGAGTGCCAATGGCTCGGTGAAGTTCGTGGCGCTGCGGCACCGCACCATAGGCTCCATAGCGCGTGGTTTGCGTTTTATGTTCAACACTTTACAGCCGACGGATGGATCAGCAACTCAGCAGCATGAAGCTAACGTGTTGTTGCGCACGTGTGCGCAGGTCCTCCGCGCGTTCGGCCCGTACCTGTCGTCCATGGTGCTGGTGTGCATCAGCGCGGACCGGTACTTCGCCGTGCTGCACCCCCTGCGGGTGCACGACGCCCGCCGGAGAGGCAAGTTCATGCTGGCCGCAGCCTGGTACATCAGCCTTGCTTGCAGCCTGCCGCAGGTGAGTGCTACTCCCTCACGCATTCCCGCAGTGTTGCATAGTCGCCGTACACTTCGACTCATTTAAAGCGTGGAGAGTATCTTGAGGCTGTTCGCGAGCAAATACCATTCGTGTTTGGCCTGCGTCCATGCACTGGGTACTGACGACAGCCAGCTGTACGTAGATGGAGAAGGAGCTGGCCTGTCAGGAACCATTATTAAACGGACACTGAGGCAAAGTTACTTGAGGGAAGTTAGCCTGTATCGATGAATTACTACGTTAAAATGGCAAAGACGCTACTCTAAATGCAAACGCATCTTTTATGAGGTATAGAAAAGGTGAAAAAAAAATGAAATACAGATGTCGCCACTACTGGCCGTTTTCGCAAGCGAGACTACAGTGCGTCAAAAAAAAATTGTTAAGCTGATCTTTGAGGCTAGGCTACATCGCCATTCAGTTCATAACAGTGATTCAGGAGTCCTTCTCAGTCATGACTTTGCGAGTATAAATTTAGGTGCCGGATGATTTTGCAGTTTGATTTGCTCAACAATGAACGCGTCTTTGCTGCCGAACAAACATCAGCGTAGCCAGAAAGAGCCACATAATAGCCTTTTACTCAGAACACAGGTTGTACGGAGTTGTGCTTAAGGTTTCTTCAAGACCAGAGTGTTGCGCAGCTTCGGTTCAAGGTCAGCTGAAAAGAGCTGACCAGTTGGCGCGGTTTTCTTAAGCGGGTCTCTATGGCTGAGTTGTTGGTATACTTGGGTGAATTCAGTCGTACTATTATAGGTTGCCGTCGCAGGTACGACTATGAGTTACTAAGTTACTTGAATAAAAAAGCTTGTGTAACACTTAATATCATGTAATTAACTGCGCGAACAGAAACAAGGAGAAATGTGACTGTTGCGTACCCTTCAGTTACTGTGGAGAGAAAAAAAAACGCCGAGAACGATTACTGAATAAAGTATAAAGTGAATGGTTGCTGCGCTCTTTAAAAGAACCGAAAATTGTTTTTCAAGCACTGCTATTTTTCTGACTCAATAGAAAACTTGGTGTGCAAAGTCTCAGATGTTGACACCTGCATTGAAACCAACAAAGAAGATTTTTTTGGAAGAGATTTTAGGTCAGTGCAGATGGTTTTCTTTATGCGTCGTAACGTTAGGAACGATAGATGAGCGCGAGAGCGATCAGTAGCTCGGTGACAGCGAGAGCGATTGTTGGCAAAACTGAAGCACCGAAAATAAATGCGGCGCGAGAGGAAGGAACGTTTAGTTGTACAATGCACTTCCCGTTTTTGACGCATGAACTCAGAACCGTTCCGTTATTTTTATGTCCAGACACTATTTCACGCATAAGCGCTCATACGCGCAGCCATGGTGTTTCGATCAGTCGTTGATTACTTTAGGTAGACAAATTCTACACGGCACGAAAGCAAAAGGTATGTAAAGTTCTCCATTTTTTTCGAGCAGACGAGCAGCGGGTGCTGTGTCGTGCCAGCGGGATAGCCGAGCAGACGACGCTGCAACCAACGATGGCAGTGCACATGCGCACGTTTTAGCTATTTTTCTACACTCCGCTTCTGCTTGAGGCGCTGAACGACAGTCAGGTGGATGCTACTGTGATATTAATAAAAAAATGGGAGGGCTGTACAAGCGCGCGCACAGTAATTCGAAAACGAGTTGAAATAAGAAAACGTTCAGAATAGATTTTTTTTTTTCACTCGTTCGTTGAAGAAGACTTCTGAGAAGGCGACTGGCGCTGTCGAAATCAGAGCTCGGACAAATGTGAAAAATGCTTGAGCAGGGGTGGCAAAAACCTTCCTTTTGGTTCTGGAAGCAATCTGTTTGCGGCTCAAATTGTGTGGGTGGGCTTGGGCGTGCCCAGCGGCATATTTATCCGAACCGAAAGTGGCTCTGCATCTCTGACAGTTCTTGAGCAAGCACGGCGCGGCAGTATGCAGTTGATATGTTTCCGTGACCAATGACTGCTATCGCAGGCTCTGCGGAAGCTCCAGCGAATTCTCAGCTTTTTTTACTTTTCCAAGAAATAGAATGATACTCGTTCGCCAGTCATGCACCTCGGAAGACGGGCTGTGCGGCGGGACGAGTCCATTAAACGGAGGCGTGTGCCCGGAGCCTGTTGGTATGAAAAAGTTTTGCGATAAAGCCCCTCGTTCATTTCTTGTCGTCCATGGCGCAGTTCGAAATGTATAGCCCCAGTAAAGCCTCTCTGGCTGTCTGGTGGCAGTTGCTTCCTGCCTGAAGATGAGGTACGCGAACCGCGATGCGAAAGAGGACGCGACAGGAAGCCGTCCGGCTTTAATCGTAAAACCTTTGGTCGAGTGTGCGAGGTGTGGGCGGGAGCGAAATGATAACGATAAAAGAAGATACTTACAGAAACGGTGCAGGCAGGGCAGTTTGGAAAGGAGATATCTTTTCCGTAGCCATCGAGAAATGTGAAAAATGACTGAGCTGCACTTAAATGTTTCTATTTTTTTTTAGAAGAGCGACGGTAGTTTTCCTGGAACTCCGTCGTCGACCCACGGCGTCTATCGATACAAGGTCAGGAAGCGGCTTGCTGGTTATGAGGAAAGGAAATCAGCGTTACCAAATGAGTACGAGCGCGCATTTACACATTCACAAACCAGTTTTGTTCCGACATGCATGTTGACTGGCACCTGTTGCTTTAATCAATGTACATAAAAGTTGGAGAGTTTTCTTTTTTTTTTACCCACAAAGAAGGGCGAACTTGCAGTCTGCAGTCTTCCGCGGCTGTGTTGAGTGCATTACGTCTGAAAGCAAACGTTAGCGAATAGAAAAATGCACTACGTAGTGATTTTTAGCTTTCTTTATATTTATCGGCTGCGGAGCGTAGCTGCTGAACGAATCAGATGACAAAAAAAATGCAGTAATCGTAGCTACGAAGAAGAAATACAACACAAACATAGGATTAGAAAAACTCGCCGCTTTCGTCTTTGGAAGTAAAAAATAAGAGCAAAGCAACCGGAACTCGCTGCGGGTGTCCACATCCATTGAGATTACCTATTGCTGTGCCATTCCACAAGCAACAGCAGCTCATTCAATAGCGTGATGGCGCTTGTCGGCTTATGGTTCACTTTGAAGTGGGCCGTTCTTTAGATCTGGGAAGTCAGTAGTTATACTTCCGATTCGAATATCGGCACGAGGTTTCCTTACTTCATATTCTGTTATATCCGATGCTGATTGCCTTTGAAGCAGGCCTGCGAAAAGTTAGAGGCCATTGAAATTGTAAAGGAATGGGGGAAGTTTTGCGTGGAGCATTACTCCCCAGAAGCATTTAGTACTGGGTTCATACGCTAAGAAAAGTCAAAGATGTGCATTAAGTCAAAGAAAAAAAAAAAGCATCAAAGCTAAAAGAATAAACCTGACGGGCGGACATTTTAGTTGGAATTTAAAAAAAAATATATATATATAAGCTGGAGCAGCACATGTATTACGGATAATTGACGATAACTGGTCTATCACGCTGCCGGTGGGTGAATACAAAGGCTCTGAAAACGTAACTGAGGCCGGCCGACAGTCAGTTGTAGTTAAGAGTTTGACTAGTGAATAGGCTAAACGTGGCCGTAGCAAACGCAAAGCAGAAGCAATTGCAGGCCTTCGGGAGAAGTCTCTTTCCTGTAGTGGACCCCGCTGGGCTGATGACGATTATAATGGTAATAGTGACGTGCGCTGGATAAAGCACTGTCGGGTATCAGGTTTCCGGACAATCCACACGCGCTTTGTAGTGGGAGGAAAAATATAAATAGAAAAATGCAGGCAAGGCCTTGCACATCAACGACGTGGTTTCCGAACATAAACGAGTCACCCAGTTCTCCCTCTCTGTCTCCAATTTGCGCTTTCGTATTCCAGTCGCAAGAGTGTTGATTAGATTTCCGCGGTTTCCGCACCCGGCATTTGTTTAACGGAAGAGGTGGTGTCGTGTCGGCGCCGCGCGAGAACAATCTGACTTGCGGTGCTTTGTGATGGAGATGTCGACCCAGTTTTTATTCGACTCCCGTGTCTCCCACGCGCGCCGAAGATTCGCACGTCAACTGAATGAAATACCATGCGACGACTACGTGCCTGAACTCGCAAAACAGGTTCCTTTAGTTTTACGGAGTGGTGAAAGAGCAGAAAGTACAACGAAAATTATATTTGTGCAATAACACCGCTACAAAGAGGTTCAGTATTTCTTACCAGAACGCACTGAGCTAAAAGATCACATCTGATACAATAAATACCGGAGATAATTGCAGTGCTGTGGGACGAGCTTTCAGACAGTACAGAGTCGATCAAACTTGTCTAAAGGGCTCTAGCGGTGCCGCCCGGTGGGAATAAAGCGAAGTTCTGAAGTAGGTATTGACTTTCACTGATAATAATTGCGTTAGAGAGCAGCCTATGTGAACCGCGTAGGCACCAGTGCCTTATCCCCATATAAGCAGCTGCGATAAGATTTAATTTAATTTGCTCCACAGCACACCACTCAAGCGCTCTAGACAAGTGTGATCGACTCTGTACTTTCGTCGGTTTTAGATTCTCTCAATAGAGCTGTATCATTCAAAACTGCAAAAAAAAATTAGTCGGGAAAAATCTTTAACGAACATACAGAAACCAAACAGCAAATTTTACGCCCCAAACACAAGCATATAGACCAAAAAAAACGCTTCATGGAGCACTCGCGAGCAGAAAACAAATTTGGCGTGCACTATTTAACAGCCCGCAGAAGCTTGTAATTTCTTCGAAGCCATGTGACGAGCAGGAAATGACAACCACAAAAAACGATGACACACGAGCCCCTGCATCCTGTTTCATGGTACTTATCTTGCGTCAGTTGGCATATACTCTCGTACATGCATACTCCCTGGGAAGGACAAAATGGCCTAGGAAACATCCATCTGAAGCTTTTAGATTTGGTTGTAGGTAATGCAGTGCTGGCCAGCGCAGCCTCAAATCCACCCAGGAATATTAAAATCGAAAGATATACATACTATTTGTTCTCACACTCGTTGCTGAATTGGAACATCGCTAATTGTTTGATTAGTCGCTGCGGTGGCTCATTGGTTGTGGCGCCCGGCTGCTGACCAGAAAGACGCGGGTTCGATCCCGGCCGCGGCGGTTGCATTTAGATGGAGGCGAATAGATGGAGGCGAAAGACAGCACGTGTCTGTGCACTTGTCTCGTCTTTTGTCCCCTGCGCCGCTGAAAAACAATGTCACACCAACTTGCCCAGGCTTCTACAGTATCACCGATATTCTAGAAGCCCACGCACTGTGCGATGTCGCTGCACGTTTAAGAACCCCAGGTGGTGGAAATTTCCGGAGCCCCTCACTGAGGCGTCCCTCATAACCTGAGTCGCTTTGTGACGTCAAACACCCATAAATCAAATCAAATCAGTTGTTTTATTGCAATGTTTATGGTTTCAAAAACTATGTAGCTAATGGAATTAGATAGCGCAATACGCGCCATATTTCTGTAGAGCGCTTGCAGTGATTACGCCAAGGGGAGGTGAGGGGTGGTGGCCGCCATCCAGAAATTTGTTGGGCCACTTAAAAAGTAGCCGAGTGCGGCGTTTAGACGCTGGCAAGGAAGGCGTCACCTGGTAATGCATCCAGCATTGCAGCCCGCTCTCAACCTTCATGAGGAAAGAGCGAGTGCACGATGCTCCTGACGCAGTGTTTTATTAATTCATTTAATAATCATAAGCAGCAATGCCAAAGAGGCATCATACCTATCTTTAACTTAATCCCCCCTTCTCCTCGCTACCTCACTACAAAAGCCCTGGTGCCGGCGGTTGCTGAGCACTCGAAGGGCGGCGCTGCTGTGAGAAAGGCGGCACCCTGTCCTAGCTGCTGGGTTATAGGCCCAGGAATAGCTAGCGACTCTCTCTCTCTCTGTGGCTGAACTGAAATGAGCAAGATAACACGCAAGACGATATTGAAGGTTGCAGGGTAATTTTCGATGCAAAGTTACTTTGAAAGCAAGAGACTTCAAGGCGGCAGCGCAATCGTCTGCAGATTTCACGTGGCAAATTCCCAATTTTTAACCAGCCACAAGTCCCTTCCTCACACACACACACACACACACACACACACACACACACACACACACACACACACACACACACACACACACACACACACACACACACACACACACACACACACACACACACACACACACACACACACACACACACACACACACACACACACACACACACACACACACACACACACACACACACACACACACACACACACACACACACACACACACACACACACACACACACACACACACACACACACACACACACACACACACACACACACACACACACACACACACACACACACACACACACACACACACACACACACACACACACACACACACACACACACACACACACACACACACACACACACACACACACACACACACACACACACACACACACACACACACACACACACACACACACACACACACACACACACACACACACACACACACACACACACACACACACACACACACACACACACACACACACACACACACACACACACACACACACACACACACACACACACACACACACACACACACACACACACACACACACACACACACACACACACACACACACACACACACACACACACACACACACACACACACACACACACACACACACACACACACACACACACACACACACACACACACACACACACACACACACACACACACACACACACACACACACACACACACACACACACACACACACACACACACACACACACACACACACACACACACACACACACACACACACACACACACACACACACACACACACACACACACACACACACACACACACACACACACACACACACACACACACACACACACACACACACACACACACACACACACACACACACACACACACACACACACACACACACACACACACACACACACACACACACACACACACACACACACACACACACACACACACACACACACACACACACACACACACACACACACACACACACACACACACACACACACACACACACACACACACACACACACACACACACACACACACACACACACACACACACACACACACACACACACACACACACACACACACACACACACACACACACACACACACACACACACACACACACACACACACACACACACACACACACACACACACACACACACACACACACACACACACACACACACACACACACACACACACACACACACACACACACACACACACACACACACACACACACACACACACACACACACACACACACACACACACACACACACACACACACACACACACACACACACACACACACACACACACACACACACACACACACACACACACACACACACACACACACACACACACACACACACACACACACACACACACACACACACACACACACACACACACACACACACACACACACACACACACACACACACACACACACACACACACACACACACACACACACACACACACACACACACACACACACACACACACACACACACACACACACACACACACACACACACACACACACACACACACACACACACACACACACACACACACACACACACACACACACACACACACACACACACACACACACACACACACACACACACACACACACACACACACACACACACACACACACACGCACACACGCACACACGCACGCACGCACGCACGCACGCACGCACGCACGCACGCACGCACGCACGCACGCACGCACGCACGC